>NC_092413.1:212552725-212895850 GCF_040894005.1 Engystomops pustulosus
TAATTAGTTGTTATTTAAAATTTTGCTCCCCTTAGCAGAAAATGCTGATGACATAGACTGTAATGAAGAATTAAAATGTTACTGGCCCTTTAATCAGTCCGTTAATTTCCTCCGCGCGGTCCGTTGCATGGCAAAAAGAAGATGGCCGCTGGTCACATGTCCACATCACATGTCCTGTACCTGCCTGGGCAGGGTCATGTGATCACCACTATGTTTAGCTGTAGTTGGTTGGTTGCAGTGCATCCAGTATGGCCAGGGTTATGGTGATGGCAGTTACACATCATTACTATGGTAACAGAGCAAGAAAACCTGTTACATCATCACTGTTAGCAGAGCATAAGTGGTAGGAGGAGTTACTGAGAACTAAAGGATCATGGAACTTGTAGTTTCCAGTGGCGGCCATCTTAGTGATAACTCCACCTACTTTAGAGAGGCCATAAATTTTGTAAATCATAAAATCATATTATTTTAGCGCCGTTTTGTGACTAATGACATTGAGTATTGTTATATTCATTTATTTATAGCATTATGGGTTTTTGTGTCAGACGTTCATATTCCCGGAATACCCCTTTAATATTCAGTTATGATAAAAAAACACTGCTTTGTGAGCTGAAAAGAAGAGAAATCCAAACCAAACCAATTACTCAGGTATGTCTACAACAAATATACACCGGAGCCTAGGTATTACTTACACCTCTGTACAACCTTTACTTACACCACGGTGAACAATAAAAGTAAATTCCTCTTAATAAAATAAGGAAAGTGAAAACATATGTCAAGCCAACAAATAACAGTGTCAATCAATTAGTAAATAATGCTGATTTATTACTTTTTACTGTAATTAGTAATTCTTACATGCCCCAGATACCAGTCCTAATAGGTTACTCCTTTCATCAGTGGAATGTACAACAACATAGGTGGGTTGACTACAAGAGCATTCATATTCTTCTTACTTAGTAGCTTATCCCGCTTTCCTAATTTGAATGCATTACCAGATATAGTGAAGATTGGGAGTAAAACAATATAAAAATGAGATTTTATTTGCAGTAATCAATCTATATTACAGACAATTTTGGTTTCCTCGGTTCCACAGAACTGTATATTTATGAACTCTATACATCTTGTCAGTACTTGTTGTTACATTTATTTTATGGCATCTCAGGCTGTGCTTGTATTAGTCTTTTACTATGTAACATGATTTTATTTATTTCATACAATGGGGGTCATTTACTAAGGGCCCGATTCGCGTTTTCCCGACGTGTTACCCAAATATTTCCGATTTGCGCCGATTTTCCCTGTATTGCCCCGGGATTTTGGCGCACGCGATCGGATTGTGGCGCATCGGCGCTGGCATGCACGGGACGTAAATCGGGGGGCGTGACCGAACGAAAATCCAACGTATTCGGAAAAACCACCGCATTTTTTTAAAAAAAGTGTCGCGGGACTCGCGCTTACCTTCACCAGGAATAGACCGGTCTACTTCAGTGCATTCCAGTGGGCCTCGGGGAACTTCAGCGCAGCAGCGCCACCTGGTGGACGGCGGAGGAACTACCTTAGTGAATCCCGGCCAGACCCGAATCCACCGCAGAGAAAGCGCCACTGGATCGTGAATGGACCGGGTAAGTAAATCTGCCCCAATATGTTAGGCATTATTTTGCTAAATTCAATTTTTCTCTAAATTAATGGTAGATGCTTAAAACTGTTTCCTCTGGGGTACCTAAGGAAGACCATTCCTACACATTGACAGTTCCACAAACTGTATGTGACAACATAAAATGAGCAATTTTGTTTTGGCTGAAAAATTCTTGCAATTATTATATGAAATATATAATGTTTGAATGGAATGACCAATTTTTTTAAGTAAAATCATTCAGTATGCAATCTCTGGGGTGTTGACGAAACCCATTACGGTCCCTTTTTAGATGATATACAGTATTTAATGTATGAATGTTCGCTTTGAGAATAAACATCAATTTATTTATTTACTTCTTACAAAATGTTAGAAATTAATCCAAAATTGCATGAAGACATTCATGAATGTGAAGTGGTGGGGAGGTATTTTCACAATGAACCAGGTATATAATTTCAAAACATACATGAATACAGGGGTATTAAATGTCAAAACTGTGCAATCTCCAAGTGAGTTAAAGGATTATCTGCTCCTAAACAGTAGAACAGATGCATTCATGCTTTGTAAATAAATTAGTTGTTATGGATATGCAATATAAGCTATTCGCAGTCCAGAATTGCTCATTTAGCAGTATTTTTACAACTGCTGGTAGGAATATGACACATGGATTAGAAGCTACCCACAATCCAACACTAATCTGTGTCAGAGTCTCTGACTACACTTTTGAGTTTACCATTGCCTCTTGCAACAAGTGTTGCCCCTGGCTGCATAGATAATGGTCAGGGATAACACTTGTGATGTATCTGTACATCATGGGTCTCATTTTTGTCCCTTGCATTGCTGTCTTCTCCTTTCTTCAGTGTGAAGTAGTGAATGATGGGTTTGGAGCCCTCAGGCTCATTTGCATAATTTTGAAAGCCTTTAAAAAAAAAAAAATAGAACCATAAGACACTAAAAGAAGAGTGGATCCTGCCAGAGGGGGCACATGCCAGCATGTAAGTGTGTACAATCCTTCATCCTCTGGGATTGCATCAATGGTGATGAGTGTTTTGTCAGGCGCTGGGACGACTCGGTAGATGATTTTCCGGGAATTTTAATTAGTATAGATAAACACAATACAAATAAAATCATAAAAAATGTTTAAAAATATATATATATATATATAAAATGGATTGGCGAACAATGCGTATCGCGCTTGAACCGACCGCTTCCTCTGGTTCCACATTGTAGTACAATTTAAAGAGATAGGTGGCATCTGAATGGTTACAGGTAGATGACAATTTCCGGCTGTTAAAACACTGCCGGATGTGCATAGACAAGATTAAATGATGGACATTTGTGTGTATATAATAATATTTCACTTCACCTCTGCAGTTGGCAGTTGTGCTGTTTTATTCACCAAATCAGGTAACAATGGATCTGTAAACTGTTTGAGGTCTACTCATGTCCTGATGACTCGAGAACATAATGGGGCAGATTTACCTACCCGTTCCTGACGCGATCCAGCGGCGCGTTCTCTGTGGAGGATTTCGGTCTTCCGCCCAATGTCCACCAGGTGTCGCTGCTGCGCTGAAGTCCGTCGGAGTTCACTGGAGTTCACTATCCTATCCTGGGTGCAGGTAAGCGCCTGTCAAGCGACACTTTTTTTTTAAATATGGCGGTCTTTCCGAATCCGTCGGGTTTTCTGACGGCCACGCCCCCCCCCCCCGATTTCCGTCGCGTGCATGCCAGCGCCGATGCACCACAATCCGATTGCCTGCGCCAAAAACCCGGGGCAATTCAGGGAAAATCGGCGCAAGCCCGACAGAGAAACGCGATTCGGCCCCTTAGTAAATGACCCCCACTGTCTGAGCAACAAACTCAGGTTGTAATAGGAGCTGCTCAGAGTTTTGCGGTTTAGGCAGGAGGTTCATACACTATGCCATCAAAACCTTGGCAGTATGCATGAGTCTTTACAAATACAGGAGGCACTAACAATCTTCATGTGAATGAGGCCTTACATAAATGTGATATGTCTGATTGTTACTATAATGTTTATGTCTGCTTAGGGCTTCAAAATGTCTTCGGAGCAAGAGAACAGTATTAAGGTTGCGATTTCAAGGTGGAGAACATGGTAATAAAGTAAAGAACCAAAATCTGCGGAGAAGAGTTGTGGCTGGAAGAAGCTAACATGGAAGCCAGGCAGAAGAAGAAGATGAAAGAGAAATCCCCTGATCAAAGATGTCATTTATAAATCAGCAAATTTACAGTAAGTGCTGGAATTATACATAAGCTCACAATTCTACATCATCTCCCCATGTGCTATGACTCTGTTATGTTCTCTTATAAGGGGGACCTGGGGACCTACATATTGACAGTCTTATGCTAAGTCAGATTTATCGTCCAGCTTCAGACACTGTGAGAAATCTGTTTTAATCTTTTTCGCTTCCCGGACCTTTATCTATGTAATAAGCTTACTGTATGTAGTAATCTTGGTACCGGTCCTGTGGCACCCGGTTCTCGGGCGGGCTGGACTTGGTGCGGCGTGGTACCACCAGATCGTTCCACAGGCGCGATTTGGTGGTGGCCAAGGTGAGGTAGAGCAGAATTGTAGACGAGGCAGGCAGGGGGTCAGGACAGGCAGCACGGGATCAGAGTCGGTAGGTAGCGGAAGGTCAGGTCAGGCAGCACGGGATCGAAGTCGAGAACAGAACCGGGGTCACAACGGGAATTTAGCAGACAATCACAAGGCATAGGGTTAAATCTTTCTCTCAGGCACGAGGCACAAAGATCCAGGGGGCATGAGGGAAGAGGCTGGCTATTTATAGATTGCCAGGTTGCCAACTGGCCCTATAAATATCAGACGACTGGAGCATGCGCCCTAGGAGGCGGGGATGCGCACGCTGGAGCAAGGAGACCTTTGCAGAAGCGCGGCAAGGTAAGTGGACCTGCTGCTGGTGTAGAGGGGCACAAAGAGGCACATGGGTGCACCTGCGACCCGGGACATAGGTTGCAGGAGCACCCGTGACAACTTCTTCCATTACAAGTGCCTAGAAATTCCTAAATCCCAGAATACTAGGGTGATCCCCAAGAGTCAATTTCAATGGTCACTGGCCACAATCTTATGTGCCACTGGTGTTGGGACTCAAGATCCCGACTTCTTACTGTGATTTTCTGTGAACCTCAATTGGAAAACTCATAATAACTTGGGTAGTATGCATTTAATCAGGATGATGACGATAAATTTCTTGGAATCAAAAATGCTCACTTTTTAAATTGTATTGTATTTGTAAAATTCCTCATGGTCATGAATTAATATACACACTGTATGTACATGATATCACAATTAGTATGTACAAACTAATACACTTTGTATAGGGGGCCTATAGGAAAGTCAGGACAGAAGCTGATCATGTCTCTTAAACTGGATCTGTGATCATGATTGGGAAGGAGTTAGTTGTAGCAACAATATCGACTCTGTACCATGAACAGGCTCATCTGTTTTGAAAGCTTGCTCCCCTGCTTTTAGGGGAACAAGAGCAGGACATGCACCCTTCCCCAATCATGACATCACCAAAGGCCTTTTACCGAGAACAAATCACTTGTGTTCTGTACTTTGCATTGATCCAATGTACATATTCTGGCTTTAGCCTATAACCACCCATCTGACGTTAGAGAGCCTAATTAGCATATTTGGCACTAATGCAACCCTACAACTAAAACTACTAATTAGGCACGCTACTGTCTTGTGAGTGGTCCTGAGTTTGATTCTGTCCATCTGACAGTCAAGAGCCAAAAATGATGACATTGATTGCTTGGGAAAGATGAGTGCTAGAAAAAAAACTTCAATCACTCGAACGTTAAAAATATAGATGCTGGTGAAAGCGGTGAAGCTCCCCTCCACAATAGTAGAACGTGTGGTGAGGTGTATAAACACGTAAGATATTTTCGATGCTGACTACAACATGCAGCCCTATTGTTTGTAATGTAGTATGTTGAGCTAGGGTTCTGTGAGAAGAGTTAAGTAACTGAAAATTGGGGGTTCTACCTCTAATCTATCAATTCCCCTCATCTGCTGTTCTTTGCTGCCACCTAATGTCACCGTCTGGCACTACAACTGCCGTATGCTATACCTGTCCTTAGACTCTTAATGTTGATATTAATATCCAGCCCATAACCATTTGCCCAGGCCTGAGGTATACTCCAAAGCTACTAATGGACAGCCAACCAATTCACTGCCTCATGGGATTCTGCAGGGTGGAAAGTATATATCCTGTTATCGGCTGCTTCATTGGACTGTGTGCCATTAGATAGATTATAAGGTTTTGTTCAAGATTTTTGTCTCTTCCTGTGATCCCTGGCTGCTGCCTCTAACATCATGGGCCTCCCCTTCACCATCTTCTCGAGGATCTTATACTACACAAGGAGAGTGCCCCAGGGGGAACCCTTTACTACACTGCAGCCTTCTCCTCTTCTTGCATCTCCCTGCTGGCCCTGACGGGTATCAATGAGGCCTTTTCCCCTGGACCAAGTGACCTGTGACATATATCTATATCCATATAACACTACAACCAAGACACTTCGGTCCCAGGGGATTCATCTGCCCCCCTACAGACTTCGGGGGTGGTCGTTGCACTTATTATATAAATATGCACCACAATCTCACATACATTTCCTCTGTACCTCTTACCTAGTGAGAATGGGATGAAGGCTTCATTTCTTTTGAAGTGTTCTGGAAAAAATTCTTCTGGTCTCCAAAGTAACTTTTTATCTCTGAGCACAGAGTGCAGCAATGGGGTCACAGTTTTGCCCTGGTATAAAATACAGTAAATGCATTATAAGTATTCCTGATTTTGGAGTCCAAATGTCTGATGGATGAGACCTTTGCTGTGTATATGTTTAATATTTTATAGTTTTTACGATTGGTAATTCAAATTGTCCATAAACAAAACATTGACATTTATAAAATAAAAGGTTATATCTGTGTCACGATACTAGTGGGAATGAAGCAGGAGCCCAGTAGTCAGGTAAGGCAGAGGAGGCTGGAGGCAGGACATGGATAGCCCGCAGGGGGCTGCAGTAGCAGTCTTGAACAGGAGTGTAGAGACCAGAGTAATCCTTTGTTGTATCTCAGGAGCTGAAGGTGCAGTATAGATAACGTGCAGTCAGCAAAGATGATGTTCCAAGGAACTAGAAGAAGATCTCCAGCAAGGAGGTCTCCTGGGTGTACAGGTTGTACAGGAAGTGTCAGAGGCACGTATATATAGGCAGACCAATCAAGGTAAACTCAGGGCGGTTCTAATCAGGAGAAGCTGGTGTCGGGTTTTACAAGTAGGTTCAACACCATAGTCCAGCAGACAGCTATTCCACTAGCTGAGTGGCTCAGCATACAAAGAGACACAGAACAAGGCACCAGAGCACAGGTTCCAATCCTGGCAATCTGTTTATCACCTTTGGAATAGAATATCCTCTGAAGATTATGGGGGTCATTTACTAAGGGCCCGATTCGCGTTTTCCCGACGTGTTACCCGAATATTTCCGATTTGCGCCGATTGTACCTGAATGGCCCCGGGATTTTGGCGCACGCGGCTGGATTGTGGCGCATCGGCGCCAGCATGCGCGCGACGGAAATCGGGGGGCGTGGCCGAACGAAAACCCGCCGTATTCGGAAAACCCGCCGCATTTAAAAACCGAAAATGTGTCGCTTGGGAAGCGCTTACCTTCACCTGGTCCAGCTCGGTGTATTCCGGCACGTTCAGATGATTTTCAGCGCAGCAGCGCCACCTGGTGGACGGCGGAGGAACTACCTTCATAAATCCCATCCGGACCCGAATCCTGTGCAGAGAACGCGCCGCTGGATCGCGAATGGGCCGGGTAAGTAAATCTGCCCCTATGTCTCTTATTGTTGCATGTGGGATACTTTCAGGTAAAATATCTCCAAATCTTTGAATTTCATGAGTGACTGCATCAGTAAACACATCACACTCGCAAGTGTAGAACGGGCCTCATGCTTGAACCTAAGCCGAAACGCGTAGGCGTCCTGTACCTACACCGTCCATGCACACTTGTAGTGTGCATCTGTTAATGCATACCCAATAAAGAACACTATTTGGATTTTACTTGGATGTGCCCCGGCTTTTTCTCACTTCGTTCATGGATTGTATTGTGAAGTATTGTTATATGCTTAATGAAAATGTTTTTATTTTTCATATGCTTGCTGAATGCTGAAACTAAGAGGACGTTTGACTATGGCTGAAGCTGAACAAGTCTACTCCTCTCAACCAAAGGAATGCCAGACCCCTTCAGTCAATGTTTACATCTATCAAGAGGGATTTACGATACTATATCCATGCCTATGTAATCATTTACCAACCAATGGGCTATGGACATTACTTCTTTATCCCTAAGTAACCAAGCCCAGTTCCTGCCTGTAAAATACTATGCCTTGCATGACAACGCTTCTCCACAAAGATTGAGATATTATACCATACTTCTGTCTTGGTGTGATTTCTTGGAGCTCACTTTGTGAATTTTATTAGCAATTAGAGAACCTGAGGTTGTGGGAACAGGGGCAGAACTTGAGAGTATAACCTGCCAGACACCGAGGAGCACACATCATAGGACCTCACCCATAGAGAAGCCTGGGTTTGTGAGACTCCAACTTCTTTTTTCTCATTGTATTTGCACAATTTCAGTTTCCTCTAGACACGACCCAGTAACTTCTTACTTAGGGTCGGCAGCCATCTTGGATTTTTGTGTGAGATTGTGCAGATGAGATTTCTGTCTCTCTCTCCTGTGTGCCTGTAGCCCCGAACCCTGCATGGAGCTCAGATATACTCAATGATTATTTCCTGCAAGAACAGAGCCGAGAGCAGGGAGAGAAGCTGCAAACTACAAGCTACAAGGAGATAAGTGATCTGGGGGAAGGGGGAGGCAGGCACATATCTGGGAGATGTAGCAGAGCTCACAGTGTAACAGTGTCAAAGTCTGTCAGTCTGTGTGTAAAAGGTATCATGCATCTCCGATCTGTCTCATCTCTCTCTATGTGTCAGTGTGTTAGTACAGAAGCCGGATGAGAGTTTATATACACCTGTACCGTGATAATTAGAGATGAGCGAGCACTAAAATGCTCGGGTACTCGTTATTCGAGACAAACTTTTCCCGATGTTCGAGTGCTCGTCTCGAATAACGAGCCCCATTGAAGTCAATGGGAGACTCGAGCATTTTTCAAGGGGACCAAGGCTCTGCACAGGGAAGCTTGGCCAAACACCTGGAAACCTCAGAAAAGGATGGAAACACCATGGAAATGGACAGGAAACAGCAGGGGCAGCATGCATGGATGCCTCTGAGGCTGCTTAATCGCACCATTATGCCAAAATTATGGGCAACAGCATGGCCATGACAGAGTGACCGAATGAAGCTAGATAGCATCTAAAACATCCAATAATTGACCCTGACACTATAAGGGACGGCATGCAGAGGCAGCGGCAGCAGCGGCAGGCTAGAGAGTGGCATGGCGACATACCCTAAATAGACTCAGGCTTCAAACCAATGGGTGGCAGAGAGGAACCAAAGGAGGTGAGCAAGAAGCGCTGAAATTATTTCCTCTGTGAACAAAAGGTTGACGGTATACTTAGTCGATAACACAGCATGGTGGCGACATAGTGACCAAGTTCCATAACGTATCTGGTGAAACACCCGAAAAATGAGCCTGACACAGCTCGTTTGATAAGGGGACGACATTTGGAGGCAGCCATGGAGAGGACTTCCATGATTAAGAGCGACAGTATGGGGCATCCATATTGCGCTTCTATGATTGCAACTGCAGGTCTCCAGCATGGCGGCGACAGACGCGCCGAGTTCCACTATGTATGTGGTGAAACACCTGAAAATTCTGCCTGACACAGCTCGTTTGATAAGGGGACCATGTATGGAGGCAGTGAACTAGTAGTAGATTAAAGGTGCTGCAGTTAAAACTATGTTAGTTGGATCTTGGGATGGAGCTGGCGCTCCGCTGCCAGGCGAGCTTTCGCCAATCCAAGCCCCTGTCTCTAGGCTACTCCCCAAACAGCACTTCTAAGAACCTTTTGTATAAGATCAAGTGTAGTAGCGTTCTTATAAGTTTGGGATATGGCGGGTGAGGGGAATGTAAACAGATGCGCAAGAAGCGCTGAAATAATATCGGTAAATGATAAAAGTTTGCCAGTATATTTTGTGGATTACACAGCAGGGTGGCGACAAAGTTAACAAGTTTTATGTGGAATGCCCTGTAATAGCTCTTGGGCGGTGTGCCTTTTATCGCCTAGGCTCAGCAGTTTGAGCACCGCCTGCTGTCGCTTAGCGACGGCACTGCTGCTGTGCCTAGAGCTACCGACTGATGGCGCCATGCCCACGGATGGTAATTCGGAGGAGGAGGAGGTGGAGGAGGGGTGGGAGGAGGAGGAGGTATAGTAGGCCTTTGAGACCTGGACCGAGGTAGGCCCCGCAATCCTCGGCGTCGGCAGTATATGACCAGCCCCAGTGTCAGACTCGGTCCCAGCCTCCACCAAGTTAAGTGTAGTAGCATTCTTATAAGTTTGGGATATGGCGGGTGAGGGGAATTTAAACAGATGTGCAAGAAGCGCTGAAATAATATCCATAAATGGTAAAAGTTTGGCAGTATATTTTGTGGATTACACAGCAGTGTAATCAACAGATGCGCAAGAAGCGCTGAAATAATATCGGTTAATCATAAAAGTTTGCCAGTATATTTTGTGGATAACACAACAGGGTGGCGACAAAGTTAACAACTTTGATGTGGAATCCATGAAAACAACCCAAATTTCTGCCTGACACACCTCGTTTGATAAGGGGACGATGTATGGAGGCAGCTATATGGACGACTTTTGGAGGTAGCCATGGAGACAACGTGTGGAGGCTGCTATGGAGACAATTTAATTTGGATAGTGCCTGTATGTGGCAGTCCAAAAAAGTTTTCAAACCAGAGGAGCAGGTAGGTGGCCCTCCAGAAAAATGAAATAGATTGAGTGCCTGTATGTGGCAGTCCAAAAAAGTTTTCAAACCAGAGGAGCAGGTAGGTGGCCCTCCAGAAAAATGAAATAGATTGAGTGCCTTTATGTGGCAGTCCAAAAAAGTTTTCAAACCAGAGGAGCAGGTAGGTGGCCCTCCAGAAAAATTGAATAGATTGAGTGCCTGTATGTGGCACTCCCAAAAATTGTTTAAAACAGAGGACCGGGTCGGTGGCCCTCCAGAAAAATTAAATGCATAAAGTACTATAGCTAGAGCCAGTGGGCCCTGTCAAAAAATAGCCAGTTTCCTCTGCTTTAGTGTACAAAGAGGAGAAGAAGGAGGAAAATGAGAAGGAGGAGTGCATAAATTATTCAGGTTGAGCTTCCTTCACCTGGTGGAGATTGGAAATTATGAGAAATCCAGGCTTTATTCATCTTAATAAGCGGCAGCCTGTCAGCGCTGTCAGTCGACAGGCGTGTACGCTTATCGGTGATGATGCCACCAGCTGCACTGAAAACCCGCTCGGACAACACGCTAGCGGCAGGGCAGGCAAGAACCTCCAAGGCGTACAGCGCCAGTTCGTGCCACATGTCCAGCTTTGAAACCCAGTAGTTGTAGGGAGCTGTGTGATCATTTAGGACGATGGTATGGTCAGCTACGTACTCCCTCACCATCTTTCTGTAAAGATCAGCCCTACTCTGCCGAGACTGGGGACAGGTGACAGTGTCTTGCTGGGGTGACATAAAGCTGACAAAAGCCTTGTCAAGCGTACCCTTGCCAGTGCTGGACAAGCTGCCTGCTCGCCTACTCTCCCTCGCAGAACTACGCACTCTGCCGCTAGCGCTGTCAGAAGTGAAATACTGTTTCAGCTTATGCACCAGGGCCTGCTGGTATTCATGCATTCTCACACTCCTTTCCTCTCCAGGGATGAGAGTGGAAAGATTTTGCTTGTACCGTGGGTCCAGGAGAGTGAACACCCAGTAATCGGTGCTGGAATAAATTCTTTGAACGCGAGGGTCACGGGATAGGCAGCCTAGCATGAAATCTGCCATATGCGCCAGAGCACCAACGCGCAAGAATTCACTCCCCTCACTGGCCTGACTGTCCATTTCCTCCTCCTCCAACTCCTCCAACTCCTCTTCTTCTGCCCATACACGCTGAACAGTGAAGGACTGAACAATGGTCCCCTCTTGTGTCTCGCCAACATTCTCCTCCTCTTCCTCCTCATCCTCCTCCACCTCCTCCGATATGCGCTGAGAAACAGACCTGAGGATGCTTTGGCTATCAACAAGGGAATCTTCTTCCCCCGTCTCTTGTGACGAGCGCAAAGCTTCCGACTTCATGCTGTTCAGAGAGTTTTTCAACATGTCAAGCAGCGGGATGGTGAGGCTGATGATGGCGGCATCGCCACTGACCATCTGTGTTGACTCCTCGAAGTTACTCAGCACCTGACAGATATCAGACATCCACGTCCACTCCTCATTGTAGACTTGAGGAAGCTGACTGATCTGACTACCAGTTCTGGTGGAAGTTGACATCTGGCAGTCTACAATCGCTCTGCGCTGCTGGTAAACTCTGGATAACATGGTTAATGTTGAATTCCACCTCGTGGGCACGTCGCACAACAGTCGGTGAGCGGGCAGTTGGAGGCGGCGCTGCGCTGCCCTGAGAGTGGCAGCATCTGTGCTGGACTTCCTGAAATGCGCACAGATGCGGCGCACCTTCGTGAGCAAATCAGACAATTGGGGTATGTCTTGAGGAAACGCTGAACTATCAGATTTAACACATGGGCCAGGCATGGCTCATGTGTCAGTCTGCCGAGTTGCAGAGCCGCCACCAGGTTACGGCCGTTGTCACACACAACCATGCCTGGCTTCAGGTTCAGCGGCGCCAGCCACAGATCAGTCTGCACCGTGATGCCCTGTAATAGTTCTTGGGCGGTGTGCCTTTTATCGCCTAGGCTCAGCAGTTTGAGCACCGCCTGCTGTCGCTTAGCGACGGCACTGCTGCTGTGCCTAGAGCTAGCGACTGATGGCGCCATGCCCACGGATGGTAGTTCGGTGGAGGAGGTGGAGGAGGGGTGGGAGGAGGAGGAGGCATAGTAGGCCTGAAAGACCTGGACCGAGGTAGGCCCCGCAATCCTCGGCGTCGGCAGTATATGACCAGCCGCAGGGTCAGACTCGGTCCCAGCCTCCACCAAGTTAACCCAATGTGCCGTCAGCGATATATAGTGGCCCTGTCCGGCAGCACTCGTCCACATGTCCGTGGTCAGGTGGACCTTGTCAGAAACGGCGTTGGTCAGGGCACGGATGATGTTGTCTGACACGTGCTGGTGCAGGGCTGGGACGGCATATCGGGAAAAGTAGTGGCGGCTGGGGACCGAATACCGAGGGGCGGCCACCGCCATGAGGTTACGAAGGGCCTCGGTCTCTACTAGCCTATAGGGCAGCATCTCCAGGCTAAGCAATCTGGAGATGTGGACATTAAGGGCTTGGGCGTGCGGGTGGGTTGCACTATATTTCCTTTTCCGCTCCTGCGTCTGGGGTATGGAGAGCTGAACGCTGGTGGATGCTGTGGAGGATCGTGGAGGCGACGATGGGGTTTTTGTGCCAGGGTCCTGGGCAGGGGGCTGACTATCAGCTGACACAGGGGAAGGAGCAGTGGTGTGCACGGCCGGAGGTGAACGGGCTTGGTGCCACTGAGTGGGGTGTTTAGCATTCATATGCCTGCGCATACTGGTGGTAGTTAAGCTAGTAGTGGTGGAACCCCTGCTGATCCTGGTTTGGCAAAGGTTGCACACCACAGTCCGTCGGTCATCCGGTGTTTCCTTAAAGAACCTCCAGACTTCTGAAAATCTAGCCCTCGCCGCGGGAGCCCTCGCCACGGGAGCTTCACTACGTGACACATTTGGCGCTGATGCACCTGCTCTGGCCCTGCCTCTCCGTCTGGCCCCACCACTGCCTCTTCCAACCTGTTCTGGTCGAGGACTCTCCTCCGTCTCAGAAGCACTGTGTTCACCCGGCCTCTCAACCCAGCTTGGGTCTGTCACCTCATCATCCTCCGATCCCTCAGTCTGCTCCCCCTTCAGACTTCCTGCCCTGACAACAACTTCACCACTGTCTGACAACCGTGTCTCCTCATCGTCGGACACCTCTTTACACACTTCTTCCACTACGTCAAGAAGGTCATCATCACCCACAGACTGCGACTGGTGGAAAACCTGGGCATCGGAAAATTGCTCAGCAGCAACCGGACAAGTGGTTTGTGACTGTGGGAAGGGTCCAGAAAACAGTTCCTCAGAGTATGCCGGTTCAAATGCCAAATTTTCCTGGGAGGGGGCAGACTGGGGGGGAGGAGGCTGAGGTGCAGGAGCTGGAGGAGTGCCGATTTCGGTGACATGGGTGGACTGCGTGGAAGACTGACTGGTGGACAAATTGCTCGAAGCATTGTCGGCAATCCACGACATCACCTGTTCGCACTGTTCTGGCCTCAACAGTGCTCTACCACGAGTCCCAGTAACTTCAGACATGAACCTAGGGAGTGTAGCTCTGCGGCATTCCCCTGCTCCCTCATCAGCATGTGGTGTCTCACCCCGCCCAGGACCACGGCCTCTGACCCCTGCAGTAGTTGGACGCCCACGTCCCCGCCCTCGTCCTCTACCCCTAGCCCTCGGGTTAAACATTTTGAAAATGAAAGTTATAACTTTAATTTTTTTTTTACATTTTTTTTGTGTTTTTTTGTGTTTTTTTTTTTTTGTGTTTTTTAGTTTTTAAAACCAAATGATGCTATCCTATTGCTATGGCTATTTTCTAGCCAAGTATGAAAGCACACTGCTATGCCAGATGAGATGACGCTGAGTTATGAAAAAATAAACGTAAAATAAAAAGTAAATGGCAGACTGTGCCTAATTGAAATCCAACCCCTAATAAATTGTCCCACTTCGGTCTTTGCGATGGATATGTGCGTCACTAAGCGCTAAACACAACAGTCGCAAGTCTCCCTGCAAATTCCTCACAATATGGTAGTAGATGCACTACAGCAAGGCCAGCCACCAGCAGCTCAACCAGAAATAAAATATATATAACGCTACTGTAGGCGTAAGTAAGCCGTTTGGATTCTCCTATGGCTATTTTCTAGCCAAGTATGAAAGCACACTGCTATGCCAGATGAGATGATGCTGAGTTATGAAAAAATAAAAGTAAAATAAAAAGAAACTGGCAGACTGTGCCTAATTGAAATCAAACCCCTAATAAATTTTCCCACTTTGGTGTTTGAGGTGGATATGTGTGTCACTAAGAGCTAAACACAACGGTAGCAAGTCCCCCTGCTAATTCCTCACAATATGATACTAGCTGCAAATTAAAAAAAAAAAAAGTATAACGTTATTGTAGCCCTAAGAAGGGCTGTTGGGTTCTTGTAGAATCACTCCTGCCTAACAGTAAGCTAATAGAACACCCTAACGCTTTCCCTGACCAGCAGCAGCTCTCTCCCTAGCGGCATCCAGACACAGAATGATCCGAGCAGCGCGGGCAGGGGCTAGTCTATTCCAGGGTCACCTGATCTGGCCAGCCAACCACTGCTATCGACGTGTAAGGGTACCACGTCATGCTGGGTGGAGTGCAGAGTCTCCTGGCTTGTGATTGGCTCTGTTTCTGGCCGCCAAAAAGCAAAACGGCGGGAGATGCCATTTTCTCGAGCGGGCGAAGTATTCGTCCGAGCAACGAGCAGTTTCGAGTACGCTAATGCTCGAACGAGCATCAAGCTCGGACGAGTATGTTCGCTCATCTCTAGTGATAATGTAACCACATTTTCACCCCACAGAGCTAGATGGTTCATAAAGTGTTTGCTTAGAGAGTCCCCGCCCACACCCTGGAATCTTACACTGAGCGGCCTAGACAGTGATAGGAGCTAAAACAGCTATAACACTGAGTAAAATTCTAAAGTAAGGTTTTAAAATGACCTGTATTGTGTTAACATCATTTTGAGATTGAGATGTGAGAATTTTCTTTAATATCGCTCAGTTTGCCATCTCTAGGGTGGTGAACAATCCCATTGCGGTCCCTTTATGATACAATTCATAAAATTCATTAATTTCCTTTTTGTGGATAAGAGATGAAAGTATTTTATTACTATGGATATTTTGTCAATTTCATTCACAGTTTCTTGAAATGTTTCATTTTCATTATATATACTAGTACAAGTAAGTGACCGTGTTTCCTCTGTAACATGGATTCACATGACCCTATTTTCTGCAATACATTTCTGGTTTCCTTTTCCTTCACACAGCTTACCCTACTCTATTATATCATAACCAGTATTTCACACCACACCCAACTTTGGTTTTCAATAGAGTAAAGCTTAGTCATGCTGCATTAAGGGAATTCTAAGAACATACAACAGGGATTTGCTGAATATTCAGGAATGATGCTAATTATTCATAACAAGAAAAATGATGTTGGGAATGGAAAAGAAGAAAAGTGAATCCACAAATATGCAAATCCGGCAACAGTGTACTTCTGTATTCGCTTTAGTTACATCATCTTGCATAGTACAATTAAATTCCTATTTGTCTGTCTTACTTAGTGGTTTATCTTACTGATTATAACACAGTTCTGACACATGGAAACATCAATACAATTAGATTTTATCTATCTTTTTGGTGCCCTCAGTTCTAAAGAAGACAAGTTTATAAAAATGTACTGTAAGTTTATGACCTCTATACATCTTGTCATTACATGTCTATACATTAAATTTTATATCATCTCATTCCAACATCTCGAGAGTTTCCTTTTCTGCAGTACAGGTGGTGGTGTACATAAAATCTACTATTATATTCCTGCTGCAAGATCCAATTCCTGCAATGATTATATCTTATCTATAATATTTTAATGGAATAAGAATGACCAAAAGCAACATTTTCTTAATAAAATTGTTCAGTATGCAATCACTGGGGCGGTAACGAATCCCATTACGGTCTCATTTTTTGATGCTACACAGTATATTGAGTATATTAAGTTTCTTTTGTGACTGAACGTAATTAAATTAATGTATCCATGGACGTAAAGTGCTGGGAAGGTATTTTAACAATCCATCAGGTGCATAATTTCAAAACATACATGAATACAAAGGTATAAATGTCGCAATTGTGACATAGACATAGCCCATAGACTAAAATGAAAAAATCGTATCGCGGGTTGCGGGCTCACCCATGCCCCTCACTCCCCGCAGGCACAGCGCCAGCACCTCTCACCTGTCCCCATGCCCGATTCCCGTCCTTGCTCCGTATGCGCACGTCCCTGGGTCCTAGGGCGCGCGCGCACCAGCTTCAGGAAATTTAAAGAGCCAGCGCAACATTAATTGCCTCTGGCCATTTTCCAAGAAGGCTATTTAAACCTGCCTATCCCATCACACCAGATGCCAGATCTTTGTGCCTCACAGCCTTAGAGAAAGCTCCCTTGTAATTATCCTGCGTTCCTGTGCATCCTGCGTTCCAGTGTGTTCCTGCTCCTGAGTCCTGTGTTGCCGTGTTACCAGAGTCCCTCCGTGTTCCTGCGTTACCAATGTTCCTCCGTGTTGCTGTGCTCCGTGTGCCTGTGTTCCCATTCCCATCTGCCTGGACCTCCTGTTGCTGACTCCAGATTGGACTTGTCCCTGCATCTCTGCCGCCTGCCCTGACCCTGTGTCTGGACCCCACCACGAGACTGTCTTCAGTTAAAGTATCTCAACCTTGGCTGCCACCGCGGGCTAGTCGCACTTGTGGAATGACCAGGTGGTACCCTGCCCCAGCAAGTCCATCCCACTTTGCTGCGGCTCTGGTAAAGACCAGGTGCCAATTAGACTCCGGTTCCAGGTGTTGGCTAGTACCACCTCCCGCGGTGGTCCAGTGGATCCACACATCCCGAAACCTGACAGCCAGAATTGCTCTTTCAGGTGTTCTTCAACATATGTCCGGTCAGGTTTTTGACATGAATCGGCCAAAAGGATAAGAAAGCCAATGCAAGAACTGGTCCTGGTTGCAAAGGACCCAGGTATAAATTTTAAGTTTTGGCTGCAGGCAAAGACAAGAACCGTACAATCGAGAGAGAAGAGAAGACTATGCCAGGAGTAACCAGGAGAGCATAGATGTTAATCAAAAAACCAAATGGCAACACACGGAAGACAAACTGAACTAGGAGAGAGTGAATACAGCCAAAAGTACAGGCAAATCAAGCGGAGAAGTCACAATGCAAGGCGAGTCAAGCTTCAAGGAGAGTGCTGACAATCTACTAGCAAAATACTTAGACAATACCTTACAACAAACACGACCATGGTCAGATTTTTATATCCTGATGAGCGATTAGATTGGACAATTTCCCAAGACAACTGAGAAGATTTTTCTTTTCTTCTTAGTACATTGCACGGAATATTAAACACTGACAATTGGAAATACAATTTGTCCTGCACATATAAAACCCTCCTACATCTTTGTAAGCAGAAAAAAGAGGACAATATAAAGTTATGCCTTTTAGAAGGCAGGGATTGATAAATGGTAGCCAAAAACAGACAGAAAGAGACAGGCAGAGACAGACAGAGAGAGGGAAACAGACAGAGAGAGGGGAAGACAGAGAGAGAGAGACAGGCTGAGACAGACAGAAGGAGACAGACAGAGAGACGGAGAGAGATACAGTGGGACAGTCAGAGAGAGAGAGACAGACATAGACTGATAGAAAGAGAAACAAAGATAGAGAGAGAGCAATACATAGATATATATATAGATATATATATAGGTATATATCGTTAACCCATACTATATTTTGTTATAGCTAAGAGCAGTTATTTACTAGGGCAGGCAACGCCGGGAGCTACAGCTAGTAAACATACACTTATTTTAATTATTATAAGATGTAAAGTGCACCCATGAATTACCAGTTATAATAAACTGATTAAAATATACCCTGCACCATGGACCATTTTTTGTCCTTTTTCCAACAGGAGGCTTGACCTCATGAAAGGGGACATTGTTCTGACGACTTAGTGGTATTATTGAAATTAAGGAGGTTATGCCAAATTGTGGCGCACAGTTTAGACCCATTAAAGGAAGCTCTAAAACTAGAACTCAATGGGGCACATTTACTTACCTGTTCAGTTGATGCCGCTGATCCGGAATGTCCGACGAGGATTCGGGTCTGCCGCGATTCACTAAGATTGTGCGTCCAATGCATGTGTCGCTTCCCCTGCTGAGCTCTGCCAGAGTTCACCTTCTTCTTCCCTATGCATGTGAGTGCTGATCTTACGACACAATTTTGACAGTTAAATTCCGCAGTTTGTCCAAATCAGTCGGGTTGTCCGACGGCAACGTCCCCGATTTGTGTCGCATGAAAGCCGGTACCGATGCACCACAATATGATCATGTGCGGCAAAAACCCGGGGCAATTCATGGCAAATCGGATAAATTTGGGAAACCCGATGGAGATGCATCCGACGGAGCCTTAGTAAATCCTCCCCAATATTCTTATACTGCGACAGACTCATTATCACAATGATGAATCTGCACTGCAATAGACTAGTGCTGTCCGGCTCTGCACTGTCAGACCATGCGGCACATTAATGAATTCCCCCCACTATATCTCATTTGCGTCAAAGCAGTGAACATACTGATTAGTTATTATAAACTTCTCGCCACAAATTGATTAAAATATATACAGTCATTGATAGAAGGACTGAGGCAGAGGGTGTAGACCACAGCTTATGTGCAGACTAATATTACATTCAGGGATACCAACCTACAGCCATCACCTACCTGTAGCGCTATGGTGGGTTTACCTATCTATGTATGTATTATACTGCACTAAGCAAAAAGAATCAATTCTCTAATTTACTATATTAAGTTATCTGCAGGTTTTTATATGCTACCAGAGGTTTTACCCTGCCTCCCCCCCCCCTCCCCCAGGCTAATCTCCATTTGCCATGCTTTCTGATTGCCATTGGCCATCGACTTGTTGAGAGGGGCTGTAGGACCTGTAGTGATATCACAAGCATGTGACTCATCACATGCTTCAAATCAGCCAATTACAAACATGCTGTCCTGTTCTGGCTTCATTGCCCTGAACTGATGTCACAAACTGTAACTGCCCACATCAGGAATAGCTGAATCTAATGTTATATATACCTGATATATCTCAGGCTAGGAAGAAGCCAGCAGCATGATACAGGCATCATTGGAATTGTTGTCAAAGTCTCTCTTCAGCTGGGCTAACACTATTTTTTGTCAGTAACTTTACAGTTATGCTTTAAATGGAACAGAGGGAACTTACAGTACTAAATATGCAACTTCTTAAATCCCATTTACTACTTAATTGATAAGTTATATTCTAACATAACATATTGGCTGTAACTAGACAACGATATAACGCATAACCTGACAGTTTCCATTTAAGTTTTTTAGTGGCCAATGTTGTCTTTGAGATAAGATATCTTGCTGCCTTCTGATATCATTGTGGGCTATGTGGGGGTTGTCCAGGTCAGGTGATTATCCCACTGTAAGGAACAACCTACCTTCTATGTGTGGGTTATAAAGAAAACCAGCAAGGATCTGTAGTTATATCTTTGGATTATGAGGAGACAGGAAGAGTCCTAGAAACTGCATTTGTAAGTTTTTAGTTTTGTGGCTATTTTATGCATATCTATCTATCTATCTATCTATCTATCTATCTATCTATCTATCTATCTATCTATCTGTCTATCTGTCTGTCTATCTATCTGTCTATCTATCTATCTATCTATCTATCTATCTATCTATCTATCTATCTATCTATCTATCTATCTGTCTATCTACCCCCTGTCTATATATCTAATCCAAGAAAATTGGACAGCACTAAAATTTATAACATAAAGCAGGGTGTCTTCTTTCCATAGTGCAGGTTTTGGTGGATGACCACCTTTTTCCAGGATCTATCTATCCATCTCATATCTATCTATTTGTCTGTCTATCTAAGCAAATATAAGTAAGCAGTGTTTCAAAATCCGCTGCTGCATTTTTGCAGCGTGATACATCAAGAGGCTTCTGTCGCGCTCTCCGCTATGGCGGCTGCACCCCCCCTTCACGCCCTACTGGTGTGAAGGTGGTGGATTGGGGCAAATAATTGCCCTGATAAATATCCCCCAAAGTGTCATTTGGAGACACAGAAAAAAAACCCATAAATACAGAACCCACAAGAAAATACCACCATTTTTTTTTTTTGTGTCAATTTCACTGCACTTGGAAAGCTATTTCTCATACACCGGGGCTCTGGTACCATCTTATGATAGCCCTGCAACTGCCTCAGCACAGTCTGATAAATCAAGAGGCTCTGGTGGGGTCGTGTGCAGCAATTATCTCAACACCAGGCCCTGCCTGGAAAACAATTAAACGCAGTGGGTAAATTTTTATGTCTAAAAAGTCAACAGAAACACCCCGCACTGGCCTACTCCACCCCAGCCGTGCCCACCACTCAGCCCTCCACGCTCCTACACGCCCCCTGGTGTAGAGGTGGCAGAAAGGAGGAAATAATCAACAGTGCTAGCAATAAGCTAACATTTGTGATTATTTCAGGGCTTCTACGCCAGTGTCTAGGTATAGAAACCCTGGTAACCCTCAAGTAACTGAGAATCTTGGACCTTCTCCATTGACGGAGGTCTTAGTTTACTTCCTTTATTTCCTCTGTGTACTTCAGTTACAGAGAAAAAAGATCTCCCCAAGGATAAGGAAGGCAGAGTCCGGATACATCAGGGGGTAATGTTTGATATGTTACTTGTTGGAGGTTTTTTTGCTTTGAAAAAATGAATTACATTTCTTCTGCTTCATCTTCACAGGTATAAACAGAGTATAATAAGAAAATGGCGACGTCTCAAAATACGGAATATGGAGATTCAGCAAGTTTCTCGGCTTCTGGTGATTTCTCGGTACCTCGGGTCACTGGGACAGACATGTACCACGCTTTCATCAGCTTCAGTGGTGCAGACTCGGCTTGGGTGCATCGGCTTATCCACAAACTGGAGGAGAAATTTCCCGCCATAAAAATCTGTACACATGACCGGGACTTCACTGCAGGGAAGACGATCATAGAGAACATGACTGAGTGCATTCAGAGCAGTCAGAAGATTGTAATGGTGCTGAGCCCGGAATTTGTGGACAGTCGCTGGTGCCTCTTTGAAGCCAATCTCTCCATGTTCCAGGACTGTATGTCACATAAAGCCATTGTCCCCATCATTCTGAGGCCATGCCTGATGCCTCTGTATCTCAGTCACCTCACTTACTTAGAAGCTGAGGATGAGCAGTTCTTTGAAAAACTCTGCAAAAGGCTCCTAAGGAATAATGCGAAAGAAACTGAAGACGTCCTGGTGCACTTCCAGTCATCTATCCTCTACGGGGGGAAGCATCTGCTATCTCTGGCAGCAGTGAATGGGCATGAAGAAGCCAGCAGTGGAGTTTTCTCTGACACTTGTGTGCCGGACGCTCTCAAAGCAGTGGTGAAAGACCCGGAAATCTACAAGAAAGCCATTCAGCTGATAAATGATACTCCACCTGATATCCTAAACGCCAAATGTACTGAAGGTGTTCTGGGATTACTGCTGGGTTTTGGCCTTGTCATTCCATTAATATTTTGTATATCTTCATACACCACCATGACTTGGTGGTACTTTATCCACTTACCAATCAGTTTAGTTGCATTCGGTTTTGCATTGTATAAAGGTGCATACTGGAAAAAGAAAAGGTTGAACAGGATAACCCAAGACATGAACAAAAAAGTTGGAGAAGCCAATCTACTATTAACTGGATGTTCAATCCTTGCCGGTTGTTCTTCTAAGTCCAGTTTGGATTTTGTTTTTGTATCTCTAAAAGATTGTAGAGAAATGTTCCGCATTACCTTTGGGAGTGATAGAGAACTAGAGCAACGTATGTGGAACGAGGCCATGATAAGATATTCACCGGGTTATGCCAACTGCATGGCCAAGAAACTCTTCCCTTTCCATAACCCACCACCTCCCGGGCATGTATCCAATGGCACCTGTTTCTGCCAGTATGTGGCCATGCAGATAGAGGGAGGTAACCGGCCGTAGCATCACTTATCATACAGTGGCTATTGCTTACCCCTTCTTGTTTATGCCATAATAAGTCTTTTAGTCTTACAGGTCAATCCTACTAACTACCGCATAATTATTCTTTGAAATTACCTGCATTGGCCCATGTTTATCAAAACTAATACAAACTGCGGCAGATTTGTGAATACCGGCACACAATCTTTATGAAAATGGTGCCCCTTGCACTGCTGGGGACGTGCGCACCAACTTTATTTTGACGCACCTTCAATCATATTGACCTATAGAATAAAAATAAGACGTTTATTATGCTATACGGTGAAAAGCAAAAAAATTACGTCAAAAATCTATTACATAATTGATACTTTTCTACTCCTCCATACCCCCAAAAAAAGGAAATATGTTTTCAACGATAGGGGATACCAACCCCAAAATTGTATCATTGGAAATTACATTTCATCACACAAAAAATTGCCCACATATGGCCCCACTAACGGAAAAACTGAAATTTTATAACCTACAAAAAGGCGACAAAACTGGCAGCTGCAGGCTGCTCCTTTCCTTCTGCATCTCGCTGTGCGCCCATAAAACTAGTACCGGCCACATGAGGGGGGTCTCTGTACTCGAGAGAAATTGTATAACAAATATTAAGATGGGTTTTCTCTTTTTATCTTTTGGAAATGTGTAAATTTTAGAGCTAAGTGAACGCATAACCGATAAATTAGACCATTCTAAATTTCATCTCTATTTTGATTTAATTACTATGAAGATCTCAAGGGGTTAACAATCTTCCTAAAAGTTGTTTCTGATACTTTGAGGGGGGTACATTTTAAAATGGGTTGATATTTAGGGGGTTTCCAATATTATATATTTCAAAGTACATTAAAAACAATAATCATCCCCAAAAAAGTCAATTCTGCAATCTCCTTGAAAATACAGAAAACTGATATTCAATTTGTAAGCTGCGTGACCTGCGTGAAATAAATTTTTTACACAATTTGTTTAGGTGGTAAAACTATGTGCCTAAAAACAGGATGGTTTCGAATTTTGAAATTGGCAAATTTTTTTAAAAATTCATCAGTTTTTACATGTTTTTTATAAATAAAAGCAAAACTTATCAGCCACAATGTACCACTAAAATAAAGTAAGACCGATGACAAAAAAAACAAACAATCTCAAAATCACTTTGATAAGGGTGGTTGGGTGTCTCTGGTTCTCTGGGTCTCCGGGTGTCTCTGGGTCTCCAGGTGTCTCTGGGTCTCCCGGTTTCTCTGGGTCTCTGGGTGTCTTTGGGTGTCTCTGGGTCTTTGGGTGTTTCTTGGTCTCCGGGTGCCTCTGGGTGGTTGGGTGTCTCTGGTTCCCTGGGTGTCTCTGGGTCTTCAGGTGTCTCTGGGTCTCCAGGTGTCTCTGGGTCCCCGGGTGTTTATGGTTCTTCGGTAGTCTCTGAGTCTTGGGGTGTTTCTTAGTCTCCGGGTGCCTCTGGGTCTCTGGGTGTTTCTGGTTCTCTGGGTGTCTCTGGGTCTCTGGGTGTTTCTGGTTCTCTGGGTGTCTCTGGGTTTCTCTGGGTCTCCGGGTGTTTATGGTTTTCTGGGTGTCTTTGGGTCTTTGGGTGCCTCTGGGACTCCAGGTGTTTCTCTAAAGACGTCACTGCAGACTTCAGACCTGCGTCTAAAGTCATTGGGTGATCTGAGAAGAGTGAAATGCTCGACAATTCTTGTTTTTAATCTCCTAGTGGCGAATCCTTTGTATGTTAAATTGCATTGTGTACAATAAAAATTATACACAACCAACTCAATGGGTGTCACAATTGATAAAGGATTTTTATTCTGTTTCCACCTGTATGTGTTAAATTTTAAGGAAAAACGAATACATATTGGCCCAGATTTATTAAAGCCCCTGCACCAGTTTTCTGTCCAGTCCTTTTAGTGCAAACTGCTTGCACATGGATTTATAAATTGTCTGCGACACATGTGTTTTGCGACACAAATTTCTTCATTGAAGGGGGCGTTCCGCTGCACAGTCGGACCGTGCGCCACATTTATGATGCAAAGTCCAACGAAAAGGTGCATCAACGTTCAGAAAAAATTTGGAAACCTGGTTGATTGGTTGATTTAGCGTCACTGTGATTGGCTAGGTGGGACATTTGACCCTGCTGTATATGAAGCAGTGTCACATGCCCAAGCCACTACAGACAGGAGACTGAGTTAAGGAGAGGCTGCTGATCTAGATAGGATCATTCAGACAGAATGTTTTGCATTCATGGCATCTTACTGCGTTCCATTATACTACCAGTCTTAGTAGTATCAAGATGTAACGTCCCTGCCCATGTTTACTTGTCCACATATCAGTTGTGATATGCACCTTGCGACTTGCACTGCGTAGTGCACACCTGATTTTCTCCACAGCCTGTTAATGCAGGGTGGGGACAGCCAGCCCGGAAAAGTAGTGGTAGCTGGAAATGACGTATTGGGGCACATTTACTAAGGGTCCGCGGACCGCATTTTCATCGGGTTTCACAACTTTTTCCGTTTTGCACTGCATTTAACTGGCGCACGCAATTGGATTTTGGCGTAATCGTGCCGATTTTCATGCGACGCAAATTGTGGGGTGTGGCTGTCGGACAAGCCGACTGATGCGGACTAAGCGCGGGTTTTAACATTCAAAATTGTGTCACAAGCCATGCACTTACATGCACTGGGAAGAAGAAGGTGAACTCCGGTGAACCTGAGCGGGGAAGTGACACATGCAGGATATCGGGCGCACGATCTTAGTGAATCGCGGCAGCTCCGAATCCTTGTCAGACAACGCACCTCGGGGATCGCGACGGGATGGGTAAGTAAATGTGCCCCACTGTGTAGTTTTTCAAATGCCAGCAATTTTGCACCTGTCCCATTCAGAACCAGGGCTCCTGGATGAGATCGTGCTCAAATTGTTGCTTACTTAAAGGACTGGAGGCACAGCGTGCAAATGACATTTGTTTTGTCTTCTAAAAATTACTTTAAAAAATACCACACCAGAGAGATCCTCTGGGCAGGTTTTTATGCTCTGTTTCTGGATACGGCGGGCGGTAGCAAGCAGTGATCTGCTAGATGTACCATCCACATCTTCTGCTCATCTATCCAGGGCTTTGTGACCACCACCTCTTTTTCCGTACTATCATTGCTTTTGATGTATGTTGGGTCTGGGACATGGTCATGACCCCTCACCACCAAGACCTCACCGCTTCCCTTCCTTATCAGTCTCCAGATTGATGGTGATGTCCACATCCTCATTCTGCAATACAAGTTGGGCATTTGTAAACCCTAAGTCTGATACTGGGGCAGGGGTAGGTGGAAGGCCCACGGAATCCAAGATAAGAGTTATTATAGAGCATTAGTGACTGCTCCATGACCTGTCGCTGAGATGTCCTTGAGTGGGGTTGAAGGTGGGGCACTATGAAACTCAAAAAACTCTAGCGCAATGACATTAAAAGCATTTAATTTTTTTTGTAATTTTTTATGCTTCTTATTATTAAGTCTTTTTTTCCAAACCCTGTTTTGTCAGGGCAACTGCTCTGTCATTACCCTAATTTTTCATCCCTCCAACACTAACTACAGCCATTTTTGAATGTTAAAATTAATTGACTCAATTGGTTTTGTATTCGGGGGCCAAGTTTGGGGTCAATAGTAGGTTCACAACAACATTTTTTTCCCAATGTTAGTCCGAATCTGTTGAAGTTCCACAAGCCCGCTCATCACTAGAAGTTACCAATGGTTTCCCCTGCATCTGCAGCCATTTTGAATTACCTTACCGAGTGTAGGAACTTGGCCTAAAATGGTATTTACGGAGTATTTATGGAAAATATTTTTAATTGCGTTGAATTGAGGACCATATGGAATCCTAAATTTAATGGTGTTATTCCTGCGTGAAATATTTCTCTTGCTTCTATAACTGTTTTCGATAGAAGTTTTTGGCGTCGGGGGTTCCTCAGGACACTGAATTATGTAAAAAAAACCTCCACCCTCAAGGCCCGAGGACCTGGCTGCCTTACAAACGCCTTTTTATTGTCATGCAATGTAAATGTATAACGTGTAGCTGCAGAGCCGGACCAGATCTGTCATCTTATGTTACTGGGAACTATAGGAGGAATCTTACTAACTTTACAGAATATGAGGTGAGATTTAGATCTTTGATATTTTTGTGAACTTTTAGTAGTAACAATACAAATACATAAAGCAATGTGAGAGATTAACTGAGATTGAAACAGGTGGAGCAAAGTTTTAACTTCCTGCGGTACAGAGAAAGATTATCTAAAGTTTATCCAACTTCAGAAAACGTTGAACTGATAATATGAGATGGTGACAAAGATGAATATTTGAGACGGATAGAGAGATAGATTATATAGATAATATTCATGATAAAAATCAAAAAATGGTGGCACTCCAATTTCTTGTGAAAAAGGAATTCTTTTATTCCAAAAGTGCCCTTTGGAATAAAAGAATTCCTTTTTCACAAGAACTTGGAGTTTTACCATTTTTTGATTTTTATATGTGAAAGGATTTAACAAACCTGAAGGTTGAGCACCCGATTTTTTCTTAACTGGTGCAGCTGAATTGTTTTAATGTTTTAAATATTCATGATAGATGATAGATAGATAGATAGATAGATAGATAGATAGATAGATAGATAGATAGATAGATAGGAGATAGATATGAGATAGATAGATAGATAGATAGATAGGAGATAGATAGATAGATAGATAGATAGATAGATAGATAGATAGATAGATAGATAGATAGATATGAGATAGATAGATAGATAGATAGATAGGAGATAGATATGAGATAGATAGATAGATAGATAGATAGATATGAAATAGATATGAGATAGATAGATAGATAGATAGATAGATAGATATGAGATAGATAGATAGATAGATATGAGATAGATAGATATGAGATAGATAGATATATACATGAGATAGATAGATAGATGATAGATATGAGAGAGATAGATAGATAGATAGATAGATAGATATGAGATAGATAGATAGATAGATAGATAGATAGATATGAGATAGATATGAGATAGATAGATAGATAGATAGATAGATAGATAGATAGATAGATAGGAGATAGATATGAGATAGATAGATAGATAGATAGATAGATAGGAGATAGATAGATAGATAGATAGATAGATAGATAGATATGAGATAGATAGATAGATAGGAGATAGATATGAGATAGATAGATAGATAGATAGATAGATAGATAGATAGATATGAAATAGATATGAGATAGATAGATAGATAGATAGATATGAGATAGATAGATAGATAGATAGATAGATAGATATGAGATAGATAGATATATACATGAGATAGATAGATAGATAGATAGATAGATAGATAGATAGATAGATAGATATGAGATAGATATGAGATAGATAGATAGATAGATAGGAGATAGATATGAGATAGATAGATAGATAGATAGATAGATAGATAGATAGGAGATAGATAGATAGATAGATAGATAGATAGATATGAGATAGATAGATAGATAGATAGGAGATAGATATGAGATAGATAGATAGATAGATAGATAGATAGATAGATAGATAGATATGAAATAGATATGAGATAGATAGATAGATAGATATGAGATAGATAGATAGATAGATAGATAGATAGATAGATAGATAGATATGAGATAGATAGATATATACATGAGATAGATAGATAGATGATAGATATGAGAGAGATAAATAGATATGAGATAGATAGATAGATAGATAGATAGATATGAGATAGATAGATAGATAGATAGATAGATAGATAGATAGATAGATATGAGATAGATAGATAGATAGATAGATAGGAGATAGATATGAGATAGATAGATAGATAGATAGGAGATAGATAGATAGATAGATAGATAGATAGATAGATATGAGATAGATAGATAGATAGATAGATAGATAGGAGATAGATATGAGATAGATAGATAGATAGATAGATAGATAGATAGATAGATAGATATGAAATAGATATGAGATAGATAGATAGATAGATAGATAGATATGAGATAGATAGATAGATAGATAGATATGAGATAGATAGATATGAGATAGATAGATATATACATGAGATAGATAGATAGATGATAGATATGAGAGAGATAGATAGATAGATAGATATGAGATAGATAGATAGATAGATAGATAGATATGAGATAGATATGAGATAGATAGATAGAAATTAGATAGATAAATAGATAGATTGATTGATTGATAATATTGAAGATATATAATGGAATAGGAAGCCGACATCTCTATCCTCTTTGTAGTGGCTGGATTGAGGCTTTGCAGCTTAGCGTACATAAGGCTACATTCACACACATGTATGGGGGACGTATATACGGCCCCCATACACTCCTATGGGCTCACGTGCGGCACCGTACCGCTCCGTAGCACGTCCTATCTTTTCCCGTATTACGGCGCCTTGCCGTGCGCTTACAGCCGTGCCGTGAGCAGCGCCGATGTATCCGCAGCGCCGATGTATGCCCGCCGTACTACGGTACGGCGGGCATACATCGTGTGAATGTAGCCTTACTCTGTATTAATACTTATATTTATCTTCCTATAGATCCTTCCCTGGTACCATGGACGTCACTGATCCCGTCACGTTGGTTTTGTCTCTTATTATGTGCATTTCCATTGCCCTGTTTCTCTATGGACGGAAAACAAATGTGTATAATCTGCCCCCCGGACCTAGACCCCTGCCCATCATTGGGAATCTACACATTCTAGACCTGAAGAGACCTTACCGGACATTACATAAGGTAACATTCAGATATTACCCTGATGGGTCTGTAAGACATTGGGGGACATCTTTTTAGCATCTCGTTAATTAGGCGCATTTATGCGCCATTTTCTGGAGCACGGCAAAGTTCGGCACTTAGTGGTTTTGAGTCCCAGCGCCTTATCTGACATAGTGAGTGCGCCCTAAACAGATGTTTGCACGGGATCTATCACAAAAGTGCACCTAAAAAGGCACAAAATAGGCGCAGAAAATGCACCTCCTCTGAGCAGGTGCACTTCCAAAAAACTTCCCTTTTCATTACTAAAAACATACATTTTAGGTTCCCAAATGAAGAATAACCTCTATGCAACATGTAAAATACTTCGGAGCAGTTTTAAAATGTAAAATTTCTCCAGTAACGACTTCATCATTGTCTATGGGATCATCTCTGGGAGTGATTATTGTCTTATTGTACAGATCTGAGAATATTATCAGTCTCCATTTACTGTAAATTATAATAAAAAAGGAAAAGACTCATTTCAGCAATAATTTTTTTTTTTTTTACATCTCTGTCACTTTTAGTCCCTGCAGTTACATCACAATGATAGTTTTTGTGCAGAGATGAAGCCCTGAACGTTCTGTCACCTTTCCTCAGTCTCCTTTCATTATTGCTCACAAATGAGATCTAACAATTTGTGACAAATTAGGCGCAAATTTAGGCGCAAATGAATCGGACATGCGACAATTCCAAAAGGCATTTACTAAGGCAGAACCAGATCCATCATAGATCAGGAGCCAAAAAGAAGAACAAACCAGGCGCAAAAACAGGCGAACCTGAGATCCACTATGATTAATGTCCACCATTATGATAATTGACTAAGTACTACATAGATAGATAATAGATAGATAGATAAGAGATAGATATAAGATAGATAGATAGATAGATAGATAGATAGATAGATATGAGATAGATAGATAGATAGATGATAGATATGAGATAGATAGATAGATAGATATGCAACACCCTCGCCGATGCAAGGCAGAGGAGTGGTTGCGAATACGTCCCACCATGTAGCTTGCAGCCTGTGTAGGGTCTAGTCAGCCCCACAGCATGTCACTACATCACACTACATAGTCCTTATAGGACACAGGGGAATATTGCAGTGGTAGATCCTGCCTGGTAAGGCAGGAGTTAAGTGTTTTGTCTGATATGTGTCAGCCAATCACATGTGTTGCACTCTGTTTCTGTGAGCAGAGATGTAATTGGAGGAGTAGCCACCACTTGACCAGTGGGGAGTAACAAAACCCCTGGCCAGGAATGTTCTAGAGAGCAGTCAGACCCAGGAGTCTGCAGAAGCAGACTGCAGTTACTCCAGTACAGACTCTGCGAAGTCTGTACAGCTAGCATACCAGACCAGAGCAGGAAGAGCCTAGCCCCTGCCTGAAGAGTGGAACTAATAGCTAGTATAGTGAGGAAAGGGGTATCATCCTACCTTTAAGGGTGATACCTGAAGCAACCCAGGACAAGCTGAAGCATCCTACTAGGACACAGCTATCTCCCAGCCTGCCATTGCATCCAGGCTGATGATCCCTCCTGTGGCTCCCTCCAACTGCATCTCCGCAATCCACCATTTTGTTAAGGCACGTTTCTGCGGTTCCTGTCGGTTCCAATAAAGAACTGTAAGTTGTTTTTGTTCAACGTCTGCCTCCGTCTGGTCCCTGCTACTACGGCTGTCACCATCACGGCACCCTGTCCACCACACAGAGACCCATACTCTAGACACCAAAGGGTTGCCCCAGGGAGATCCGCTATAGCAGCCTCTCCCTCATCATTTCTTGCCAACACCACCCTGCTGGAGGCCTGCCAGGCTGTAGGACAGCCCTCCGGTTCCCCATACCAAGCACCGTGACACTAGCGTGCCTAGGCCGCAACCGCCCGCCACTCAGGTACTGCGGGCCCCGGCTGACTCCAGGCCCCGAGAAAAGGCTAGCCCCGGTGAGGGGATGTTGCAAGTGGAGTCACGAACAGGATATATACTTCTGTGCCTTATTCTGGCACTAGAGACTATCCTTTATTGAAAAACTACTGTGCTGCCTAACCCTGCTACCATTCGGGTATAGGCCCAAGTGTTTTTGTGCTATATTTCACATTGACTTTATTACTGCTGCCAAGCGCTGTCAAGCATCGCTCCAGCACTCAAGAGGTTAAACCCTGCAAAGAACTTTGTCAGCTCTGCTACATCCGGCGCTGCCACGCCTGAAGCATTTTACCTCATGAAACTGTGGCGCAGCAAGTAATTCCAGCCCGCCAAAACCTTCACTGGCGCGAAGCCTGCCTCAGCGCGCTGTGGCGCAGCAGAAAATTCAGCCCGCCACAGCTCCTGGCGGGAAAGACTCAAGCTCCACCCTCTGGCGCGAAATTCTCCCGCGCTGCAACGCCAGTGAGAGCCCACAAGGTACCTCAGAGTCAGCGCAGCCGCCAGCCAGCATCAGAGAGGTTGGTCGGCCATCTTGGATTTCTCCACGTGCTGTCTCCTGTCCTGCCGACATGCCGTACAGCTGCCGAGATGAGGAACCAAGTGTCGCATGGCCTGCTCACGAGCCTTAGGCACCTTTCTCTGCTGCACCGCTTACTGCTGTCTCCCGTACGCAGTCTCCAATGGCGGATTCTCCACAGCGGCTGCCTCCCCCAATTCCGGACCTCCAGAGGACCACCGCGGATGTGAGTACCGTGGCCCCCAGGGCCTATATCACAGTGACTGTCACTATATCTCCCTTAGCCCCGGCTGGGGTACAGTCCGGCCTCCTTGCAGAGGGCCAACATCTCCCCATAGGAGGCCCGGCTACAAAAGGGACTCTCTTAAAGGGGCCTGACCCCTTATCTAATGCTGCTGACCATCCTGCGGAGTATCCAGGACCACCTGCTAAGAGGCCCGGTAAAAACGCCCTGCCAGCTACAGAGGTTACCACCGCCAGCGCAACAGTGCCCCCAAGAGCTACAGGTCAGTCCAGGAACAACAATCCTTCAGCTGTCAGCAATGTAGAAGTTACAGCTCCTGCGGTCATCATCATGCGCTCCACAGCGCCCCCAGCTCCAGAAGGTCAGCCAGAGAAGTGCCTGTCTCCTTCCTTTGCTGAGATGCCTGCTGCCGCAGATGACCTCCCTGCTGTTCCAGCTCCAGCTTCTGGGTGTTCCATGTCAGCAGTTCCAGTTTCTACCAGTTTCTACCACCAGATGTCTTCAGGTGACACTGTTTTCTTCACCCAGGCTGATGATGTCCCTGCTGCAGTTCCTGCTCCCATGCCTGCAGCCATTGCTCTTGAACAAGAAGATTAACCCCTGAAGGGCTGTAGCCCACTTCAAGTACTGTGTATCTTGTAAATATTATTTCTGCTATCCCATTTGGGCTGAGTGCCCCTATTCCCTAAAGAGCCAGAAACTTTCCTGGGACTCTCACCCTTATTTATTTCAGTCAAGAGACTCTCCTTGAACTGCCCCTGTCATGTGCTATGATAGCACCCCTTCCTCTGCCACAGCAGAGATTCCTACAAAGGACTCTGTCCCTCTACACAAAGAGGAGACCCTTTGCTTCTTTTATTGCACTTTTCCCCACCTCAAGGGCTGTACCCAGAAGATGGACATTGCCATTAAAGACCTTCTGTGAGACTTTTGCCAAGGAAAAGTTGCTATTGCTAATGACTTATTTTTATATTGCACTTAATGCCTTCCTTTTAGGTATGGACATTCTGCATACACTCTTTATGCCTTTTCCTTTTCAGGTAAAGAGACATTTACATATCCTGCTACCCTGAGTAGCCTACCTATGCAACGTTTGTAACGTTTAAGATGTGTACCCATTGGGCTCCTAAGCCAATGTGAGTTTACAAAATGTTTGCACACTGTCAATTTATGCCAGTAGTTTGTAGTAGACTGTAGTGTGGCTGTGTCGGACCGTCTCTATGTAAAACCCTGACCGCAATCTTATGCCTCTAACCGAAGCTTCGTAAGTGGGGGTAGTCCGTAAACTGCGGGTCCTTAGGGGACCGGGGGTGTTACAGAGTTAGTACCTGGATGCCACTCATACAAAGGGTAAGAATGTCAGTCGGCAGGTACTTATACATTTGTATAATGTTTAATTGTGTCACATATGCCAATGTAATGCATATACACACTATATATTTGTCGCTAGGGAAGAAGTGTTTATATAACAAATATACAGGTCCTGGTGCAAGGAGTGGATTACAGTACATGACACCACACCTTTCCTACTGTACAGTTTGGTTTAATGGCGTTAGCAACCAACTGTCACACATGTCCTTGTCTTAGTCCGACACCAACCCAGGCGCCTGCCTCCAGGATCATGGGCGGTTTGTCCCTACAGATCATGTAGCCTGCACTTCACAGAAGTGCCCCTATCTACCTCTGCGCCCCAATAAGTCTGTAGTCGAGCCGAGGGCGGCTCTTTCAATTGCCCCGGGGTATGCAACACCCTCGCCAATGCAAGGCAGAGGAGTGGTTGCAAATACGTCCCACCATGTAGCTTGCAGCCTGTGTAGGGTTTAGTCAGCCCCACAGCATGTCACTACATCATACTAAATAGTCCTTATAGGACACAGGGGAATATTGCAGTGGCAGATCCTGCCTGGTAAGGCAGGAGTTAAGTGTTTTGTCTGATGTCATATATGTCAGCCAATCACATGTGTTGCACTCTGTTTCTGTGAGCTGAGATGTAATTGGAGGAGTATCCACCACCTGACCAGTGGGGAGTAACAAAACCCCTGGCCAGGAATGTTCTAGAGAGCAGTCAGACCCAGGAGTCTGCAGAAGCTGACTGGAGTTACTCCAGTACAGACTCTGCGGAGTCTGTACAGCTAGCATACCAGACCAGAGCAGGAAGAGCCTATCCCCTGCCTGAAGAGTGGAACTAATAGCTAGTATAGTGAGGAAAGGGGTATCATCCTACCTTTAAGGGTGATACCTGAAGCAACCCAGGACAAGCTGAAGCATCCTACTAGGACACAGCTATCTCCCAGCCTGCCATTGCATCCAGGCTGATGATCCCTCCTGTGGCTCCCTCCAACTGAATCTCCGCAATCCACCATTTTGTTAAGGCACGTTGCTGCGGTTCCTGTCGGTTCCAATAAAGAACTGTAAGTTGTTTTTGTTCAAAGTCTGCCTCCGTCTGGTCCCTGCTACTACGGCTGTCACCATCACGGCACCCTGTCCACCACACAGAGACCCATACTCTAGACACCAAAGGGTTGCCCCAGGGAGATCCGCTATAGCAGCCTCTCCCTCATCATTTCTTGCCAACACCACCCTGCTGGAGGCCTGCCAGGCTGTAGAACAGCCCTCCGGTTCCCCATACCAAGCACCGTGACACTAGCGTGCTTAGGCCGCAACCGCCAGCCACTCAGGTACTGCGGGCCCCGGCTGACTCCAGGCCCCGAGAAAAGGCTAGGCCCCGGTGAGGGGATGTTGCAGATATAAGATAGATAGATATGAGATAGATAGATATGAGATAGATAGATAGATAGATAGATAGATAGATATGAGATAGATAGATATAAGATAGATAGATATGAGATCGATAGATAGATAGATAGATAGATAGATAGATAGATAGATAGATAGATAGATACATAGATAGATAGATAGATACATAGATAGATAGATAGATAGATAGATAGATAGATATGATATAGATAGATAGATAGATAGATAGATAGATAGATAGATAGATAGATAGATATGAGATAGATACATAGATAGATAGATAGATAGATATGAGATAGATACATAGATATGAGATAGATAGATAGATAGATAGATATGAGATAGATAGATAGATAAATAGATAGATAGATAGATAGATAGATAGATATGAGATAGATAGATAGATAGATATAAGATAGATAGATATGAGATAGATAGATAGATAGATAGATAGATAGATAGATAGATAGATAGATATATTGATATATATGGTATAGATAGATATGAGATAGAAAGATAGATAGATAGATATGAGATAGATAGATATGAGATAGATAGATAGATAGATAGATAGATAGATAGATATGAGATAGATAGATAGATAGATAGATATGAGATAGATAGATAGATAGATAGATAGATAGATAGATAGATAGATATGAGATAGATAGATAGATATGAGATAGATAGATATGAGATAGATAGATAGATAGATAGATAGATAGATAGATAGATATTAGATAGATATGAGATAGATAGATATGAGATAGATAGGAGATAGATAGGAGATAGATAGATAGATAGATAGATATGAGATAGATAGATATGAGATAGATAGAAAGGAAATAGATAGGAGATAGATAGATAGATAGATAGATAGATATTAGATAGATAGATATGAGATAGATAGATAGGAGATAGATAGAGGTATATAGATATATTTTTAAAAAAACATCAAAAGAAGTGAAATAAACACAAGCATTTTCTGAGGGGATGTTGCAAGTGGAGTCACGAACAGGATATATACTTCTGTGCCTTATTCTGGCACTAGAGACTATCCTTTATTGAAAAACTACTGTGCTGCCTAACCCTGCTACCATTCGGGTATAGGCCCAAGTGTTTTTGTGCTATATTTCACATTGACTTTATTACTGCTGCCAAGCGCTGTCAAGCATCGCTCCAGCACTCAAGAGGTTAAACCCTGCAAAGAACTTTGTCAGCTCTGCTACATCCGGCGCTGCCACGCCTGAAGCATTTTACCTCATGAAACTGTGGCGCAGCAAGTAATTCCAGCCCGCCAAAACCTTCACTGGCGCGAAGCCTGCCTCAGCGCGCTGTGGCGCAGCAGAAAATTCAGCCCGCCACAGCTCCTGGCGGGAAAGACTCAAGCTCCACCCTCTGGCGCGAAACTCTCCCGCGCTGCAACGCCAGTGAGAGCCCACAAGGTACCTCAGAGTCAGCGCAGCCGCCAGCCAGCATCAGAGAGGTTGGTCGGCCATCTTGGATTTCTCCACGTGCTGTCTCCTGTCCTGCCGACATGCCGTACAGCTGCCGAGATGAGGAACCAAGTGTCGCATGGCCTGCTCACGAGCCTTAGGCACCTTTCTCTGCTGCACCGCTTACTGCTGTCTCCCGTACGCAGTCTCCAATGGCGGATTCTCCACAGCGGCTGCCTCCCCCAATTCCGGACCTCCAGAGGACCACCGCGGATGTGAGTACCGTGGCCCCCAGGGCCTATATCACAGTGACTGTCACTATATCTCCCTTAGCCCCGGCTGGGGTACAGTCCGGCCTCCTTGCAGAGGGCCAACATCTCCCCATAGGAGGCCCGGCTACAAAAGGGACTCTCTTAAAGGGGCCTGACCCCTTATCTAATGCTGCTGACCATCCTGCGGAGTATCCAGGACCACCTGCTAAGAGGCCCGGTAAAAACGCCCTGCCAGCTACAGAGGTTACCACCGCCAGCGCAACAGTGCCCCCAAGAGCTACAGGTCAGTCCAGGAACAACAATCCTTCAGCTGTCAGCAATGTAGAAGTTACAGCTCCTGCGGTCATCATCATGCGCTCCACAGCGCCCCCAGCTCCAGAAGGTCAGCCAGAGAAGTGCCTGTCTCCTTCCTTTGCTGAGATGCCTGCTGCCGCAGATGACCTCCCTGCTGTTCCAGCTCCAGCTTCTGGGTGTTCCATGTCAGCAGTTCCAGTTTCTACCAGTTTCTACCACCAGATGTCTTCAGGTGACACTGTTTTCTTCACCCAGGCTGATGATGTCCCTGCTGCAGTTCCTGCTCCCATGCCTGCAGCCATTGCTCTTGAACAAGAAGATTAACCCCTGAAGGGCTGTAGCCCACTTCAAGTACTGTGTATCTTGTAAATATTATTTCTGCTATCCCATTTGGGCTGAGTGCCCCTATTCCCTAAAGAGCCAGAAACTTTCCTGGGACTCTCACCCTTATTTATTTCAGTCAAGAGACTCTCCTTGAACTGCCCCTGTCATGTGCTATGATAGCACCCCTTCCTCTGCCACAGCAGAGATTCCTACAAAGGACTCTGTCCCTCTACACAAAGAGGAGACCCTTTGCTTCTTTTATTGCACTTTTCCCCACCTCAAGGGCTGTACCCAGAAGATGGACATTGCCATTAAAGACCTTCTGTGAGACTTTTGCCAAGGAAAAGTTGCTATTGCTAATGACTTATTTTTATATTGCACTTAATGCCTTCCTTTTAGGTATGGACATTCTGCATACACTCTTTATGCCTTTTCCTTTTCAGGTAAAGAGACATTTACATATCCTGCTACCCTGAGTAGCCTACCTATGCAACGTTTGTAACGTTTAAGATGTGTACCCATTGGGCTCCTAAGCCAATGTGAGTTTACAAAATGTTTTCACACTGTCAATTTATGCCAGTAGTTTGTAGTAGACTGTAGTGTGGCTGTGTCGGACCGTCTCTATGTAAAACCCTGACCGCAATCTTATGCCTCTAACCGAAGCTTCGTAAGTGGGGGTAGTCCGTAAACTGCGGGTCCTTAGGGGACCGGGGGTGTTACAGAGTTAGTACCTGGATGCCACTCATACAAAGGGTAAGAATGTCAGTCGGCAGGTACTTATACATTTGTATAATGTTTAATTGTGTCACATATGCCAATGTAATGCATATACACACTATATATTTGTCGCTAGGGAAGAAGTGTTTATATAACAAATATACAGGTCCTGGTGCAAGGAGTGGATTACAGTACATGACACCACACCTTTCCTACTGTACAGTTTGGTTTAATGGCGTTAGCAACCAACTGTCACACATGTCCTTGTCTTAGTCCGACACCAACCCAGGCGCCTGCCTCCAGGATCATGGGCGGTTTGTCCCTACAGATCATGTAGCCTGCACTTCACAGAAGTGCCCCTATCTACCTCTGCGCCCCAATAAGTCTGTAGTCGAGCCGAGGGCGGCTCTTTCAATTGCCCCGGGGTATGCAACACCCTCGCCAATGCAAGGCAGAGGAGTGGTTGCAAATACGTCCCACCATGTAGCTTGCAGCCTGTGTAGGGTTTAGTCAGCCCCACAGCATGTCACTACATCATACTAAATAGTCCTTATAGGACACAGGGGAATATTGCAGTGGCAGATCCTGCCTGGTAAGGCAGGAGTTAAGTGTTTTGTCTGATGTCATATATGTCAGCCAATCACATGTGTTGCACTCTGTTTCTGTGAGCTGAGATGTAATTGGAGGAGTATCCACCACCTGACCAGTGGGGAGTAACAAAACCCCTGGCCAGGAATGTTCTAGAGAGCAGTCAGACCCAGGAGTCTGCAGAAGCTGACTGGAGTTACTCCAGTACAGACTCTGCGGAGTCTGTACAGCTAGCATACCAGACCAGAGCAGGAAGAGCCTATCCCCTGCCTGAAGAGTGGAACTAATAGCTAGTATAGTGAGGAAAGGGGTATCATCCTACCTTTAAGGGTGATACCTGAAGCAACCCAGGACAAGCTGAAGCATCCTACTAGGACACAGCTATCTCCCAGCCTGCCATTGCATCCAGGCTGATGATCCCTCCTGTGGCTCCCTCCAACTGAATCTCCGCAATCCACCATTTTGTTAAGGCACGTTGCTGCGGTTCCTGTCGGTTCCAATAAAGAACTGTAAGTTGTTTTTGTTCAACGTCTGCCTCCGTCTGGTCCCTGCTACTACGGCTGTCACCATCACGGCACCCTGTCCACCACACAGAGACCCATACTCTAGACACCAAAGGGTTGCCCCAGGGAGATCCGCTATAGCAGCCTCTCCCTCATCATTTCTTGCCAACACCACCCTGCTGGAGGCCTGCCAGGCTGTAGAACAGCCCTCCGGTTCCCCATACCAAGCACCGTGACACTAGCGTGCTTAGGCCGCAACCGCCAGCCACTCAGGTACTGCGGGCCCCGGCTGACTCCAGGCCCCGAGAAAAGGCTAGGCCCCGGTGAGGGGATGTTGCAGATATAAGATAGATAGATATGAGATAGATAGATATGAGATAGATAGATAGATAGATAGATAGATATGAGATAGATAGATATAAGATAGATAGATATGAGATCGATAGATAGATAGATAGATAGATAGATAGATAGATAGATAGATAGATAGATACATAGATAGATAGATAGATACATAGATAGATAGATAGATAGATAGATAGATAGATATGAGATAGATAGATAGATAGATAGATAGATAGATAGATAGATAGATAGATATGAGATAGATACATAGATAGATAGATAGATAGATATGAGATAGATACATAGATATGAGATAGATAGATAGATAGATAGATATGAGATAGATAGATAGATAAATAGATAGATAGATAGATAGATAGATAGATATGAGATAGATAGATAGATAGATATAAGATAGATAGATATGAGATAGATAGATAGATAGATAGATAGATAGATAGATAGATAGATAGATAGATAGATATATTGATATATATGGTATAGATAGATATGAGATAGAAAGATAGATAGATAGATATGAGATAGATAGATATGAGATAGATAGATAGATAGATAGATAGATAGATATGAGATAGATAGATAGATAGATAGATAGATAGATATGAGATAGATAGATAGATAGATAGATAGATAGATAGATAGATATGAGATAGATAGATAGATATGAGATAGATAGATATGAGATAGATAGATAGATAGATAGATAGATAGATAGATAGATAGATAGATAGATATTAGATAGATATGAGATAGATAGATATGAGATAGATAGATAGGAGATAGATAGGAGATAGATAGATAGATAGATAGATAGATAGATAGATAGATATGAGATAGATAGATATGAGATAGATAGAAAGGAAATAGATAGGAGATAGATAGATAGATAGATAGATATTAGATAGATAGATATGAGATAGATAGATAGGAGATAGATAGATATGAGATAGATAGATAGGAGATAGATAGATATGAGATAGATAGATAGGAGATAGATAGAGGTATATAGATATATTTTAAAAAAAACATCAAAAGAAGTGAAATAAACACAAGCATTTTCTGCTTTGCTGTTCTTTTGATTTCTCTACATGAGACACTTGAAGGAATTGTCCACGTGTTAGAAGAGATAGCTGACAGGGTCCTGCTGAATGAGCCCCCAATAATAAGCCGCCATATGTGATTTATTTCCCTATACAATGATATGTCAATAAGTTAAATACAAACATAAAGTACCGAATCCCTTAAACCTATAAAAATAGCAAACTGTTAACCAGTTCCATCAGGGATGTACTAGCAGCAGATTGTGGCCCCATTGCAATCTAACGGAGAGTTTAACGGAACGCGCCTGCGCAGCTATCCCATGAATTTGACTCCTCCCATAACCCAATGACTCCATAGATTCTTCACCACCACAGTGTGCTGCATTTGGTCCCCAATTTTGTAGCAGCCCTCTCCATCCCATCTGCAGCTAATAACATCTGCAACTTTTATTCAATAAGGGTTTAAGCACATTGTTGGTCTTGAAACGTTAGGTGCATGTGTTTGTCAAAAGAGTATGGTCCTAACCGTTTCTAGAACCCTTGAAATGAAAAGCGCAGATGGGCCATGAGTGGATCCAGGCTGTCCTGCTGTTGAATAGTTGTCATGGTGTCTCTCCCATGAAATCGGTTGATGACCTGTTGAGGACAGATTGAGATGGTTCTCCAGGAAAGCATTGGTGGACCTATTCATAAATAGATGGTATAAAGGTAGACAGAAACATCAGCATCCTGAGAAGCTTGGAAGACTGATAGGCAAGAACTTACATACTGCCATCACTCAGCTGGGATTTTAGAGTTTAACTTTGTAAATTCTGAGCTGAACTGGAGTATATGGTTTTCAATTTAAATAGGTGGGGTGGGCTAGTCTTTGCTGTAAATGTATTTAGCTTGAAGGAGACTAATTGTAACAATAAGAACAGGATGGTACCAGATAAGAACTCAGGGATGGACTAAAAGAGTTGAGCGGAGAGCTCAATCAGAGCTGAGAGTGGGAGGGAAAAGGAATGGAAAGACGGAAGGGGGGGGGGGCGTCTGTCAAGTCCAGGGAGCGATGTGTCATGTAGAGGTTTCACAACAACCTTCCACATTCAGGAGATTGTTGGAATTGGATTCAAGGTTGGCAGGTTGTTTAGAACCAATAATGGGTTCCATGTACGAAGGAAAAGAGATCTTCAATACATAAGGTCCATAAGGTACATAAGGTCATTCTCCTTTGCCCCCCACATTGCCAGTGGTGAGGTTTGCTTCCACAATAGTGGGATGCAGGCTTTTGCAGGGAACCCTTATAACTTTGAGTGGACATATAATGATGAGAAGGAATTCCAATTCCTGCCACAAAGGGGTAAGTTTTGTGCAAGACCAAAAAGTATGTATAAAAGAGCCCCCTGCCTCTCCACATCTCCAGCATGTTACCCTGTACCATCTCAGTAGTATCTTATATCCTACCTCCAGCGAGAACAGTAGAATCTCAAAGATTCAGATTTTTTTCTTTGGGGTCAATGAAATTATAAGTTATTGGGTTCGTCATCTAGCTTGAGCGTCTGATAAAGTGTTCTACCCTGAACCTACTGGCCCCCCTCCCATGTTTAAAAAACAAGTCTGTGCAGCCTGGGTTGCCGGGAATTGGCATAAGAGGGAATTTCAATGGTAAGAGTCTGTCTTGAACAAGATTAGATTGACAAGCTGCCGACGTTGGGCTAATCGTGGGGGTGTCTCTTTAGCAGCAATGTCTTATTAGGTTCCAGTCAAGGTAGCACCTGAAATTGAGTAAAAGACTGTTCCAGTTGGACTTCAAATTGTGATTACAACACTAATCCAAGACTCTTGCCATGTGGGCTGCGTTGTAGTAATTCCTGAAATCAGGAGGCCCTACTCCTCCCTATCTTTTGGACTTTAATAGGGTGGCATGCTTCATTCCTACTGGTTTGGCAACCCAAACAAAACCCTGTTGCAGGGCATTTAGTAAGCGAAAGAAGGCCATGGGCAAATGGATAGGGGTGGCCTAAAATAGATATAGCAGTGGTGGGAGAAAATGGCACATCTACCACAGAAAGAAAAGATGCCCTTGGACCTTCTGGAGCAGTCTTTTTTAACGTTTTGTAGGACAGGGGGAAAATTCAGAATTTATAGCTTGGACAAATCTGACGAAAGGTTAATTCCCAGGTATTTGAAATTTTCTGCGGCCCATTTAGGGCTAAAGGAGGCGTTGAGTGTCTCTTGGAAGGAAGTGGGCAGCGATATGTTTGATTCATCAGACTTAGACCAATTAATAGGAAGTTGGACAATTTAGAGAAAAGGCGTATTTCTTGCATTATGTTGGGTAAGGAATTCCGCGGGTTGGAATGAAGAAGAGCAGATCAGCATAGGCCGATATCTTATAAGAAGAGACTTGTGTCTCAATACCTGAAATATCTTGGTTGTTACGAATTCTGCATAGAAAGGGCCCTATAGATAGAACAAAGATCAATGGGAAAGAAGGCCCCCTGTCGTGTACCATTTTGGATGTTAAAGCTTTCCGACAAAACACTGTTCAATCTGACCGATGCTGAAGGAGTAGAGAACATGGAAAACACCCAAGCAAGCATACGGTCACAAAGTCTAAAGGGAACTTCGGACATGAAGGACCAATTGACTCTATGCAACAGGGGGGGTCAAATGTGTCACTATGACTTTGCGGAACAGCTTAACGTCCTAGTTCAGTAAGGAAATTGGCGGGTAACTGGAGCATTGAGTCGCTTCTTTCCCTGGTTCAGGTATAAAAGTAATGATAGAATTTAGGGCTTCCCTTGGAAGTGGAGAACCAGCAGCCACAGCATTAAAGGTCTTCGACCATTGAGGCTCAAGTACCAATTTAAATAGGTGGGGTGGGCTAGTCTTTTCTGTAAATGTATTTAGCTTGAAGGAGACTAATTGTAACAATAAGAACAGGATGGTACCAGATAAGAACTCAGGGATGGACTAAAAGAGTTGAGCGGAGAGCTCAATCAGAGCTGAGAGTGGGAGGGAAAAGGAATGGAAAGACGGAAGGGGGGGGGGGCGTCTGTCAAGTCCAGGGAGCGATGTGTCATGTAGAGGTTTCACAACAACCTTCCACATTCAGGAGATTGTTGGAATTGGATTCAAGGTTGGCAGGTTGTTTAGAACCAATAATGGGTTCCATGTACGAAGGAAAAGAGATCTTCAATACATAAGGTCCATAAGGTACATAAGGTCATTCTCCTTTGCCCCCCACATTGCCAGTGGTGAGGTTTGCTTCCACAATAGTGGGATGCAGGCTTTTGCAGGGAACCCTTATAACTTTGAGTGGACATATAATGATGAGAAGGAATTCCAATTCCTGCCACAAAGGGGTAAGTTTTGTGCAAGACCAAAAAGTATGTATAAAAGAGCCCCCTGCCTCTCCACATCTCCAGCATGTTACCCTGTACCATCTCAGTAGTATCTTATATCCTACCTCCAGCGAGAACAGTAGAATCTCAAAGATTCAGATTTTTTTCTTTGGGGTCAATGAAATTATAAGTTATTGGGTTTGTCATCTAGCTTGAGCGTCTGATAAAGTGTTCTACCCTGAACCTACTGGCCCCCCTCCCATGTTTAAAAAACAAGTCTGTGCAGCCTGGGTTGCCGGGAATTGGCATAAGAGGGAATTTCAATGGTAAGAGTCTGTCTTGAACAAGATTAGATTGACAAGCTGCCGACGTTGGGCTAATCGTGGGGGTGTCTCTTTAGCAGCAATGTCTTATTAGGTTCCAGTCAAGGTAGCACCTGAAATTGAGTAAAAGACTGTTCCAGTTGGACTTCAAATTGTGATTACAACACTAATCCAAGACTCTTGCCATGTGGGCTGCGTTGTAGTAATTCCTGAAATCAGGAGGCCCTACTCCTCCCTATCTTTTGGACTTTAATAGGGTGGCATGCTTCATTCCTACTGGTTTGGCAACCCAAACAAAACCCTGTTGCAGGGCATTTAGTAAGCGAAAGAAGGCCATGGGCAAATGGATAGGGGTGGCCTAAAATAGATATAGCAGTGGTGGGAGAAAATGGCACATCTACCAAAGAAAGAAAAGATGCCCTTGGACCTTCTGGAGCAGTCTTTTTTAACGTTTTGTAGGACAGGGGGAAAATTCAGAATTTATAGCTTGGACAAATCTGACGAAAGGTTAATTCCCAGGTATTTGAAATTTTCTGCGGCCCATTTAGGGCTAAAGGAGGCGTTGAGTGTCTCTTGGAAGGAAGTGGGCAGCGATATGTTTGATTCATCAGACTTAGACCAATTAATAGGAAGTTGGACAATTTAGAGAAAAGGCGTATTTCTTGCATTATGTTGGGTAAGGAATTCCGCGGGTTGGAATGAAGAAGAGCAGATCAGCATAGGCTGATATCTTATAAGAAGAGACTTGTGTCTCAATACCTGAAATATCTTGGTTGTTACGAATTCTGCATAGAAAGGGCCCTATAGATAGAACAAAGATCAATGGGAAAGAAGGCCCCCTGTCGTGTACCATTTTGGATGTTAAAGCTTTCCGACAAAACACTGTTCAATCTGACCGATGCTGATGGAGTAGAGAACATGGAAAACACCCAAGCAAGCATACGGTCACAAAGTCTAAAGGGAACTTCGGACATGAAGGACCAATTGACTCTATGCAACAGGGGGGGTCAAATGTGTCACTATGACTTTGCGGAACAGCTTAACGTCCTAGTTCAGTAAGGAAATTGGCGGGTAACTGGAGCATTGAGTCGCTTCTTTCCCTGGTTCAGGTATAAAAGTAATGATAGAATTTAGGGCTTCCCTTGGAAGTGGAGAACCAGCAGCCACAGCATTAAAGGTCTTCGACCATTGAGGCTCAAGTACCTTTGCAAATGTTTGTATTAGGGTAAGGAAAAGCTATCTGGGCCTTATTGGCCTTGTCAATAAGTAAAGTACGTAAGGCCTCCCTGACTCAGATAAGTGCTGTCCTAATGTCAGGGGTGGGAGATCTTTTATGTGAAAATGACAGGGTTTCAATCAATCTACTAGAGAGACTACAGTTTGGGCTCTCTCTTTCTTGCGGCAACTACCATGTGTTATTAGGATGCTACGGAGGGTAAATTTATGTCACTCTCATGCTGTACAGGGGTTCACGTCTTCTATGGTATTTTTGTCAGTGGGTGGTAAGAGAGTTCTTCATTTCCTCTACGACCAGGGGGTCCTCCAGGAAGGATGCATTTAGCTTCTATTGCCGTTGAAAACCGACAGGATTTGGAAGCAAAATGATCATAGAGATCAGAGCATGATGCGAGAAAGTAATGTTGTCTATAGCAGCTCTTTGGAGGACCCCCAGATCTCTGTGGTCTAAGAACAGATAGTCTAGTCTTGTGTTATTGTCATGGGCCATGGTGCAAAATAAGAAGTCTTTATCTGAGGAATGTAAAAGCCTTTAAGTGCTGATAAGTTGGTGCTCATGCAAGGGAACTTTTATTCTTTATTATTTAGGCTAGAATGTGAAATTGCGGACGAGCCAGTGGATGTATCAATAATTGGGTCTAGTGCATTAAAGTCTCTGCCATCTTCCACTATCCCTTCGGTGAACTCGTCAACCATTTCTAGAAAAGTGAATATGGCTTGAGCCTGACCTGTATTTGGGAATAAGTAGGCAAAAGTGTACAAGCTAACTACTATTTTGCCTTTTACCAAGGATGCCGACCTTCTGAATTACTATGAGAGTCCAACAAGTTCCACTGTATTGTGTTTGCCAATAAGATGGATGTGTCCATAGAACTAAGGTAATCTGTGTATCTATGGTATGCATGTGGGTACCGCTTGTTTTTAAAATGGTATGGCCTTGCCCCTGTGAGGTGAGTTTCCTGAACTTGAATCTTCCTGCATTTGAGTAAGTTAAAAAGGATAGAGTGTTTTCCGGGACTATGGGTTCCTTTAACATTAAGAGAGCCTATAGTCAGCTCATCTGAAGCACTACCTCAATGAGGCATGACTAGCACCAAGGGAAGTGGGAAAGGGGAGGTGGGAGAAAGCATGGGGTCTAAATAGCTGAAAGAAGAGGGCAGAGAAGCAGAACAGAAAATACTAAGAATACAGTTGCAGAGGGGAATACCCCTAATTCCCAGGTGCGTAAACTAGGGAAACACCTATAACAGATGTAGTTGGGGAACGTAGAAGAACATAAGTGGAACCTGTTGACCAACAGGCATTAATTACTAACATAATAAACAGTCTAACAACATTGTTCCCCTCTTGTCATAGGCGCATTCTCTTATGCATACGGGTCTCTCTATCAAATATGCCTTTGCAGAGAGTAAGGCTATTACTAGGGATGACACAATGTCAGGGGTTGATTGCAGTAGCACTGTACACCAGGCCTCCAGGCCTCCTTCTCCTCTAGAAGGGGGCATGCGGATTAGTGCCCCGAACTAACATAATACAGATGTGGGCCATTGACCCCCATGCCCCCTATACAATACTTAACCTCTGTGGTATGTAAAGATTAAAGGGCAGTTAGGTAATACAGGCAGTCCCCGGGTTACGTACAAGATAGGTTCTTTAAATTTGTTCTTAAATTGAATTTGCATGTAAGTCGGAACTGTATATTTTATAATTGTAGCTTCAGACAAAATATTTTTGGTCTCTCTGACGATTGGATTTTAAAATCTTTGGGTTATCATCAGAACCAGGATTCAGTAAAAAGCTATTATAGCTGTTTATTGTAGCCTGGGACTAAATTACAGTAAATTACCAACATTCACAGTTCCTTTTGTAACTAGCAGTCGTGTGTAAATCGGGTGTTCTTAAGTCGGGGACCTCCTGTACAAGCAATATTGTCAAAATCGCAAAAGTTCCATTCAAAAAGGGGAAAGCAAAAAAAACAATACTTTCACAGGTCTATGAACATAGGCGTGGTGGTGAGGCTAACCCCTTTTCTATCACAAACCAGAACAGTCTAGATCTTTGTCTCAAGCAACAGCAAGCGCCAGATTCACAGGCAGTTCTAGTGGTGGCAGGGTCTTTCTAGGTTTCAGTAGGCAGGGCTGTGAACAAATCAGGTCCCAGTGGGATATCGTCCTCGGTGTGCTCTGGGATGGAAAAGCCTGCTCCAGTCGTGTAGGAAGAACTTCATTGTCTATGGCGATAACCTCTTCTTCTTGATAATAAGGAGCCAGGTCTTGTTTGGTCTATACTGAGCCAATTAGGAACTTTAACCGGCACCATATTCAGAAAATGAAACAGACCCGGCAGGGCTTCTGGTAATTGTTGCCATTACATCTGACAATTAAATGGAAGGGATGACCCCATCTGTATGTTGATAGATATGTATCTCAGTTTCTTCCACTTGAATAGTGCCCTCAGACCGAGCTGCCCGTACAATCTTTTCTTTATCAGTAAAGTAGTGTAAGTGGCACAGAACATCTCTGGGAGTAGTGAAGTCTGTGGTTGACATCCTCGATACTCTATGAATGCGGTCTATCTATAGGTCCGTCTCTGGGGAGGCGACATAGTATATTGTTAAAGATAAGAATCACCATCTCTGCCTGGTTGTCATTAGAGGGGCTCTCTGGGAGACCATTGTTTCTCCTGCCCCTATTTTTCTGGTCATCCAGGAGAAGTGTCAGTTACTGCATATGTAACCTTGAGCTGCCAACGTTCCCCTCCAGAGCAGAGACCTCTTCATTTATAAAAGTCACATTTTCAGTGTTTACAGTATGGATTTTAAGTGCCTCAAAAAGTTCTCTAAATCCTTCCAAGGCTTGCTAATGAGAAGCTTCTACTCTGTGAATCAGACTCTGGGGCAGATTTATCAAGCTGTCTGAAAGTCAGAATATTTCTAGTTGCCCATGGCAACCAATAATGGATCCCCTTTAAAATATTCATGAGCACTGGTTAAATGAAAGCTGAGCTGTTATTGGTTGCCATGGGCAACTAGAAATATTCTGACTTTCAGACAGCTTGATAAATCTGCCCCTGTGAGTCTAAATCTTGATGTATGGGAAGGGCCTGGATTAGTTGTCTGAGAAGCTGGAGCTCAGAGTATTGTGCCCCCAAATACTTCTGTGGCAGAAGGGGAAGATGAAGGATGGCTCCATGTGGGCTTGCCCAGGTGGGGCTGGATGAGGGTACTGGTACCTGAGGGTATTGCAGGCCCTCATGTGGGCCATCAGGTGCGTTATCTTTCTCCTTGCCACTGGTACGGCCGGGAGGATGTCTGGTGGCGGTAACTTCCGCCATGTTGGATTCGACCGGCGGGTCTGAAACTTTGCGCGGCTGGCACCTGATCTTCGTGAGGCTCAATTCAGTAGCTATTTGCCAACTCCCCCTGGCCCCGCTACATCCTGCACTCCTGTTTCGCCAATTTGACATCCCAGGTACTGGGACCAGGTACCAAGTTCCAGATCACGATGCCTGGCGCTATGCCTGGGGCCTCCATCCATAACAGGAGGCACCCATCAGTGGTCATCATTTTACTCAATGCAGCAGGAATCGTTGCTGTGCACAGGAGTCATCCTTTATACTCACTTGTTGCATAACCCCATGATCAGTAAATCTCATATCATACTACCTATTAGAATGGATCTACCTCCACACTGAAAGTTTCCTGCAATGGAAAAAAGTCCAAAAATTTTTTGATGCTGGGGACTGTTGCTGAATGTAGACTTTCCCATTGATACCATATAATATTTCAACAGCCTTTAAAAGGGTATTACCACAAAGTCAAGATTCTTGAATATACTCAGGATCACAAAATAACACATTCTCTAATTCACTGTTATTCACACAAATACAGTATTTCACAGATATAATTCCAACCTGTCTCTATCAATCCTGGTTCTTAAAATTTTGGTTGTCCCTGGATATGACTGTAAATCTTCTGTGGTCGGATTCTTCTCATGAATAGCTTCTCTTGTCTGCACACTGCCTCTTGCCCCTCCCCCCTGAATTACAAGACCAGCTCAGACACAGGCACTTCCTGCCAGCAAGCAGCAATGTGAAATGGGTTTTATCTGGGAGGGAGGCATATAGTAGGGCTGCCTGTGTTTGTTATAGGTGAGTTATCAGAGCTGAGAGTGTCATTGGGGGACATGTATTTTTATTTGTGCTTGGTTTTTTCTTTTAGTTTAGAGACTTTTCTTTTATTTGAGACTTTTCACTGCAACTTTTACTGTCATTTTTTAAGTACACCTTGGTCTGCACCTTGTGAGTTACGTATCTTTATTTTCCAGATGTTCTGTGCGACTTTTCACTTATGTATCATTTTATTTTTTCTTCTTTTTGTGACTTTTTAGGCGTCAATCTGCACCTGGTCCAGGCCAAGTGTGTAGGAAGAATTTTTTTCCTGTTCTAATATGTAAATTGTAATTATTTCACATTCTTTAGGTGTTTATAATTGAGCACATAATCCTGCTTGGCATAGTTTTTTAAATTTAGTTTTTTTAAATTTATAAATATTTGCATACACATTTTATTGAAATGTATTGGTTACTTGTTAGGTGCGAACACATGTGGTGTTTAAGATGCATTTTTAAAGGCATTGCAGAAACATATGGGTTTTACATTTTACCATATGTTTGGGTGGTTAAAAAGGTTTTTTTCTGCATTGCCAAGAGTGTAAGCAGCTGTGAAAATGTTAGCACAGCTGCTTACACTTCCAACAATGAAATGACAATGTTTTCATCGGCCCTGTGATGTTATTGCAAATGCAATGTGAAAGAAGTGTGAACACAAATGCAATGTTACAGAGCTGTAAAGAGACGCGGATGCAAATAACGCATATACATTGCATTAGCAGAAACATAATATTTACATGGGGTCTGCGTTATTATGTTTACATGATGTTTGCATTAACAGTACATCTTCATACCTCCCAACATTTGTGGAAGGGAAAGAGGGACAAAATGGCAGCACACGTAGCGTTCCGTGGCGATTCCGCCTAAGCCACACACCCAATCACGCCTTGGTCACGCCCCAAATTTTTACCATGATATCATAATAATAATCAACATGTCAATAATAATATTAAATACATTGCTTCCCAGCCCTTGTTTCAAACCCAGACCTCTTAACTCCACCTGCCATAGAGAGACAGAGCCTCTATCAACTAGGCTAAGGGCTTAGTAAATACCTGTGAGTGGATTTTTGGTAACTAAGAGCTCCATAATTATTATTATTTTTATTATGAATAATAATATAATAATTGCCTCCATAATAATAATAAAAAAAATTAAAATAATAATAATAGTCTCATTAATTACAATAATAATCTTTGAGAACCTGGAGGGAATATCCGGGACAATCTCTCAGCTGCTCGTGACCACGGTGCAGAGGTAAAACAGTGTACTGAACTGTTAAAGCTGCAGCTCGGATCAGCTGTCATTAATATGCCATTGCCGTACCAATTGATGGATGTGGGGGCAGTGGGGCCCGCCATTCGCCGCAAACTTGCAATAAGAACCGGCCCATGGTTTGCAGGATGTGGGTGTTTCCAGGCGCAGGTTCCGTGGCTATTCCTGCTTCTGTCTTGTGTCACATGCCGTGCTGCCGTTTGATATGAAGTGTAGTGACAGCACATTCAGGCGCACCTGTGCGTTGTGGCACTGTCAAACATCCTTAACTGTGCTGAAGGATTGAGGAGGCCACGGGAGCCCCAGTGCCAGGTGAGTACATTTATTATTTCTTATCACAAGCTGCTTATTGCAGGGGAACTGTTTAGGAGGTTGCACTAAAATACAAGAGATTAATGGAGGGGAAGGCAGCACTTTCTCTAATTGGAAAGTGCTGTCTCTAGTATTAAATTGGGGGGGGGGACTGGCTCAGCACTGTCTATAATATTAGGGGACATTCTCTATTATTCATTAGGGGCGCTGTATATACAAGGGTAAATTAAATGAATTATGCAGAGGGTGGCTCTGCATAAAGTATACTTTATTACTAATATGATTAAGTGAGTGTTAGGAGAAAAGAGAAAATTAGTTATACTCTTGTACATAGGGGGCAGTATTATAGTAGTTATATTCCTGTACATAGGGGCAGTATTATAGTAGTTATATTCTTGTACATAGGGGGCAGTATTATAGTAGTTATATTCCTGTACATAGGGGCAGTATTATAGTAGTTATATTCTTGTACATAGGGAGCAGTATTATAGTAGTTATATTCTTGTACATAGGTGGCAGTATTATAGTAGTTATATTCTTGTACATAGGGGGCAGTATTATAGTAGTTATATTCTTGTACATAGGGGGCAGTATTATAGTAGTTATATTCTTGTACATAGGGGGAGTATTATAGTAGTTATATTCTTGTACATAGGGGGCAGTATTATAGTAGTTATATTCTTGTACATAGGGGGCAGTATTATAGTAGTTATATTCTTGTACATAGGGGGCAGTATTATAGTAGTTATATTCTTGTACATAGGGGGCAGTATTATAGTAGTTATATTCTTGTACATAGGGGGAGTATTATAGTAGTTATATTCTTGTACATAGGGGCAGTATTATAGTAGTTATATTCTTGTACATAGGGGGCAGTATTATAGTAGTTATATTCTTGTACATAGGAGGCAGTATTATATTAGTTATATTCTTGTACATAGGGGGCAGTTTTATAGTTGTTATTTTCCTGTACCCAGGGGGGTTAATCAGTTTTTTCTGCACATCCACCAGTAGCACGCCATGCCTCTATGGTGTTTGCTTACCTTGAATGCACATTGATGTCTCATTGGTCATCAGTGGCCCATGTAGACATCAGATGCTTTATGTAGTAATGTCCTACCAGGAAATATATACTGCAGGTTGTATAGTATTGTGGTAGGTGACCAGTTAGATTTCTACCTCACAGAATTGACAACTTCTCGTTTTTCCGTGCAGCTCTCTGAGACATATGGACCGGTGTACACCATAAAATTAGGAGAGAAGAAAACCGTTGTACTGTGCGGATACGATGCGGTGAAAGACGCCCTTGTCCATCACGCTGATGAATTTTCTGGGAGACCACATGAGCCGCTCTTGCATGACTTATCGAAAGGACTTGGTAAGAGACATATTGGGGGTCATTTGCTAAGGGCCCAATTCGCGTTTTCCCGACGTGTTACCAGAATATTTCTGATTTGCGCCGATTTCCCCTGTATTGCCCCGGGATTTTGGCACACGCGATCGGATTGTGGCGCATCAGCGCTGGCATGCACGCAACGGAAATCGGGGGGCGTGGCCGAGCCAAAACCCAACGGATTCGGAAAAACCGCCGCATTTTAAAAAAAAATGTGTCGCTTGGGACGCGCTCACCTTCACTTGGTCCGGCCCGGTGAACTCCAGCGCGTTCAGATGCTTTTCAGCGCAGCAGCGCCACCTGGTGGACGGCGGAGGAACTACCTTGATGAATCCCGTCCGGACCCGAATCCAGCACAGAGAACGCGCCGCTGGATCGCGAACGGACCAGGTATGTAAATCTGCCCCATAATGACAGCTGATTGGTGGATTCCTGTTCATATTAGTTCTGAGTGGTTAATGTACCCTGTATAAGGGACCACTATTAGGCAGTTAGAGCAAGATAAAGCAATACACATTTATGTTGGTCTTGAAAAAATTTTGTAAAATATATAAACTGGATGGACTTCCAATTCTCTCCTTAACCTAGTCTTTGTCTAAGGTTTTCATGTGTCTAATTTTACCAACTGATTTTCTCTCTGGCTCAGAACATGTCAACCTATCATGAATAAGGCAACCCATACGCCTTTGATGCTCATCCCACAGACACATTATAGTTATCACTGTCCCCATCTTCTCCTAATTCGTTCCTAACTTCTGTCTTGTAGATAAAAAAGTGTAGAAAAAACCCTGGACTCTGATAATCTAAGCACACTGTCAGCACACAACATCTAACAGCACTAGAGGAATCATAAAGTGTCTACTTATAGAGTCACACTCACAGTCTGGAATCTTATACTGACCATCACTGAGGGAAAAGAGCCATAGCAATAAAACTGAGTAAAATTGTAATGTAAGGGGGTTACAAATTGTTTTTATTGTGTAAACATCACTAGGGGGTTCAAAATTGAGAACTTTATTTCATGGGCAAACCCCTTTAAGTTCCATCTTAGTAAAAAAAAATGAACAGGCAGTAGCAGATCATATGGTTTACTTAAAGGACATCTATCACCAGATCAAGGATTGTAAACCTAGCACACTGACATACTGGTGGGTACCCCCTCTGGCAGTATCTTCTCTATAGGAGGCTTATTTGCATCATTTTTAAAGTCAATTTTCTTGACAAGGGCATAAGAAGCTATACAACAGCAGATCCTGCCAGAGGGGGCACACACCAGTATGTCAGTGTGCTTGGTTTACAATCCTTGATCTGGTGATAGATGTCCTTTAATAGATCTTAATAGAATATTTTTTTGGAGGGGGGATGACAATTTAACTCAGATCCCAAAGATTGACTTAGAATCTGTCTTAAGTAAAAATGGAAGCAATCTAGCAGGCGTAGGCCTTTGTTTCAAAAAGGTCCAAAGTCTGAAGTAAGGAGCATGGCAACTTTGAGTGACTTTTTGACTTTTTGATTTTGATCTTCCAGACTTTAGCCTAACAGATTGGGGCCCAGGAGACTTCTGGTTGATGAGATGGTTTGGTCATCAGCTGAGTGGGGACTATCTGTTGATGCAGTGGTCTCCAACCCATGGACCTCAAAACACTAGTCTTAATAAATTCCCCATTGTATCTACAGTAGATAAAATTGTCTTACAATATTTAAATATGTAAACATGTAGCTCAAAGGCGACTGTATTCTAAAACTTTTATTCCTGAGAAGGCTCTATCTTCTTTAAATCATACTTTTGACCAAATCCCAATTTTTGACTATTGTTTCGCTCAGAATTTACCACTAAATTTAACATTGTGGTTGCCTTTTTGTATGTATATTATTCTTCTCAAGTAAATATTCTATCACCAGGTGTGATTTTTTCCTCGGATGAAAACTGGAGGGTGATGAAACGGTTCACTATATCATCTCTTCGTAACTTTGGAATGGGGAAGGAGACCATTGAAAACAAGATCTTGGAAGAACTTGATTTCTTGGTTGAGGAGTTCAGGTCCTACAAAGGTTGGTGAATGGTCCCATCATACTTTTTAAGTGTGTATGATGCTTATGTACAGGGCCAGATTAAGGTTGGTGGGGGCCCCTGGGCGCAAAATCTGGTGCAGGCCCCCACTGTGTGTAGCGTGCATACACATCTTCCTGCTCAATATCCCAGCAGTAACACAGCTACATACAGCCACCTCGCCCCCCCAGTAGTACATCTATATACTTGCAGTCAGACATGCTCAGCTGGTGTGGGCGACTTGGGGGGCAAGATGGTGGGGGCCCGGGAGCCCCGCCTATAATCCGGCCCTAATTATTTAACTCAATTTACAATTTCAAAAGTTTTTATTCAAAACTGATAGCAATAAAGATAAATAGTAAATCTTTGTGCATCCAAGATGATTAAGCACATACAAATCATCTGTAACACAAAGTAACAGTAAAGGATGAGGAATGAGAAATGTATGGGACAGAAGGAAAGACAATAACTTGGGTATGAGGAGGATAGTACAACACAGAAGGTGTAGATAGACCTGTACCCTAATAATCTAAGCACATTGTCAGCACACAGCATCTCATAGCACAGGAGGATCATGAAGTGTCTGCTTATAGAGCTGGGAGTTCCTGTATGTCCCACAGCCGTCCTGTGGTAATGAACGCGGAATCCATGTGGTCAGGCAGGCCTTAATAGTGCATGTCTGGCCACCACTGCCAAAGTGCTGGGTGGTCGTATCCGAGGAAGCTATTTCATTTCTAAGGGACAACATGGCCACATTTATTAGAAATTAACTTCACATGGGAACATTTTTTTAATAACATCCAATTGAAGAAATGTTACATATGGCAAGATAAGATTGGATGCAATCGAGCAGATGCAGCTTCAAAGCATTTAGAAAAAGTCCCAAGTCTGAATTAAGGAGCATGTCACTTTTGAGTGTCACTTTGGTCAAAATACTAGCAAAATAGTGAGAGGAAGAGGAGGTAATTCCCCATGCCCAAGCCAGCCATCTGAAGTAAGTGATAGATCAAGATCTTTTACTGTGGGACCTTGACTATATCTATGAACACAATATTTTGACCTAAATCACTTTGTAGTACAGTAGAGGGACTGGGAGGTCGATGCCTCCATTGTCCTTTGTTAGTGCCAGTTGGTCATACGCTTTGTCCACTAAGCTAGGTTTGCCGTTCTTCCATAAAAATCTACAAAAAATTGAGCAAACTAATGTAAAAAATCTATGAGGAATTTGTTTTGGGACCATTTATGATACAGTACAACTTTATTAATCCCTTGGTTAGGGGTAATTGTTTACATGAGGTAGTGATCTTTAGATTTAGTCAAAGGTTTATAGTTTTCTTCATGCAGGTCAAACAGGACTTGTTTTCCAATGGCAACGCTTATGCCAAGCTGTTACATAAGAGGAGTGGGACCATTGCTTGGAGTGGGATCCGGAGAAATTGGTTTCCTAAAAAAGCAGATGTTAGTAAGTTGCTTTTCTAATAGTGCAGATACCTGAGAACTCTTCTGGCGGATATTGAAGCCCTTGTTCTATACGCCATATTTCTTATGGTGGGTTTCAGCGGATATAACTAAGAGAACCCCATTGATGAAGGGGGAGAGGTAGCGGCTCTTCAGAACAGTTGCTTTGACCTAAAAAAGTATCAAAAGTTATACATTTTACAGCAAATCATTGTAAAACTGCCTAAAAGAGGAGGGAAACAACAAAACCAGGTCTGAAATTAAAAGAAATCCTTTCTAATCTCATCACATACAGTGACCCACATTTATATTAAGTACTGTGCAGTGTGTTCTATGTGCAGTTTGACTGTGTAGGGTGGAGGGGGCACCAGATTTGGGATTTCTGGCTCACGTTCCTGATGAATCTGGCGCCACCTGCACTGTTCCGGCAAAGTGCACCACTTTTTATTTTGGCAATCGGCCCTTAGTAAATGCGGCCGCTATGTGTACTACTGCACTTCCTCCCCTCCCCTGTTAGATAGCCTTCCTGTTCCCCCTTTATTGTAACATAATGCTGGTCAACACTGGTGAGGGCCATTGTTCTTCAACTATTTACCCTCCTTAAAGGGGTTTTCCCACAAAGACAAGATTCCTAAATATACTCAGGATAAGAAAATAACACATTCTCTTATTCACTGTTATTAACAAAAATACAGCATTTCACAGATATAATTCCAACCTGTCTCTATCAGTCATGGTGTATACGATCTTGGTTGCCTGGGATTTAACCCTAAAACTTCTTCTGACAAGGGTAAGGCAGGATAAATTGTTCTCATGAATAGATACTTCTGTCTGCTGCCTGCAGTGTCTCTGTATAACCCCTCCACCTTGCATTCCAGGACAAACTCATACACAGACGCTTCCTGCTAGCAAGCAGCATTGTAAGGGGACTAAATCTACAAGCTACAGACAGATAAGATCTACATAGCTGAGGAGCAATGCATATAACACAGCTGACAGTGTGCATTATAGCAGAGCTGAGAGTGTCATTGTGTGTTATATGTATCTTATGGATCTTATTATCTCTCATCTCTGATCTTTCTCATCTCCCTTTTTCTATTGGTCAAAAACTAGTAAATGTTCAGAGGGTAAATAAAATTGTATATAAACCCGTACCAATATCATCTAAGCACATTGTCAGCACAAATCTCACAGCACAGAGGAATCACAAAGTGTCTGCTTACACTCTGGAATTTTGCACTGACCATCACTGACTGATAGGAACCAAAAGAGCAATAAAACTGAGTAGAATTGTAAATTAAGGGATTAAAAATGATCTTTAGGGGGGCGTGGCTAGCAGCCAAGATGGCTGGACGTGTCTAGGAGAGCTCCTCAGTGACCCACAGAATCGGCTGGATAAATCCTGATTTACAGGCTAAAACACCCGAACCCGGGACTCAATCGGACTCCCCCACGTTGAGAGGCCCCGCGAGTCACGCTAAAACGACAGCGGGAGAATTAGTCTGACAGGCCAGGACCGACAGCGTGCGTACGCAGACGGCCACCCGACACAGAAACGGCCAGAGGGACCTGATCAAGAGCCCGAGTCGGCACTCACCTGACAACACGGGCTTACTGCCATAGCAGGACGATCGCTCCGGAGGAAGAGGTGAGAGACGGAGCGGATCCGGCTGCCGTCTCGGAGAGGAAAGCGGAGCCCACGTGGCATCAGCAACGGAGAGCCGACACGGTCAGCGAGGATAGAAGGCAGCGGAGGAGACCTAGGAAGAAGAGGCAGGGAGCCACAGAATAGAACCGGGTGCCAGAGAGATCGTCAGCGTGGCAGCAGGAAGACACCAGATCGCAATACCTCTGCCCGGCTCACAACAATCCATCCCGGTCCACACAGTAGAGTGGCGCGAAAATAGGCACAACGCCAGCGCCATCTTGGATAGAGGCACCTGCAGGTGAGACAGCCTTCTGAGACAGAGAGAGGACCCGGAGAAAGAGAGGAAGTCGGGCCCACGCACCTTCTCTAGTGCTGCAGTAAGGAACATTGAGAAGCTGAAAAACTACTAAACTGTAAGTTACTACAGTGTAATCACTTCAAATTAGAGTCGAAAAGCCTAGCAACTGAAGGCACCTGATAACAACACTATATAAGAATAGGAGTACAACTCACTGAGCTGGCTCTGCAATTCAGCCATCCTAACTGACTGCAAATAACTCTCACCAACATGAGCCCTCCTAAGGCTAGTGCTATAGATAAGCTCAGAGAATTTGCTCGTGGAGATGCTAATGACTCTGCCCGTACACCGCAAGCACAGCGTACAGTACATACTAGAGCTAAACCCAATGCTGCAACATCAGCTGCACAGGCTGAAGTGGAAGATGACTCAGAAGAGCTCACATTAAAACAGGTCACCCTCCAAGTATTGGCAGCTATAGACTCCTGCAAAAGCTCCCTGACAGGCAAGCTGGATGAGGTGAGAGTGGATGTCAGCCTGCTTCGCCATGACCTGCAAAACCTGAGAGAGAGAGTACAAGCCACTGAGGAAAGAATATCACAAGTAGAAGACCGTAATGCTAATGTTCCAAGATCTATCTCAGCACTTGAGAATGACTCTGAGGCCTTAAAGCAAAAGGCAGACGATTTGGAGAATCGGCTCCGAAGAAATAATATTAGAATTATAGGAATGCCAGAAAGAGCTGAGGGGCGAGCGCCGGAAGAATTCTTAGAAAAATGGATACAAGAACTATTCCCCACAGCGAAATTCTCCGCGGCCTTTGTGATAGAAAGAGCACACAGAGTGCCCGCCAGAGCTCCACCGCCAGGATCGGCCCCAAGACCGTTCCTAGCAAGATTACTGAATTGCAAAGACCGAGATATGATTCTTCAACAAGCCCGCAAGCATCCGGACATACGCATGGACAATGCAAAAATTTCAATTTTTCCGGACTTCTCCCTGGATCTTCAAAAGAGAAGAGCAACATTTACGGATGTCAAACGCCGGCTCAGAGAAAAGAACGTCCCATACTCCATGGCCTATCCTGCCCGGTTACGTGTAGTGGATGAAGGCAAAGTCATATTTTTTGCTTCACCGGCAGAGGCCAATGATTGGCTAGAGTTACGCAGGAATGCATCACCAAGACATCGGTGAAGACTGAATCCGAGATGACTTGACATGAGCGACAAGGAGGAGCACGTGAGATCGGGAACTGGTTATTCACAAAGCATTAATGTTTTGGTATTACGTGGGGAGAGCGCATAATATAATGTGATATATATGTTTAGTTAAAATGATGGACAAGTTATAAAAGGTCCCACTGAAGACAAATAGTTGATGAAGCCTATGATATAACCCTGAGAATGTGGGTTACTGGGAACGATAGTAATACTCAATGCCTATATCCCATCTGACATGGCAAGAGTATCCCAGTTTACTAGCCGGTTTAAGCGGGACCGCATTTCTGCTACGAAGACCACATTTAGGTCAGGCGAGTGGAAGGACGAGCCCGCTACATGTTAAAAATGTGTTTAAAACAAGGTTTAATAACATGCTACATTTTGTTAGAGCATACCAGGGTCAGGTTTGGTTACAGTTAAAATGTGGGGTAGTGCTACACACCTACCCAAACACTAGAGTGTCAGCAAATACCCCTCAGGAACGAAGGTACAATTTAGACTTAAGACATGACTGAATTACGCATACTTTCGTGGAATGTGAGAGGACTAGGAACCCCAAGAAAGCGAATAATGGTATTCTCCCAGATCACTAGGCAGAACCCCCATATTATTTGCCTACAGGAGACTCACCTAATTCCAACCAAAACACACATATTACATAAACCCTGGGTGCAATGGGGAATTCACTCTTGCCACAATTCAGCCTCTAGGGGGGTATCCCTCCTGATACATAGAAGTCTGAAGTGGGAAGAAAAAGCCCGATTAATAGATGCAGAGGGTAAGTTCGCATTTGTGCATGCACATATAGACGGAGTAGCCTACAACATTATGGGAATTTACAACCCTCCGCCCGCTCCACAAGCAGTAGTGCAGCAGGCCGCAATATTTGCACTAACGTACCCACACGCCCTGAATTTGTGTATGGGAGACTTTAATTCTCTGCTAATTCCAACACTAGATAAACACCAAGGTCAGCTGGCCCCACCCCTAGATCCCAGACCCACTCCCCTTGCTACTTTGATAGCGGAACTGGGATGGGCTGACCTCTGGAGACACCGAAACCCTCAAGCTCGAGTATTCTCTTGCTACAGCGCAACTCACATGTCATTATCCCGTATTGATCACATAATAGGTTCTATCTCTTTGATTCCGCAAATACAAGATATTCAATATCTTCCTAGAGGAGTGTCAGATCACTCCCCTTTGACATGCACACTGGGCACACGAGCAACCTCAGTAATGTATAGACAGGCAATTCACCCCTTTTGGTTGGGTCTGATAAGGGAGCAAGACAGAGTATCAGAACAATTAGAAACGTTTCTACAAGCCCATCACTTAGAACAAGACAAAAGATTGCAATGGGACACAATGAAAGGGTACTTACGCACTTGCATACAATCAGCTATCTCGCATATTAAAAAAGAATCGAGACGCAAAGAGTCTGAACTGGCAGACCTGTGCCATAACTTAGAACAACAATATATAACAGACCCGACTGAGGCCAACAGGTCGGCTTGGTTACAGACTGGTCGACTTTATTTACACACACTCAAAGAAAAAGCTGACAGTAAATTGTTCTTTTATAGACAAACCGCTTTTGAACTGGGAAATCAATCAGCGAAATTACTCGCTCATATCGCTAGACAACATACACTTTCTCCCCCAATTTTACGCATACAGTCAGCAAATGGTGAAATATTGCAAACCCATACAGACATATTAGGGAGGTTTACAGAATTTTATAGCGAATTATACACATCATCCTTGGAAAAATCAGATAATGACATAGAACAATACCTAGATAGAATAAGACTACCATCTCTGACAGAGGAACAGGCTAGCCTTTTAGATCAACCAATATCCATGGAAGAAGTAGAAGAAGCAATTGACCAGTTAAACAATAACAAATCACCAGGACCTGATGGGCTCCCCAAAGAAGTATATAATAAATACAGAGATAAGCTTCTCCCGTGCTTACTAGAGATGTATAAGGCCACATTTGAGGCAGGAGCACTTCCTAGGTCATTAACGGAAGCGACTATTATTGTGATTTTAAAGCCAGGAAAAGACCCGATAGAATGTGGGTCCTATAGACCCATAGCTTTATTAAATATAGACTACAAGGTCCTCACTAGAATATTAGCATCCCGACTTAACAAGGTCATCTTAACACTAATACATTCAGACCAATGCGGGTTTATGCCAGGGAAATCCACATCAGACAATATTAGACGGGTGCAAGTGATCGCTCAAATTGGACAGACGAAGGGGGAGGACTGGGCACTGGCCTCCTTGGACACTGCCAAGGCCTTCGACTCGGTCGAATGGCCCTTCTTGAATCACTGCTTGCGGAGGATGGGATTTGGACCTAACTTTTGTAAATGGATAGACATCCTATATTCCACACCTAATAGCAGACTATTAATAAATGGCGAATTATCTCCCTCCTTCACACTACTCCGAGGCACGCGACAGGGATGCCCACTCTCACCATTATTATTTGCAATAACCATTGAAGCATTGGCGGCCAAGCTCAGACAGGACCCCATATATCAAGGTATAACCCTAGGCCAACGGGAAGATAGGGTGGGGTTATACGCAGATGATATGATCTTATTCATATCCAAAACCACCACTTCACTGCCACATGCCATCTCAATTATCAATGAATTTGGGAAGTATTCAGGGCTACTAGTGAACTGGGCGAAATCGGCATTTATGCCTCTGGGCCCGCGCCCATGGGAGGGTCCAGCAATAGTGGAGGGACTGGCGGTAGTCTCAGAATTTAAATATCTGGGAGTCATGATTACTAAACAACATCAGGATGCACGCAAGCACATAACTGGTCCACTCCTCACATATGTGAAAGAGAAATACAGGTCATGGAAAACTCTCCCTCTTTCGGTTGCAGGCAGAATAAACTTGGTTAAACTCATAATTCTGCCGAAATGTTTATACATTCTGCAACATTCAGCAGTCCCACTACCTAAAAAATTCTTTAAAGAATTACATGCCCTAACGGGAGTTTTCGTGTGGGCCACCTCCAGAGCTAAACTTAGCCTCAACACCTTGCAACGGCCAAAAGAAGAAGCAGGAATGGCACTCCCTGATTTTTATAATTATTACTTAGCGGGACAACTTAGATACCTACACTGCTGGACAGATGGGCAAAACCTACCCAACTCAGAGCATCATCTACAGCATTATCTGGGTCTCAACACTTTATGGCCAGTCCTAGAACCGACACAGGAGGCAGGCACTACCTTGCTACCACTACACAACCTGGCTAGACAGGTCTGGAAGGCGGCTAAACATATGGCGAACTTCACAGACATTATAGCCGAAACTCCATTGTGGTATAACCCCACTCTCAGACACATACACGCCTTGGAAGGGCAAGCCCTATGGAAGCAAAAAGGCATAAACACAATAGGAGATATCTATAAGGATAATGTCCTCAGCGCATTCCAAGAACTACAAAACAAGTATGATTTAGATAGATCCTTTTTCTATAGGTACCTTCAGCTTAGACACGCACTGGAGGCGCAATTCCCAGATTCTCCTCTCATCATCTCGTCTTACCCGATAATTGGTATATATAGAACACAAGGTCCTAGGGGACTAGTCTCAATACTCTACTCTCATTTAATACAGAAAAAGATCACACAGAATCCGCTGCGTATAATAGACAAATGGAAAACACTCATTCCCTCACTGGACGAGGAATCCTTTTCAGACATGCTATCCTCACACCTAAAGGTCTCTCCCTCAGTAAATAACAAACTCATTCAATTGTACTTCATTCACCAGGCATATCTAACCCCAGTACGGTTAAGGCATATGGGCAGAGTGGCAACGACAGCATGCCCCAGATGTGGAGAGCTAGAAGCGAACTTCTGGCATATGAGCTGGAGCTGCGCTCCAATCCAAAAATTTTGGAAAGACATAACAGACTTCCTCACGAGTATTTTACCAGTCCCATTACCTCACTCACCCGAGATATGTTTACTGGGCTTAATTCAGGAAGCAGACTGGACACATTACCAAAGTATTTTTTTAAGAGAAACACTGTTTTTGGCCCGCAAATGCATTGCTCTGCGGTGGTATGCACCTAACACTCCCACACTTAGCATGTGGAAGCTTCAAGTAAATCAAATTCTACCATATGAGAAGACTATATATAAGCACAGACAAAAACCTGGTAAATTTGACCAAATATGGGGCGATTGGTGCGACTCTCCGAGAACCAACTACTCCCCTCCCAGACTCAGGTTAGCCATGAGAGACCTATAAGCGGATAGAGAATTTAAATATTATACTAGCACAGCAATAGAGGTACATGCTAAAACGCAGCTTTTTCTTTTTTGGAGAGTATAAAAAGGACTTCAGAGGGAGACCAAATCTGCTTAACACGCTTGAGTACGAGAAAGACGGAATATCTATAAACAGCAAAGTTTGGAGGAACTAATAAATGATATACCAGTAGGATATGATAGAGAGGAGCAATAGGGAAAAAAACCAAAGAAGAATATACATCAGAGACACTCGAAAATGAACACGAAGACCCAGTTAGATGGTATTGACTCATTATTTTATTGTAGTTAATGTTTTTATGTTTTTTGGCAACTGCAGATAACAGGATACAGACTGTTACATAAACATTGTGGATAGACTGTTAAATGTAAAAAGTAAATGTAATGCTTTGTACAATTCTGTTTCTGCAATAAAACAGTTTAAAAAAAAAAAATGATCTTTATTTTGTAAACATCACTAGTGGATTAAAATTTGAGGACTTTCTTTCATGAAGTGACAAATTTTCTTACCTTTTTTACTCTTAAACTCATTCATCTATTATTGGAGAGTGCTCTCCATGTTGGGACACTAATACGGCTACTCTTTGTATTTCTAGGGGAGCCTTTTGACTTCACCACAATCATGAATGCGGCTACATGCAATATAATAGTCTCCATTTTGCTGAGTAATCGATATCATTATGAGGATCATACATTTTTGAAAATTTTGAAGATTGTTAAAGAGGTTTTTGAGCTCATTGGAAGCCCCATGGCTATGGTGAGCAACTCCATGTTATATTTAAATGAATCTCACTTTCAACTTCAGTTGTCGTATGCCTGGGTGCCCTACGTATAACCATTATATTGTGTGGTTTTTGAATTTTTTTTTAGCTTTTTTCCTTTGACAACTCTATCTGTAAATCTCTTAAAGATCTGCAGGCTGTGGAGACCTGGTGCTATGGTGTCTCCTGTACACTGCACTGCACAGAAAGTGGATGCAAATCTGTTCTCTATCAGCAACAACTACAGTGCAATTCACTCTGTAGACTTCTATTATCTTTTATTTCTTCTCCGCAGCTATATAATGCATATCCGTCGGTGATGTGTTGCTGTTCAGGAGTGCAGAGAACATTATTGAAGAACGTGGAAGAAATTCATGCATTTGTTCGAGAAACTGTCACCATCCAGAGGAAAGAACTAGATGTCAATAACCCGAGGAACCTTATCGACTCATTTCTGGTGAAACAGCAAGAGGTACTGAAATATAGAGAAAGATGTGGTGTTTGTAAGCTTTCTATTCAGTACCATCCATGGTGCCATATGTTTCAGGAAAACATTGCCTATTAAGAATATAGCCTTGATGTAGAGAATGCAGTGGTACAATGGCCATTACACCTGGGCTGTGGTGCTAAGGGGGCCCTAATGCCTTGCACCCAGTAAATAGGGACCCTGTTATATATTATAGAGGATATTTCATAACAAATGCCATAAATATGACGGAGGTTCAATAAGTACCCGTGTTAGAAATGAAAACACCACTTTTCAAAATAATTTTTTTTATTTTTCAACATAGTCCCCTTTTAAAAAGGTACACTTCTGCCAACGTTCCTGCCATTTTTTTAACCCCTCCAAAAAATAGGATTTGTTGAACTCTCCAAAATACACCTCTGTCTCGGCAACTTCCTCGTTTGAGCTAATTTTTTTCCAGCTAGCGATTTCAGTTCATGTTAGGGAACAAGAAAAAGTTGCAGGGAGCCAGATTGCGATAATATGGGGGGGGGGGGGGGGTGAAGCAGCAATTCGTAACGTAATTCATGCAGTTTGGCGGCGACAACTCCGGATGAATGTGTTGGATCTCGCTTAAATTGCTCCAAAAACTGCTTCGAAGTAAACAGCCGCATCCACTTGTTGTCCACGGTGAGCAATCGCGGCACCCATCAGGCCAACAATTTTTTCATCGCCAACTTATCATGTAAAATATTCATTGCCATTCCGGTCGACACACCTACGGCCTCTGCTACTTCACGCACTTTCGTTCGTTGATCAGCGAGTATCATGTCATGGACATTTTGAATTATTTCCTCGGTAACCACATCTGCCGGGTGTCCTGGTTGCTCCTCATTAAAAACGGATGTTTGCCCACGTTTAAATTAGTTGAACCAATATCTAACTGTGGTCATTGATGGTGAAGTTTCCCCCAAAACAGCATCCAACTTTGCTTTTATCTCCTCTCATTTTTTCCTATCCAAAAACAAAAAGCAAATTACTGAATGATACTGCTCTTTCTCCATCTTAGCGAAAATCAAGAAACAAGTCTTACTAAAATGGCTGCCAAATCCAAACTAACCTATCAGTCAGTCTGCAATTTGTTTTGCCGTCGTTTGATAGATGGCAGAACACCATAATAAAACCAACATCCCTCAGGACGCCCTCTGTCGTCCAACACGGGTACTTATTGAACCGCCCTCGTACCAAAAAAAATGTGGGTCAACTTCTAAAATCCACACAAGAATAGGGATTCCACTATAGGATCAGTTCTTTCAAGAAAGAGATGGCCAACCATGAAGGCTGCGTCAACAAATTTACAGCTTGGAATGAAGAGAAAGCAAAGAGGACCATCACCTCCTGCAGTATGGTCACAAGACAATGGTCAAAGACCAGTATGAGCCTCGGTGGTAGGACCTTTGGACGCGCCATAATAGGTGAGTTAATACAACCCCTTTAAACTTTTTATCTTTTAGGAAAAACCTCAACTATTCTACACTAATGAAAACCTAATAGCTTTGGTTACTGACCTCTTTGGTGCCGGAATAGAGACCACATCATCTACACTGAAATGGGGTCTCCTACTGATGATGAAATATCCAGAAATCCAAAGTGAGACGTTTCTGCTTTATTACTTTCTACTGTATTTACTACACAGACACATTTCTCCACCCTTATCTTAGTTGTCATGAAATTTTACAAAATTAAATTGTCACATGACTTTGGAGGAAATCTTTTTAATGAATAAAGAAGAGTCACATCTCGCATGATGTTGCAAGGGGAGGGTCACTTCAGACTTCTTCCTAGTAACATGATTTTGCTGTTGTATTAAAGAATCTCATCAGACTGAGGCTTGTGGTAAAAAAGAAACCAAATTTGATTCGACATTGAAATTCCTAGGTACCATACACCTGAAGATAGGGGCATCTGACATGACTCTCCCTGCACCCTATAAACTTGACTCATCTTAGTGAACTATTACTCCTCATGTTCACAAGTGTTTGGAAGAGATTTTTTATAGGTAATTGGAGGAGATTTCACATAATTGAGGGAATTCAAGAAAGGATATTTCATATACTACCTGAGGGGGCTGGGAATTTAATTGGGTAAACTCAGGTGACAGAGTCCATTTAACTCGTTAAGGGCAAAGCCATTTTGTAGTTTGTTTTTTTTTCTTTCAAATTTTTATTGTTTTTTTTTCAAAATATAAACAAACACTTAAACACAAATATATAACGGTGAAATCATTTACATCTCATACATGTTCAGAATCTCAGAGTATCGAATAACTTAAACAGGCCTGTCACCCAGAAATTTGGCACTTTGAGCTGCTTACTAGTAAGCAGCTCCTAGTGCTAAAACAAACACGCAGTGTTACAATGTTAGCATTATCGGAAGCCTCTGATAACGCTAACAAACACTGCTGCGGAGTACAATAGAAACGCCGGACCGCTCTCAAAGTGGTCCAGCGTATTCATGAGGAGACGGGATTGTGGGCGAGATTAGGGTCACTGCCACCCCATGGAGCGAGTGGGGCGGTCCGGGAAAGACGCAGCTTCTATTGTACTGCAAAGGGGTTTTAGATAGCGGTTTGTTTTATCGGCGTTTGTTTTAGCACTAGGCACTAAAGTAAGCAGCTCCTAGTGCCGAATTTCTGGGTGACAGGTCCTCTACAAGCATATTAGTCTAGATACAAATATACACAGTATAGAACAGCAGATATTCAAAACAACCAATCATTTACATGTTAGGTATCATCATGGCCCAAAATGTCCGGTGTATCAAAAAAAAAAAATTCCCGGCATTGAACTAGCATAAAGGGAAATAGCGCCCAAATGGTTGAAACACCACTTTTTCGCCATATTGTAACATAAAGGTGATCAAAAGGCCAAACAGTCCTCAACATGGTAGCGAAGAAAACTTCAGATCCTCACGTAAAAAATGACACCTCACACAGGTCCTGTGTCACCAGCGGTCCTGTGTCGCCAGCGGTTGTCACGAACTCAGGGGATAAACAGTGGACTCCCTGGACCACCCCGGGAGATGACAACCTTAGCCGCACCCGGGAGCGGAGTCTAAGTGATCTCCCAGTCTTCGCCAGAGCTTGCCGCAAAGCGGGATGGTCTTGCTGCAGCAGGAGTCACCAGGTCGCTCCGCGGGTGCGACTAGGCCCGCGATGGCAGCCAAGGTAGGGACACGGGGACCACGAATGGCAGGCAGGACCACGGATGGCAGGCAGGACCTCGGATGGCAGGCAGGACCTCGGATGGCAGGCAGGACCTCGGATGGCTGGCAGGACCTCGGATGGCTGGCAGGACCCCGGATAGCTGGCAGGACCTCGGATGGCTGCTGGATTACCGGAGCGGGTAACATGGATCGCGGGGTCACCCGTGACAGTGGTCCTGTGTTGCCATCTCCGATTTCCTGACATGAGACATACTGCCTCCAACATAACTACCTTGGCTGCCACCGCTGGCTAGTCACACCTGTGGAACGACCTGGTGGTACCCTGCCGCAGCAAGACCATCCCACTTTGCGGCGGCCTCTGGTGAAGACCAGGTGCCACTTAGACTCTGGTCCCAGGGGTCAGCTAGTACCATCTCCCGCGGTGGTCCAGAGGGTCCACAGACTCCCAGCCCTGTTAGAGCCGATTCACGAAATTTTTTGAAAAAGGTCGATTCGACACGAATGGAATCATGACAAATCGCGTTAAAAAACAGCTATTTCCTGGCTGCAGAGAGCCTGTAGGGTATTGTAGAATGATGTGCCATGCTCAAATATGCATAGGGAGCGTGGTTTGGTCTTCAAACAATGTTGTGTTTTAGTATGACACGCACATGACAGCCGCTGCTCTTAGAATCGCTTCACTCTTCAATTCCATGTGCACTTACAGGGGTCAACTTCACCAAATAAGTGAAGCGGAAACACAGTCTGACAAGGTAACGTCTGTGCCAGCTCATTTCACTAATCATTTTGCCCTTCGTTTCATCCGTTAGTGTAAGCTTTCAATCTGTCAATAATCCATCAGTATTGCTAAAGCCAAAAACAAACAGGAGTTGATCCAGAACAGAGATGACCAGTAAATGCAATATTTGCATGTCCTCTGTGTTCTATATCCACTCCTGCTTTTGGCTATTAATCCAGAAGCTTTTAATTCCTTCTGACAGATGAAATAAAGGGGAAAACCAAACATAGTGGCAAAGTCATAGAGTGGTGGAGGGTGAAAACAGCATTATGGAAATCACAGGGTGTTCCAGGGAGACAGCGGTCAGTTGGCAGCAGCATGAGTAGGCTGCAGAGTGGCACAATGACAAATTCTGGAGGTGGCAGCAACATGGTAAGCCACAGTGTAGCACAATCATAGAGAGTGGAGGTGGGAGTGGCAGCAGCAGCAGCAGGAGGTCAGAGAGTAGCACAATGACAAATTCTTGAGGTGGCAGCAACATGGTAGGCCACAGTGTTGCATAATCAAAGAGTGTGGAGGCGGCATTGGCAGCAGCAGCATGAGGTCAAATAGTGGCACAATTACAAATTCTGGAGGTGGCAGCAACATGATAGGCCACAGTGTGGCACAATGATAGAGCATGAAGGCGGCAGTGGTGATAGCAGCAGGAGGTCAGAGAGTAGCACAATGACAAATTCTGGAGGTGGCACAATGTTAGAGCGTGGATGACGGCAATGGTGGGAGCAGCAGCAGCAGGAGGTCAGAGAGTGGCACAATGAGAAATTCCGGAGGTGGCAGCAACATGGTAGGCCACATAGTGGCACAATGTTAAAGCAAGGAGGCGGCAGTGGTGGCAGCAGCAGGAGGTCAGAGAGTGGCACAATGAGAAATTCTGTAGTTGGCAGCAACATGGTAGGCCACAGAGTGGCACAATGTTAAAGCAAGGAGGCGGCAGTGGTGGCAGCAGCAGCAGCAGTGGGAGGTCAAGGAGTGGCACAATGAGAAATTCTGGAAGTGGAAGCAACATGGTAGGCCACAGAGTGGCACAATAGGCATCGGCCAACTGTCTTCACAGTGTTTCTCTATAGTACGCTAGTTGTGCCTCCCTCTCGGCAGGTGGAAAAAAGTCATTTTGCACCGGTAGAGAGGGTCCAAGAGGGTGGAGATCATCCCTATGCCGAATGTTGACTATTCGGCTGTCACGAGTTAAGCAAAGTAGCATGCTGCGGGCCATCTGCGCAAGTGACTCTGAGGGACTCACACCTCCATCTCCACTGTATACTGCCACGGTGCTTCTGGGTCATCTGCCTCTTCTTCTACCTCCTCCGGATGCTCCTGCTCCTCCTCTCCTGTCACCTGAGTACTAAAACCACTAATTTCACCAGACTCTGCTTGTGCTCCAATGTCCTCCTCCACATCATCCCCCACCGGACTCATGTGGCCATGATATGTAGTCGCCACTTCTCCAGTGCCCTGACCAGACAGATTTTGCAGCATCAGTTCCAGGACAGGAAGTAGTGGAATGACATTATTCATCCCACAGTCCTGGCGACTGACTGATAACGTGGCCTCTTCGTCTTGCACCTTTTGTCCCTGAATTGCCCCGGGTTTTTGGCGCACGTGATCGGATTGTGTCACATCGGCGTCGGCTTGCTTGCGACGGAAATCGGGGGGCATGGCCGTTGGAACACCCCACGGATTAGGAAAAAACATGGTATTTAAAAAAAAATTGTGTCGCAAGAACAGCACTTACATGCACTGAGGAGAAGAAGGTGAACATCGGCGGACCTCGGCGCAGCAGCGACACCTGATGGACATCGGCGCACGGACCTTATTGAATCCCAGCAGAACCCGAATCCTCGTCGGAGAACGCGCCACTGGATTGCGACTGGACCGGGTAAGTAAATGAGCCCCATTGATTTCTTCTTGCATGACGTGAAGCACCTGTGTGACTTCGTTCGCCTAGGGAAACCAGGTATAGAACTGCGTGACACCACTGTGCCCTGCACATGTGGTATGAAGGAGCAGCACTTAGACTTATGGTGGCTGAGGTGGAAGTGGAGAGGGAGGAGGAGGAGGCGGACGTTGGCACAGGAGCAGCAGTTTGACAACGTGGAGGAGAAAGCGGCCTCTCCTGTTCATGTTGGTGTGGCTGGACGGTAAGCACATTCACCCAGTGGGCCGTAAAGGACATGTACTGGCCCTGACCGTAGTCTGCTCCTTAGGATGGCTGGGCGCATTCAGTTGTCTCTTTGTAATCGCCTCGCTCAACAACTGCTGGCGCTATTCGTAGCGAGGAGCAGGAGCATCTGGACCGGGAGATGATGTCAAAGACAGGTGCTGGAACCTTGACTGGCAGAATTTACATGTGTGCCACTAGGTGCTGCTGCCGTTGTTGCTCCGTCAAGATGGACCACATCTGAGATCCCAGGCCATTGGATGGTGACGCTGCATTAGTTGGCGCAGGGTCGTGGTTCCACCGTTAGCTCCCTGGCCACGCTTCACTTTCTGCCCACAGATACGACATATACACACGCTCGGCTCCTCTGGTGTCTTAAAAAAAACCTACCACACCACGAGATAGTGATTTTACTGCCAACACTGTGCACTTAGTGACTACTACCGCTGATGCCTTGCTGAGCCCCTCTGCGACCGATTACTTGAACCTGCAAATCGGGATTTGAACCCCGCGGACATTTGGCTCCCGTCCTCGCATTGCTGCCACCCTGCTGACTCACGGCCACAGCAGCGAGTTTCTGCCAGCTCAGCTGCTTGACACGCAAGCTGACACTCTCTTCTCCTGACTATAATGAATCCCTTGCTACACCTGTCTCCCAAGTGCGATCGGCTACATTATCGTCAATTTGTGTTTCCCTGTCACTGCTACTCCCCTCACCGGTGTCAGTATGCACTGCCTGCCTACTGCACGAAGCAGCGGATGTCTGTCACACCTCTTCACTGTCAAGCAGCTGCTGACTGTCCTCAAGCACTTCGTCCTCACTGAATAGTGGCACTGAGCCCAGACCACCTAGTAGCTCTCTGGCTGCGGGAAATGAACAGGACAGGGGCTGATTGAGAACCGGTGAGGGATGCTGACCTGCTCCTGGTCAATGCCAACTAATTGTTGTATCTGATGAACCCACGGACTCTTGTCCGGGGTTTGTCAGATGTTATATTTGAGGAATTGCATGACCTAGTCAACCAATCAACAACCTTTGGGTTGTTAATCAACACACTGGCCTCACAGAGTCACCCCTGCTGCGACGACCCCCTACTGTGCTGCGACCTCTGCCTGCTCCACCTGCCACCTTTCTGTCTGACATAGTGGTTAATCAACTACGTGGATTTGACACGTATTTATTGCTCTCAACTTTAGCAACAAAAAAGTATTGGAATTTGCGTTATACAGATACCCCATAATGAACACCCTGTAATTGGAGCGAAAATCACTTTATAAACTACGTGGATTTAACACTTATTTCTTGCTCTCAACTTTAGCAACAAAAAAGTATGTAAATTTGCATTATACAGATACCCCACAATGGACACCCTGTAATTTGAGCGGAAATCACTCTGTAAACTATGTGGATTTGACATTTATATCTTGCTCTCAACTTTAGCAACAAAAAAGTATTGTAATTTGCGCTATATAGATCTCCCTTAACGCACACCCTGGGAGAGAAGCAGAAATCACACTATAAAATAGGTGGATGTCACATGTTTTTCTTGCTCTCAATTTAGCAATAAAAAACTATTGTAATTTGCGTTATACAGATCCCCCTAAACGCACACCCTTGGAGAGGAGCAGAAATCGCTACAGCAAAGTACACTAAAAGCAGCCAGATGCTACAGACAGCATATGCAGTGTGAAATGCCTGGATTGAAAATGGCTGGGTTTTAAAGGGCTGTGAGCCTGTGTGACATCGCATAAGCCTGCCAGTTGCTGATTGGCTTACAGGTCTGCAGAGAGAGTGTTCCTTTCTACTTCCCAGAGTTCTCTGCTCCATGTAACACGTTGTGCTTGCGCCCATTTAGCTAAAAAAAGAGGGAAAAAAAAAACTTTGTTCCCACGAACGAAACTTAGGTGTCTAGAAAAGATTACACACCACCCAAAGTAGGAAAAAATGCCTTTCCAACCCCTAGACTAACTCCTTGGATCAACTGAGACGTTTTGGAAAAAAAAAGTAAAATAGAAAACACAACTTTTTGTGGAAAAATAAACTTTTTAAAAAACAAATTTTATTTTTTACAAAAATCGGAAAAAGTTACAAAAACATAAACTAAACAACCCATATTTTGCGGAGCAATTGCCCTGTTTAGTGATGAGTAAAAGAAACCAAAAAATGTGTCTGTCATTGAAACCTTGGACAACCACAGATGATGACACAAGCCAACACCTGGGACCGGAATCTAAGTGGCACCTGGTCTTCACCAGGTCTCGCTGCAAAGTGGGATGGTCTTGCTGTGGTGTGGTGCCACCAGGTCGTTCCACAGGTGCGACTTGTCAACAGTGGCAGCCAAGGTCGTGGTACAGGAACGGAAGGCAAACTCATAGTTGGGGACAGACAGATGGTCAATACAGGTGGCAAGGATGCAGAGTCAGGAACATAGCGGGAGAATAGGACTGGCAGCAGAGGTTCGAGGTCAGGATAAAGTCCGAGGTCACAATGGGAGACCAGTACACAGAAGAGTTGCAGGGAAAGCTTTCTCTTAGGCATGTAGCTTAAAGATCTGGCAGGGGATGCTGGGAGAAGCCAACCTTTAAGGAAAGCCAGGAAGTGGCCCTTTAAATCACGAAGTGGCGGCGCCGACAAGCCAGGATGGGAGCAGGAACGTGGAGAGGTAAGTGAGGGCCGAAGGAACGGAACGCCGCCATGGAGAGGGGCACTGGTGTGCTGTGATCCGAGACATGGATTGCAGGGACACCATTGACAACACTAATGGTGGAGTTCCCATCTGACATTGAGGGCTCAGTGGTTGTCACAGAGGACTATGCTCCCCTCCTGGAGATTACACATGCATTATTTTTTACAGTTTTATTATAAATGTTGGTATGTTAAAACATTACCTGTTTTCTTTGAATGATTACATTCGGTGTAGATTTGATAAGATCGGGGGATTAACCACTATTCAAGGGCCAAATCTGTTTTGCTGATGACGAAAACATGAAAGCTGTGCCACTGGTTTACTGAAAATCTCTAGCCCTGAACTCATTGCTCTATATCGGGGGTAGTTGCAGGCCTGGGAAAACAAGAAGCAGGTTGAAGAGCTTTGCCCATAAATGCCACGAAAACATTTGATCTAGGTATGACAGCATGCTATTCACTGATAGGAGCATCTTTACAATCAAGGTATTACTGGAGTCTACTCACTGACAACAGCACTTTTATGATCCACATATTAGTGTGCACTATTCACTTACAACAGCACTTTTATGTGCTCTATAGGTGTGGGCTCTTCACTAACAGGAGCAACTTTACAATGAAGCTATGATTGATGATGATTTTGAATACTGAATACTATTTAGAGACAGGATCTTCAAGACCATGCTGGATGATACAGTAAATGCTAATATTGATCCTACCAATACTGATCTTTCCAAGTATTTCTGTAAAATCCTCTATAATCAGTAAGAATATTCCTGCACTATAGCAGCCTATGATCACCTAATGCAGATCTTCATAGTGCCCTGATAAGGGAATTTTTTTGAGATTTTCACATATCCCTGATCACAGCAACCTCTTGTCTGTAACAAAGTGCCCTGACAATTGCTCTCTATAGCTGTCTATTGAGTGTAATAATTTCTTTACATGTGACTCTGCTCTTATACTGCAGAGTCACATGTCCTGCCCAGCCAATCACACGTATGCCCACAAAGGAAATGCTTGTGGTTGCTAGGGGGCTGCAAGCTACTTGATTGGCTACTTCAGCAGTCAATCAAGCAGCTTGGCGCTTTTTTCCAAACATGCACCAGGCTCCTGAACAGCAGAGTTTGTTTGGTCTCGGGTCCTTGGTTGCCAAACCCATCAAATTTGGTATCGACCAGACTTTATATAAATGCACTTTAGATATGTGCAGATTATTTCACCTATTTTCATATAAAATCCCATTCAAGAAGGGAAAGTTGGAAAATGAAGCACTAATGTTGCCCAAGAAAGTGTATTTCAAAAATGTTTAACTAACTTTTTTTTTTAAATGTGTGATGATGACAGCAAAATTGTAGTTTTAGATAGTCCTAGGACCACTTTATGGTCGGACCTTTAGACTTAATTCATATATTTACAGTTGTTGCTTAAGAGGCAACACAGGAGGTCCTTGTGACCCGTTAAAATTTAACTTTTACTTCGATATTCCTTAAAAAGGATCACGATATAATCATATATATGAGCCTTGACATAAAGAAACACATTAAAAGAATATGGCGGATGTGGAGAAAATCTCAATTGATATAGTATACTGGTATGAGAGGCTGGTGGAGCAGTGTGACTCGCTAAGGGGTGCTACTATACCGATATACTATCGGGATGGACAGTTGTGAAGTGATCGCTGAAAGCAGCTGTATACCTTTCTGCGGTGGTGTGTGCCAAATAGGATATACCTATTCACCTCTGGGGACTAGTATATTTACACACCACAAGCAATAGCATACTTGATTTTAAGCTAAATCACACCATCCACACAACACATTCATACATTGGTAGTCGTTGGCATATATTACTGGACTAATGGTCTCTGCAGCACGACCCTAAGTCCTAAATGAGTCTCCAAGTGAATCGCCATCAATTAAAATTAGGCTCAAGCAGCCCCCCCGACATGTTTCGCCATTGACTATTGACATAGTCCAGTAATATATGCCAACGACTACCAATGTATGAATGTGTTGTGTGGATGGTGTGATTTAGCTTAAAATCAAGTATGCTATTGCTTGTGGTGTGTAAATATACTAGTCCCCAGAGGTGAATAGGTATATCCTATTTGGCACACACCACCGCAGAAAGGTATACAGCTGCTTTCAGCGATCACTTCACAACTGTCCATCCCGATAGTATATCGGTATAGTAGCACCCCTTAGCGAGTCACACTGCTCCACCAGCCTCTCATACCAGTATACTATATCAATTGAGATTTTCTCCACATCCGCCATATTCTTTTAATGTGTTTCTTTATGTCAAGGCTCATATATATGATTATATCGTGATCCTTTTTAAGGAATATCGAAGTAAAAGTTAAATTTTAACGGGTCACAAGGACCTCCTGTGTTGCCTCTTAAGCAACAACTGTAAATATATGATGACAGCAATGCCTAAACCTTCAGATTGCAAGATGGTGGCAGTAAATAAACTCCTAGACTAAATGTGACCAAAATTGAGGACAAAACATTTTACTGATTTTATGGTTTATGATTTTGTTGGATATAGAAAAGGTCCAGAGAGAGATTGAGAAAGTTATTGGGTCGGCTCAGCCCCAAAAAAGTCATCGGAAAGAGATGCCGTATACCAATGCCGTCCTCCATGAGATACAACGATTTGGAAATGTTGCTCCAAACAACCTGAAACACGCTACCACCCAAGATGTGAACTTCAGAGGTTTTCTTATTCCCAAAGTAAGTAAAAAGAAACACTGAGGATTAGTCACATAAAGGTATTGGCGGCACGGCACAGCAAACATTGCCAAGGACATGTGGTGGTATTTGACATCCATGCTGTTAAAAATTGAGAATGTTGTGCCCATGGGCTCTTTAATATCTATACTGTCCATTGTGCCTCATGGTAGGGTAGCAAAGTATAAAATGGTATGGTTGCAAGTAGCAAAATACAATTTAGCAGACAATTTTTGAGGCCCATAATAAAATAATAATTATTTATTTATATAGCGACAGATTACGATACTGCACAGTGTTTGCCAAATCGGTCCCTGTCCCCATGGGGCTCACAATCTAAACAACCTACCAGTATGTTTTGGAGTGTGGAAGGAAACCGGAGGACCCAGAGGAAATCGACGCAAACACTGAGAGAACATACAAACTCTTTGCAGATGTTGACCTGGGTGGGACCTGAAACCAGATCCCAAGCACTGCAAGGCAGAAGTGCCACCGTGCTGCACCATGCTACCCACTCAGCCATTTCTTGAACCTACATCTATTAATCTATATCTTATGAATATGGCTTGTATCCTCTCCTGCATATAACCCCTCACATGGCTTGTATCCTCTCCTGTATATAACCCCTCACATGGCTTGTGTCCTCTCCTGTATATAACCCCCTCACATGGCTTGTATCCTCTCCTGTATATAACCCCCTCACGTGGCTTGTGTCCTCTCCTGTATATAACCCATCACAAGGCTTGTATCCTCTCCTGTATATAACCCCTCACATGGATTGTATCCTCTCTTGTATATAACCCCATCACGTGGCTTGTGTCCTCTCCTGTATATAACCCATCACATGGCTTGTGTCCTCTCCTGTATATAACCCCCCTCACATGGCTTCTGTCCTCTCCTGTATATAACCCCCTCAGATGGCTTGTATCCTCTCCTGTATATAACCCCTCACATGGCTTGTATCCTCTCCTGTATATAACCTCCTCACATGGCTTATGTCCTCTCCTGTATATAACCCCTCACATGGCTTGTATGCTCTCCTGTATATAACCCCCTCACATGGCTTCTATCCTCTCCTGTATATAACCCCTCACATAGCTTGTATCCTCTCCTGTATATAACCCCTCACATGGCTTGTATCCTCTCCTGTATATAACTCCTCACATGGCTTGTATCCTCTCCTGTATATAACCCCTCACATGGCTTGTATGCTCTCCTGTATATAACCCCCTCACATGGCTTGTATCCTCTCCTGTATATAACCCCTCACATGGCTTGTATCCTCTCCTGTATATAACCCCTCACATGGCTTGTATGCTCTCCTGTATATAACCCCCTCACCTAGCTTGTATCCTCTCCTGTATATAACCCCTCAATTGGCTTGTGTCCTCTCCTGTATATAACCCCCTCACATGGCTTGTATCCTCTCCTGTATATAACCCCTCACATGGCTTGTATCCTCTCCTGTATATAACCCCTCTCATGCCTTGTATCCTCTCCTGTATATAATCCCCTCACATGGCTTGTATCCTCTCCTGTATATAATCCCCTCACATGGCTTGTATCCACTCCTGTATATAACCCCCTCACCTGGTTTGTATCCTCTCCTGTATATAACCCCTCACATGTCTTGTATCCTCTCCTGTATATAACCCCTCACATGGCTTGTATCCTCTCCTGTATATAAACCCCTCACATGGCTTCTGTCCTCTCCTGTATATAACCCCTCACATGGCTTGTATCCTCTCCTGTATATAACTCCTCACATGGCTTGTATCCTCTCCTGTATATAACCCCTCACACAGCTTGCATCCTCTCCTGTATATAACCCCTCACACAGCTTGTATCCTCTCCTGTATATAACCCCTCACATGGCTTGTATCCTCTCCTGTATATAACTCCTCACATGGCTTGTATCCTCTCCTGTATATAATCCCTCACATGGCTTGTGTCCTCTCCAGTATATAACCCCTCACATGGCTTGTGTTCTCTCCTGTATTTAACCCCTGACATGACTAGTATCCTCTCCTGTATATAACCCCCTCACATGGCTTGTATCCTCTCCTGTATATAACCCCCTCACGTGGCTTGTGTCCTCTCCTGTATATAACCCCTCACACGGCTTGTATCCTCTCCTGTATATAACCCCTCACACGGCTTGTATCCTCTCCTGTATATAACCCCTCACATGGCTTGTGTCCTCTCCTGTATATAACCCCCTCACATGGCTTGTGTCCTCTCCAGTATATAACCCCTCACATGGCTTGTGTTCTCTCCTGTATATAACCCCTGACATGACTTGTATCCTCTCCTGTATATAACCCCTCACACGGCTTGTATCCTCTCCTGTATATAACCCCTCACACGGCTTGTATCCTCTCCTGTATATAACCCCTCACATGGCTTGTGTCCTCTCCAGTATATAACCCCTCACATGGCTTGTGTTCTCTCCTGTATATAACCCCTGACATGACTTGTATCCTCTCCTGTATATAACCCCCTCACATGGCTTGTATCCTCTCCTGTATATAACCCCCTCACGTGGCTTGTGTCCTCTCCTGTATATAACCCCTCACACGGCTTGTATCCTCTCCTGTATATAACCCCTCACACGGCTTGTATCCTCTCCTGTATATAACCCCTCACATGGCTTGTATCCTCTCCTGTATATAACCTCCTCACATGGCTTGTGTCCACTTCTGTATATAACCCCTCACATGGCTTGTATGCTCTCCTGTATATAACCCCTCACACGGCTTGTATCCTCTCCTGTATATAACCCCTCACATGGCTTGTATCCTCTCCTGTATATAACCTCCTCACATGGCTTGTGTCCACTTCTGTATATAACCCCTCACATGGCTTGTATGCTCTCCTGTATATAACCCCTCACATGGCTTGTATCCTCTCCTGTATATAACCCCTCACATGGCTTGTATGCTCTCCTGTATATAACCCCTCACATGGCTTGTATCCTCTCCTGTATATAACCCCTCACATGGCTTGTATGCTCTCCTGTATATAACCCCCTCACATAGCTTGTATCCTCTCCTGTATATAACCCCTCACATGGCTTATGTCCTCTCCTGTATATAACCCCCTCACATGGCTTGTATCCTCTCCTGTATATAACCCTTTACATGGCTTGTATCCTCTCCTGTATATAACACCCTCACCTGGTTTGTATCCTCTCCTGGATATAACCCCTCACATGTCTTGCATCTTCTCCTGTATATAACCCCTCACATGGCTTGTATCCTCTCCTGTATATAAACCCCTCACATGGCTTCTGTCCTCTCCTGTATATAACCCCTCACATGGCTTGTATCCTCTCCTGTATATAACCCCTCACATGGCTTGTATCCTCTCCTGTATATAACTCCTCACATGGCTTGTATCCTCTCCTGTATATAACCCCTTCACATGGCTTGTATCCTCTCCTGTATATAACCCCTCACATGGCTTGTGTCCTCTCCTGTATATAACCCCTCACATGGCTTGTATCCTCTCCTGTATATAACCCCTCACATGGCTTGTTTCCTTTCCTGTATATAACCCTTCACATGGCTTGTATCCTCTCCTGTATATAACCCCTCACATGGCTTGTGTCCTCTCCTGTATATAACCCCTCACATGGCTTGTGTCCTCTCCTGTATATAACCCCCTCACATGGCTTGTATCCTCTCCTGTATATATCCCCTCACAAGGCTTGTATCCTCTCCTGTATATAACCCCTCACATGGATTGTATCCTCTCTTGTATATAAGCCCCTCACATGGCTTGTTTCCACTCCTGTATATAACCCCCTCACATGGCTTGTATCCTCTCCTGTATATAACCCCTCACATGGCTTGTGTCCAATCCTGTATATAACCCCCTCACATGGCTTGTGTCCTCTCCTGTATATAACCCCTCACATGGCTTGTGTCCTCTCCTTTATATAACCCCCTCACATGGCTTGTATCCTCTCCTGTCTATAACCCCTCACATGGATTGTATCCTCTCCTGTATATAACCCCCTCACATGGCTTGTGTCCTCTCCTGTATATAACCCCTCCCATGGCTTGTGTCCTCTCCTGTATATAACCCCTCACATGGCTTGTATCCACTCCTGTATATAACCCCTTCACATGGCTTGTTTCCTCTCCAGTTTATAACCCCTCACATTGCTTGTGTCCTCTCCTGTATATAACCCCCTCACATGGCTTGTGTTCTCTCCTGTATATAACCCCTGACATGGCTTGTATCCTCTCCTGTATATAACCCCCTCACATGCCTTGTGTCCTCTCCTGTATATAACCCCTCACATGGCTTGTATCCTCTCCTGTATATAACCCCTCACATAGCTTGTATCCTCTCCTGCATATAACCCCCTCACATGGCTTGTGTCCTCTCCTGTATATATCCCCTCACATGGCTTGTATCCTCTCCTGTATATAACCCGCTCACATGGCTTGTATCCTCTCCTGTATATAACCCCCTCACATGGCTTGTGTCCTCTCCTGTATATAACCCCTCACATGGCTTTTATCCACTACTGTATATAACCCCTCACATGGCTTGTATCCTCTCCTGTATATAACCCCTCACATGGCTTGTATCCTCTCCTGTATATATCCCCTCACATGGCTTTTATCCTCTCCTGTATATAACCCCTCACATGGCTTGTGTCCTCTCCTGCATATAACCCCCTCACATGGCTTGTGTCCTCTCCTGTATATTCACAGAAAAAAGACCTAAGGAGGATATCCCATTTCCAAGTGTCACGATAATTAAAATTTAACCTTTATTAATTGTGACAAATAAAATAAGAAATTGTTTTACTGGCAATTAATTTCTTTTAAATTCCCAATGTTCGTGAGGGGATTTCTGCAGTCAACAATAGAGTGAAGTGTAAATTCGCTAATTTGTCAGTATGAGTTATATATTTGCATTAGTCTATTAAGATAGATAGACTTAGGTGCTAGGTTTATTGTGTACACTGATCACTGAGCAGTCGTGTGTTCACACTAAGTAGAGAAAACTGAACAAGTGTTTATATACACTAAGTCTGTTGCAATAAATAGACTTAGGTGCTAAGTATATTATGTACACTGAGCACTGCTCCAGTGGTTGTTCACACTAAGTATCAAGTACTGAACAAGTATTATATACACTAAATAGCGAATACTAACCAAGTGTTTGATTGCACTAAGTAGCGATATCTGAGTAAGTGTTTGTTTGCACTAGGTAACAATATTGCTATGACTAGTTGTCAATATTGTATCATTCTCATATATTGTACACAGTGTGCTCTCAGCATCACATCGCTCTGTCAATTCACTCTAAGTTAAACTGTATCTAATTTAGGCTGTCATGCCTTTCAAATAGCTAGCTCTGTCTGCAGCCCAGAGTCTTCATAGCTAAGCTAACGTAATCTAATGTCCCACATACACACATTGATGCTAAAAACTGAACTAACAGCCCCCCAACATGTTTCGCCAGAAACACCTGGCTTCCTCAGGGGTATTGGGTAGAGATGAGCGAACACACTCGTCCGAGCTTGATGCTCGTTCGAGCATTAGCGTACTCGAAACTGCTCGTTGCTCGGACGAGTATTTCGCCCGCTCGAGAAAATGGCATCTCTCGCTGTTTTGATTTTTGGCGGACAGAAACAGAGCCAATCACAAGCCAGGAGACTCTGCACTCCACCCAGCATGACGTGGTACCCTTACACGTCGATAGCAGTGGTTGGCTGGCCAGATCAGGTGACCCTGGGATAGACTAGCCGCTGCCCGCGCTGCTCGGATCATTCTGTGTCTGGATGCCGCTAGGGAGAGAGCTGCTGCTGGTCAGGGAAAGCGTTAGGGCAGTGATGGCGAACCTTTTATAGACCGGGTGCCCAAACTACAACAAAGACCCGCTTATTTATCGCAAAGTGCCAACACAGAAATGTCATTTGTGATTTATACTCCCTTCTCTGTCACAGCTTTCATTGATGCCAGCCTCCTGAGGAAACCAGTAAACAGAAAATAGAAGAAATTTGGATGATCATTGTAGCTTCCCTCCAAGGTCCCATACACAGAAAATATTCTCAGGGCTGGAGCAGAAGCTACAATGATAATCCACACCTTCCCATCCACTCCTCCAGTAGTCCTAGGCAGCGCTGTCACTTTAAAGTAGCTCTTTGCACAGCAAGTCCTGGGCTGTCTGGGACTGCAGGAAGATACCTGGAGTCATGTCTGGTGATGGCCTGAGTGCCCACAGAAAGGGCTCCGAGTGCCACCACTGGCACCCGTGCCATAGGTTCGCCACCACTGCGTTAGGGTGTTCTATTAGAATAGTGTTAGGCAGGAGTGATTCTACAAGAACCCAACAGCCCTTCTTAGGGCTACAATAACGTTATACTTTCCTTTTTTTTGTTTGCTTGTGGCTGGGCTTGCTGGCACTAGTAGTGCAGCTAGTACCATATTGTGAGGAATTAGCAGGGGGACTTGCTACCGTTGTGTTTAGCTCTTAGTGACGCACATATCCACCTCAAACACCAAAGTGGGACAATTCATTAGGGGTTTGATTGAATTAGGCAGAGTCTTCTGATTTATTTTTTTTCTTCAAAACTTAAAGTGACTTAAAATCCAGTTGTTGTGTGCTGTTAGAAACTAGGCATACAAGAACCCAACCGACTTTCTTAGGCCTACAATAGCGTTATATATATATATATATTGTTGATTTGCTTGTGGCTGGGCTTGCTGCCATTAGTAGTGCAGCTAGTACCATACTGTGAGTAATTTGCAGGGAGACTTGTGTTTAGCTCTTAGTGACACACATATCCACCTCAAACACCGAAGTGGGACAATTTATTAGGGGTTTGATTTGAATTAGGCAGAGTCTGCTGATTTATTTATTTTTTACATTTATTTCTTTTTATAACTTAACCCCTAGGCGCACCAGGACGTTATAGTACGTCCCCGGGGCTCGATGCTTAGCGCACGGGGACGTTCTATAACGTCCTGCTTCTGGCACCGGCTCACGAACGGAGCCGGTACCAGAAGCAGCGGCTGTCAGCTGTCTAGTACAGCTGACAGCCTGCGCTAACACCCGCGATCGGAGCCGGCTCCGATCGCGGGTGTTAACCCCTTACACGCCGCGATCAAACATGACCGCGGCGTGTAAGGGTGTTTGCGCTGTGGATCGGATCCCCCGTGCCGCTTACGGGGGATCCGATCCACTTCTGGGCAGCTCCGAGGACTGGCATGTGCCCCGGAGCTGCCCGGTCTCCATGGCAGCCAGACCCCTTCCGGGTCTGACTGTAAACTGTCTGAGCATGTGCAAGCTTGCTTAGACAGTTTACACTGCTCTACAATAAAATAGTATTGTAGAGCAGTGTATTGAACTTAAACCAGTGATCAGAGCATCACTGGTTCAAGTTCAAGTATGTATAAGTAAAAATATGCAAAAACACTTAACACTACACATTATAATAAATAAAAAATAAATACATAAAAATATAAGCCCCTAAAATGTCACTTTCCCATAAAAACACTTAATAAAGTATAAAAAACACAAAAACACAAAAAACCCCGCATATTTGGTATTGCCGCGTCCGTAACAATCTGTATAATAAAACAGAATCATTACTGGACCCGCACGGTACACGCCGTAGAAAAAAAAACGCAAAAACGTTCCGAAAAAAGATAATTTTTAATTAATACCCTATAAAAAAATGCTCTAAAAAGTAATTTAAAAAATGTTATGCACTCCAAAATAAGCCCACTAAAAAGAACAACTCTTCTCGCAAAAAATAAGCCCCTAACCAGATTTGTCAGCCGAAAAATAAAAAAGTTATGCATATGAAAAGATGATGATGCTAAAATGAACAAGATTTTCTCCAAATTGGTTTTTATTCAGTACAATTGAATAAAATACACAAAACCCCCACATATTTGGTATTGCCGTGTCCATAACAATCTGCATAATAAAACAGAATCGTTATTAGATCCGCAAAGTTAACCCCGTAAAAAACAAAACAAAAAAAAGCTCCAGAAAAAAGATCATTTTCAATTAATACCCTATAAAAATGCTCTAAAAAGGGATTTAAAAAATGTTATGCACTCTAAAATAAGACCACTAAAAAGAACAATCCTTCTCGCAAAAAATAAGCCCTTAAACAGATTTGTGAGGCGAAAAATAAAAAAGTTATGCATATGAAAGACGGTGATGCTAAAAGTAACAACATTTTTGCCAAATTACTTTTCATGCACTAAAAATGGGAAAAAAATAAAAAATCTATATAAATGAGGTCTTTTTGTAATCGTGGCGACCCATAGAATAAAAATAATATACTATTTTTATGGTATGGTAAACAGCCAAAAAAAAAAACCCATAAAAATCTTCCTGAAAAGTGATGATTTTCATTTCCTCCACCAACAAAGAGTTAATAAAATCTCACCAATTAGCCTATAGATTCCCCCAAATTACGTACCAGAAAAGTGCATCTCATGTGGCAAAAGAAATAAGCCCCTATAGGTCCTCAATAAAAAAAGAAAAAAATTATAGCCTGTACAATGTGACATAGCAAATCTGCTCTGGATGGCGCCTCCTTCCCTTCTATGCCCGGCCGTGCGCCCATACAGCAGGTCACCACCACATATAGAGTATCCGTGTACTCGGGAGAGATTGGGTATAAAACTTTGTGGAGTCTTTTTTCATTTAATCCATTGTAAATGTTTAATTTTCCACCCAAAATGAGTGTATTGTGAAAAAATATTACAATTTGCAGACTGCACCTCCATTTTGTTTTAACCCCTATAAAACACGTAAAGCGTTAACAAACTTCTTAAAAGTGGTTTTTCATACGTTGAGATGTGTAGTTTCCACAATGGGGTATTTTACGAGTCCCACTATTATTTAGGCCTCTCAGTGTCAATTAGAAGTTGAGCAGGTCCATCTAAATACAGGTTTTGGTGATTTTACAAAAAATGTGAAAAATGATACCTAAATTCTGAGCCTCATAACATTCTAGTAAAATATGTGGAATCTTAAAAAACCATGCCAACATAAAGCAGACATTTGGGAAATGTAAGTTATGAATTTATTTGGGTGCTATGACTATCTGCATCAAAAGTAGAGAATTTAGAACGTTGAAAATAAAGAATTTTTCCAAATTTTTGCCAAATTTAGTTTTTTTTCATAACTAAACACAAAAGATATCATCCAAATTTTTAAACTAATTTGAAGTACAATGTGTCACGAGAAAACAATCTCAAAATCCCCTGGGTATCTCATAGCGTTCCAAAACTATAACCACTTATAGTGACACAGGTCAGATTTGAAGAATGGGGCCGCGTCCTTAAGGCCAAAAGAGGCTGAGTCCCCTAGGGGTTAAAGTTATCTGGCAAAGCAGTGTGCTCTCATTGTAGGCTACAAAATAGCCATAGGAGAACCCCAACGGCTTATTTAGGCCTACAATAGCGTTATATTTTTCTTTTTTTTGTTTGCTTGTGGCTGGGCTTGCTGGCACTAGTAGTGCAGCTAGTACCATATTGTGAGGAATTAGCAGGGGGACTTGCTACCGTTGAGTTTAGCTCTTAGTGACACGCATATCCACCTCAAACACCGAAGTGGGACAATTTATTAGGGGTTTGATTGAATTAGGTAGAGTCTGCTGATTTATTTTTTTACTTTTATTTTTTTTTATAACTCAAAGTCATCAGTCATGAGGGAATAAAACTGAGGAACTTCTGTCAGGACATGGGTTTACAGGATATATGGAGAGTAAAATATGGCAAAAAAAGAGCTTTCTCCTGTCACAATAAATCCTGTAATACCCTGTCCAGAATAGATCACGGATTGGCCAATTCGCAGGTAGTGAGGAACATTTCTAGAATGACTTATGAACCGATTGTGATCTCTGACCATGCTCCAGTTCTAGTCACATTAGGGGAACCAGCATTCAGTAGGCGGAAGTTTAAACTAAACCCCCATTGGCTAACTGTTCTTGAACCCAGTCTGGACTTAAAAACAGCTATTGGTGAGTTTTGGGACAGGAACATTAATACTGCAAGTACTCTTGCAGTTTGGGATACGTTAAAACTATTTATTAAGTCCACGCTTTCTCACGCTATCAATGCTAAAAAGAAAGATTTTAGTAGGAAGGAGGCAGATTTAAAAAAGCAGGTAGAGGAAACATCTAAGAATTTAGGATACCCTGGAGATACCACTCTTATCCAGGCCTATAAGGACGCCAGGGGAAAATATGAAGATTTTCTAATAGAAAAAGCCCAGCACAAACTGTTCTTTACGGGTCAGCGTTACTTCACGGAAAAGGGGAAACCAGGTAAACTTTTAGCCAACATGATTAATAACAATAAACAAGGAAACAGGAACATCTCAGCTATCAGAGGACATAGAGGACAAATATGCAGAGAGCAACACGAGATACATCAGGAATAGAGATGAGCGAGCACTAAAATGCTCGGGTGCTCGTTACTCGAACCGAACATTTCCCGATGCTCGAGTGCTCGTTTCGAGTAACGAGCCCCATTGAAATCAATGGGAGACCCGAGCATTTTCCAGTAAAATTACAAATTGACCGAGCACAGTGAAATAACACAGTGCAGAACAGATTGCAGATGTTCGGGAACATCTGCGATCTGTTCCGGAGACACGCGTGCAGAACGGTGTTCTCCGCAATAGTATTTGAAGAACAATATGTGTAGAGAACAACTTGCAGAGGTTGCCAAACATCTGCAATGTGTTCTTCACACATATTGTTCTTCAAATACTATTGCGGAGAACACCGTTCTGCACGCGTGTCTCCGGAACAGATCGCAGATGTTCCCGAACATCTGCAATCTATTCTGCACTGTGTTATTTCACTGTTTTCTTCAATTAAACGACTAAATTAAATGTTTTAATTGTATTTTTTTATTGTTCTTCACTTCTTTTTTTTAAATTAAATGCTCGTTATCGAGCAGGGCAAATACTCGTCCGAGCAACGAGCTGGTCCGAGTATGCTAATACTCGACCGAGCATCAAGCTCGGACGAGTATACTCGCTCATCACTAATCAGGAATTCAAGCGTTTTTACCAACACCTTTACAAGTCCGTTGGGGATAAAAACCAAGCGGGGGATATTAAAAGATATCTGCAGGATATTAACTTTCCGTGCCTGTCTGGGAATCAGGTGGAAACGCTGAATTCCCCGATTACGTTGAAGGAGCTGGAGGAGACAATTGACTCCTGCAGCGCTGACTCCGCCCCAGGCCCGGATGGCCTCCCCTTTAGTTTATATAGGAGATATAAGGAAGTACTGGCCCCAATGCTCTTAACTACAATGCAAGAAATTTATAAAAGAGGGAAAGTGACGGACTCAATGTCTGAAGCTATCATTATTCTCATTCCAAAAAAAGACAAGGATCTACTTGACCCCGGATGATTCAGACCAATTTCACTGATCAATACCGACGCTAAAATCATAGCAAAGGTGTTGGCCAGACGACTTAAGAAGTGATGGACAAATTTGGGGTTGGGGCGGAGTTCTTGAAATGGGTAAAGTGTCTATATAATTCTCCAAAAGCCAGGATTGGTATTCATATCAGCGAGTCGGAGGGTTTCCCCCTTAGCAGGGGTACGAGACAGGGTTGTCCCCTCTCCCCACTCCTCTTTGCCATTTTTATCGAACCTCTTGCCATTAAAATAAGGGCTCATGCTGGTATAAGAGGAGGGGGAAGCGGTGGACCAGAGGACAAGTTGAGCCTCTACGCAGATGACATCCTGCTATGTCTGCGAGATTCTCCATCATCGATATCTAATGCAGTAAGCACAGTGACAGAATTTGTCCAGTTTTCAGGTTTAGAGATTAACTGGAGTAAGTCAGGTCTGATGCCGTTGGACGGGAATAAGATAGCAGAGTTAGAATCTGGAATTAAAATGAACTGCCAGGAATCATTGAAATATCTTGGGACCCTGATCTCAGCAAATGTGCAAGAATATGAACTATTAAATTTGAAACCTGTAATTAATTCAGTTAGAAGTAGGGTCCATACCTGGGACAAACTACCTCTCTCCTTTGCGGATAGAATCGCCCTTATAAAAATGGTCCTGTTGCCACAAATTTAGTTTTTTTTTACTTCATGCCCAATTTGGATCGACAACTCCTTTTTTAAAGCAATGGAAGCTCTCCTTAATGAATTAATCTGGGGGAGGAAGAGAGCCAGAATCAAAATTAGTTACTTATATAGACCCTTAGGAGAAGGGGGGCTGGGTATACCCTTTCTGCAGGGCTATTTTCTTGCAGCCCAGATGTCCCGCATAGTAGGATGGAAAGACAGGGACGAACCATTGAAAACTTGGATAATGGAGGACTGGAAAGCCCTTACTGTGTATGGGGCACTAGAGAGAGGGGTAGTGCAGAACAAAAAGGGGTCAAACACAAGTATGGAGGCCATACATAAAGGCTGGAGTTTGGTGAGGAAAATAATTCATATGGATGGCATTTTAGAAGATACTCCTTTGTGGAACAACCCTCTCTTCCCAGAGCTTGGCAACCTCCCAGATCCCATCTTTTTGGAAAATAGAGGGGTGCGCCTCTTTTCTCAGATACTGGATAAAGGGGTAGTAGTAAGTTTCTCTTCACTTAAAACAAAAGTGGGTTTGAATAATGGGGATTTTTTGAGATACTCACAGTTAGCACATGCAATTAAAGCAATTAGGATGCGTAGAAGTATAAAATTAGAGTCACATCCATGTATAGATTTTATCAAAAACACTAAAAAGGAAAAGGGCTTGGTCTCTGGGGTATATAGACTACTGATTAAAGGTATGTTTTTAGGGGTGAAACACAAGTCACAAGAATGTTGGGAAAATGTGATAGGACAGATAACATTACAAGAGTGGGAGGGGATCTATAGGAATGTGAAGGTAGGATCTATTAGCGAAAATCACAGGGTTATCCAGACAGAGTTACAGGCGGTCCCCTACTTAAGGACACCCGACTTACAGACAACCCATAGTTACAAACAGACCCTCTGACCTCTAGTGAAGCTTTCTGAATGCTTTACTATAGTCCAGATTGCAATAATCAGCTGTAAAGTGTCTGTAATGAAGCTTTATTGATAATCCTTGGTCCCATTACAGCAAAAAATGTTTAAGCTATAATTGTCACTGGGGCCAATTTTTTTTTTGTCTGGATCTACAATGATAAAATATACAGTTTCGACTTACATACAAATTCAACTTAAGAACAAACATCCAGACCCTATCTTGTACGTAACCCGGGGACTGCCTGTATTGTATAGACTATACTACTCTCCAGATGTGCTGTACAAGATGAAAGTGAAGAGTACATCTAAATGTTTCAAATGTGGAATAGAGGAGGCTGACTTTCTTCACACAATCTGGGCGTGTGGCAGTTATGGGACTGTTTAGGACTAGTGATAAAGTGAATCAAAAAGAGAGGTTACTGGTACTAAAGCTTATGACAATAGCAAAGGTTCTTATAGTTCGGGAATGGGGGAGCAGTAGGATTCCCAATGTGGACCACTGGTCTGCTCTTACACAAAAGATTAAAATATACGAACAAATCTATGCTGATAAAAGTGGAACCAGAGGGAAATGGGCGGAGATTTGGAGTAACTGGAAATAGGAATTTTTTTATTTATTTATTTTTTTTTCTTTTTTTTTTCTTTCTCTCTCTTGCCAGTGGGGTGGATGGGAAAGGGTGGGGGGATGTTGTCTTAATATATACGGTGCAAGGTTAATAATGTAAAAAAGAAGAAAATGTTTGGTTTCTTTTCACCCTTCGGGATGATAATTGTTTGTATGTTACACATTTTCTATGCGGTGCAGGGGGAGGGGAGGGGAGGGAGGAGGGAGGGAAAAAGGGAAGGGAAAAGAAGAAAAAGAGAGAAAGGTTGCGATAAGAAAACTGTTAGCCCATACCTGTTATAAGTTGGTCTAGGACATTGCTAACTGTTATAAATTGAATGTGTAACCGTATATAAATAGGCGCAACTACAAGGAAAAAAAAAAAAAAAACACAGAGGGCCAAGGAGTCCAAACTGCAGGGAGGGCACAGCAGTGATCATGTACAGTTATTGTTCCAATAAAACCCATTTACAATTCTGAAAAAAAAAAAAAAGTCATCAGGCACAGCACAAAATCCAGTTGTGTGCTGTCAGTGTAGGTTAGAAACTAGCCATAACATCGTTTTGTAAAAAAAAAACACAAATAAAACAAAAAAAAAAAACACAAAAAATTTACAGTTTACACTTTAATTTTGAAAATGTTGAACCTGAGGGCTAGGGGTAGAGGATGAGGGCATGGACGTGGGCGTCCAACTACTGCAGGGGTCAGAGGCCGTGGTCCTGGGCGGGGTGATACACCACCTGCTGATGAGGGACTCATGGTAGAGCACTGTTGAGGCCAGAACAATGCGAACAGGTGATGTCGTGGATTGCGGACAATGCTTCCAGCCATCTAGCAGTCTTCCACACAGTCCACCCATGTCACTGAAATCAGCACTCCTCCAGCTCCTCCACCTCAGCCTCCTTCTCCCCAGTCTGCCCCCTCCCAGGAAAATTTGGCATTTGAACCGGCATACTCTGAGGAACTGTTTTGTGGACCCTTCCCAGAGTCACAAACCAACTGTCCGGTTGCTGCTGAGCTCTTTTCCGATGCCCAGGTTTTCCACCGGTCGCAGTCTGTGGGTGATGATGACATTGTTGACGTAGTGGAAGAAGTGTGTAAAGAGGTGTAGGACGATGAGGAGACAGTGGTGAAGTTGTTGTCAGGGCAGGAAGTCCGAGGGGGGAGCAGACTGAGGGATCGGAGGATGATGAGGTGACAGACCCAAGCTGGGTTGATAGGCCGGGTGAACACAGTGCTTCTGAGACGGAGGCGAGTCCTATAGCAGAACAGGTTGGAAGAGGCAGTGGTGGGGCCAGACGGAGAGGCAGGGCCAGAGCTGGTGCATCAGCGCCAAATGTTTCACATAGTCAAGCTCCCGTGGCGAGGGCTAGATTTTAGGAAGTCTGGAGGTTCTTTAAAGAAACACCGGATGACCGACGGACTGTGGTGTGCAACCTGTGCCACACCAAGATCAGCAGGGGTTCCACGACTACTAGCTTAACTACCACCAGTATGCGCAGGCATATGAATGCTAAACACCCCAATCAATGGCACCAAGCCCGTTCACCTCCGGCCGGGCACACCGCTGCTCCTTCCCCTGTGTCATCTGCTCCCTCTGCTAGTCAGCCCCCTGCCCAGGACCCCAGCCCAAACACCTCCCGTGCGAAAACCACATCTTCGTCTCCACGATCCTCCCCAGCATCCACCAATGTCTCCATGCGCAGCGTTCAGCTCTCCATACCCCAGACGCTGGAGTGCAAAAGGAAGTATAGTGCAACCCACCCACACGCCCAAGCCCTCAACGTCCACATCTCCAAACTGCTTAGCCTGGAGATGCTGCCCTATAGGCTGGTAGAGACCGAGGCCTTTCGCAACCTCATGGCAGCGGCCGCCCCTCAGTATTCGGTCCACAGCCGCCACTACTTTTCCCGATGTGCCGTCCCAGCCCTGCACCAGCATGTGTCAGACAACATCATCCGTGCCCTGACTAACGCCGTTTCTGACAAGGTCCACCTGACCACGGACATGTGGACGAGTGCTACCGGGTAGGGCCACTATATATTGCTGACGGCACATTGGGTTAACTTGGTGGAGGCTGGGACCGAGTCTGACCTTGGGGCTGGTCATATACTGCCGACGCCGAGGATTGCCGGGCCTACCTCGGTCCAGGTCTCTCAGGCCTACTATGCCTTCACCTCCTCCAACCCCTCCTCCACCTCCTCCTCCGAATTACCATCCGTGGGCATGGCGCCATCAGTCGGTAGCTCTAGGCACAACAGCAGTGCCGTCGCTAAGCGACAGCAGGCGGTGCTTAAACTGCTGAGCCTAGGCGATAAAAGGCACACCGCCCAAGAGCTCATGGGCATCACGGCGCAGACTGATCTGTGGCTGGCACCGCTGAACCTGAAGCCAGGCCTGGCCCATGTGTTAAATCTCATAGTTCAGCGTTTCCTCAAGACATACCCCAATCTGTCTGATTTGCTCACGAAGGTGCACCGCATGTGTGCGCATTTCAGGAAGTCCAGCACAGATGCTGCCACTCTCAGGGCAGCGCAGCGCCGCCTCCAACTGCCCGCTCACCGACTGTTGTGCGACGTGCCCACGAGGTGGAATTCAACATTAACCATGTTATCCAGAGTTTACCAGCAGCGCAGAGCGATTGTTGACTTCCACCAGAACTGGTAGTCAGGTCAGTCAGCTTCCTCAAGTCTACAATGAGGAGTGGACGTGGATGTCTGATATCTGTCAGGTGCTGAGTAACTTTGAGGAGTCAACACAGATGGTCAGTGGCGATGCCGCCATCATCAGCCTCACCATCCCGCTGCTTGGCCTGTTGAAAAACTCTCTGGTCAGCATGAAGTCGGAAGCTTTGCGCTCTCCACAAGAGACGGGGGAAGAAGATTCCCTTGTTGATAGCCAAAGCACCTTCAGGTCTGTTTCTCAGCGCATATCGGAGGAGGTGGAGGAGGATGAGGAGGAAGAGGAGGAGAATGTTGGCGAGACAGAAGAGGGGACCATTGTTCAGTCCTTCACTGTTCAGCGTGTATGGGCAGAAGAAGAGGAGTTGGAGGAGGAGAAAATGGGCAGTCAGGCCAGTGAGGGGAGTGAATTCTTGCGCGTTGGGACTCTGGCGCATATGGCAGATTTCATGCTAGGCTGCCTATCCCGTGACCCTCGCGTTCAAAGAATTTTTTCCAGCACCGATTACTGGGTATTCACTCTCCTGGACCCAAGGTACAAGCAAAATCTTTCCACTCTCATCCCTGGAGAGGAAAGGAGTGTGAGAATGCATGAATACCAGCAGGCCCTGGTGCACAAGCTGAAACAGTATTTCCCTTCTGACAGCGCTAGCGGCAGAGGGTGTACTTCTGCGGGACAAGTAGCGAGGGAGAGTAGGCGACCAGGCAGGCAGCTTGTCCAGCACTGGCAGGGGTATGCTTTACAAGGCCTTTGCCAGTTTTATGTCACCCCAGTAAGACACTGTCACCTGTCCCCAGTCTCGGCAGAGTAGGGCTGATCTTTACAGAAAGATGGTGAGGGAGTACGTAGCTGACCATACCATCGTTCTAAATGATCACACAGCTCCCTACAACTACTGGGTTTCAAAGCTGGACATGTGGCACGAACTGGCGCTGTACGCCTTGGAAGTTCTTGCCTGCTCTGCTGCTAGCGTGTTGTCCGAGCGGGTTTTCAGTGCAGCTGGTGGCATCATCACCGATAAGCGTACATGCCCGTCGACTGACAGCGCTGACAGGGTGACGCTTATCAAGATGAATAAAGCCTGGATTTCTCCGGATTTTCATTCTCCACCAGGTGAAGGAAGCTCAACCTGAATAATTTATGAACTCCTCTTCCTCATTTTCTTCCTTCTCCTCCTCTTTGTACACTAAAGCAGAGGAAACTGGCTATTTTTTGCCAGGGCCAACTGGCTCTAGCTATAGTACTCTATGTATTTAATTTTTCTGGAGGGCCACCTCCCCGGTCCTCTGTTTTAAACAATTTTTGGGAGTGCCACATACAGGCACTCAATCTATTTAATTTTTCTGGAGGGCCACCTACCTGCTCCTCTGGTTTGAAAACTTTTTTGGACTGCCACATACAGGCACTCAATCTATTTAATTTTTCTGGAGGACCACCTACCTGCTCCTCTGGTTTGAAAACTTTTTTGGACTGCCACATACAGGCACTATCCAAATTAAATTGTCTCCATAGCAGCCTCCACACGTCGTCTTTTTAGCTGCCTCCACACATTGTCTCCATTGCTACCTCCACACGTCATCTCCATAGCTGCCTCCAAAAGTCGTCCATATAGCTGCCTCCATACATCGCCCCTTATCAAACGAGCTGTGTCAGGCAGAATTTTGGTTTGTTTTCATGGCTTCCACATCAAACTTGTTAACTTTGTCGCCACCCTGCTGTGTTATCCACAAAATATACTGGCAAACTTTTATCATTTACCGATATTATTTCAGCGCTTCTTGCGCATCTGTTTACATTCCCCTCACCCACCATAACCCAAACTTATAAGAACACTACTACACTTGATCTTATACAAAAGGTTCATAGAAGTGCTGTTTGGGGAGGAGCCGAGAGACAGGGGCTTGGACAGGCGAAAGCTCGCCTGGCAGCGGACCGCCAGCTCCATCCCAAGATCCAACTAATATAGTTTTAACTGCAGCACCTTTAATCTACTACTACCACCTTACTGCCTCCATACATCGTCCCCTTATCAAACGAGCTGTGTCAGGCAGAATTTTCGGGTGTTTCACCAGATACATAATGGAACTCGGCCCATCTGTCGCCGCCATGCTGGAGACCTGAAGTTGCAATCATAGCAGCGCAATATGGATGCCCCATACTGTCGCTCTTAACCATGGAACCATTTACGAAAAAACAATTAAAAATAGAACCACTATGCTATTCCATTATTCCTAGGTGAAATATTCAAACGACCCGGCCTGCTTTGAAAATGATAATTTTTTCAAAGTAAACGCTTATGGCCCCCAGGCCCATTTTGGGTGGGGAGGAGCCGAGAGACAGGGGCTTGGACAGGCGAAAGCTCGCCTGGCAGTGGACCGCCAGCTCCATCCCAAGATTAGGCAGCCTCATAGGCATCCATGCATGCTGCCCTTGCTGTTTCCTGTCCATTTTGCCTCCACGATCCTCCACAGCGTCCACCAATCATAGAAGCAATATGGATGCCCCATACTGTCACTCTTAATTATGGAAGTCGTCTCCATGGCTGCCTCCACATGTCGTCCCCTTATCAAAAGAGCTGTGTCAGGCTCATTTTTCGGGTGTTTCACCAGATACGTTATGGAACTTGGTCACTATGTCGCCACCATGCTGTGTTATCGACTAAATATACCGTCAACCTTTTGTTGGCATAGGAAATGATTTCAGCGCTTCTTGCTCACCTCCTTTGGTTCCTCTCTGCCACCCATTGGTTTGAAGCCTGAGTCCATTTAGGGTATGTCGCCATGACACTCTCTAGCCTGCCGCTGCTGCCGCTGCCTCTGCATGAAGTCCCCTATAGTGTCAGGGTCAATTATTGGATGTTTTAGATGCTATCTAGCCTCATTCGGTCACTCTGTCATGGCCATGCTGTTGCCCATAATTTTGGCATAATGGTGCGATTAAGCAGCCTCAGAGGCATCCATGCATGCTGCCCCTGCTGTTTCCTGTCCATTCCCGTGGTGTTTCCATCCTTTTCTGAGGTTCCCAGGTGTTTGGCCAAGCTTCCCTGTGCAGAGCCTTGGTCCCCTTGAAAAATGCTCGAGTCTCCCATTGACTTCAATGGGGCTCGTTATTCGAGACGAGCACTCGAGCATCGAGAAAAGTTCGTCTCGAATAACGAGCACCGGAGCATTTTAGTGCTCACTCATCTCTAGTATTGGGCTATAGGTAAAGGCGGCGTGAACTATTTGGAGTTATAAAGACTAAACAGAACCTCCCAAACTCAATAGGTGACCAAACATAAAAAGCCTTATAGGTATATTTCACTCGAATGGACAAAGAATGTGAGTGATTGATTGGATGGCAAATCCATTTGTTAGTAAAGGGTGACATCATCCTATTTCTCACCAATGTTATGCAGTTCTTGGGACCCTGTGTCCAATTGACAGCTTACCTCTGCACATGTGGGTAGACTTAGTTAAAAAGTAAGATGTACTGATTAGCAATGCACAGGTCAAAAGACTTAGTCCCAATATGCTGAAGGTGTTATATGCATGTCAATTGACATATGTGGATTACAGGTTCCCAGCTTAACTATATTCACTGCATTGACTGTGGATTTAGTGTTACAGGTGATGTATGCATATCATCAGAGTTGGTGAGTATATAAGTATGCAGTGTATATTTATTTATTTATTTATTTATAATGTTGGGAAGACTAGTGTGTTAAATATGTACATTGGATATTAATATTATTGTCTTTATATACTCCTAGGTTATAAGTACAGTATATGTGACCCGTTTAGTCATTTCATACGCCTTCTCTTAATAAGAAACGAATAATAGATAATTGCACAGCATAATATATACTTTTATTGCTTGATAATAACATGTAGGAAACACTGTATATTTTTTATATACACTCACCGGCCACTTTATTAGGTACACCTGTCCAACTGCTCGTTAACACTTAATTTCTAATCAGCCAATCACATGGTGGCAACTCAGTGCATTTAGGCATGTAGACATGGTCAAGACAATCTCCTGCAGTTCAAACCGAGCATCAGTATGGGGAAGAAAGGTGATTTGTGGCCTTTGAACGTGGCATGGTTGTTGGTGCCAGAAGGGCTGGTCTGAGTATTTCAGAAACTGCTGAATTTTGGGATTTTCACGCACAACCATCTCTAGGGTTTACAGAGAATGGTCCAAAAAAGAAAAAACATCCGGTGAGCGGCAGTTCTGTGGGCGGAAATGCCTTGTTGGTGCCAGAGGTCAGAGGAGAATGGGCAGACTGGTTCGAGCTCATAGAAAGGCAACAGTGACTCAAATCGCCAACTGCTACAACCAAGGTAGGCAGAAGAGCATCTCTGAATGCACAGTACGTCGAACTTTGAGGCAGATGGGCTACAGCAGCAGAAGACCACACCGGGTGCCACTCCTTTCAGCTAAGAACAGGAAACTGAGACTACAATTTGCACAAGCTCATCGAAATTGGACAGTAGAAGATTGGAAAAACGTTGCCTGGTCTGATGAGTCTCGATTTCTGCTGCGACAATCAGATGGTAGGGTCAGAATTTGGCGTCAACAACATGAAAGCATGGATCCATCCTGCCTTGTATCAGCGGCTCAGGCTGCTGGTGGTGGTGTCATGGTGTGGGGAATATTTTCTTGGCACTCTTTGGGCCCCTTGGTACAACGCCACAGCCTACCTGAGTATTGTTGCTGACCATGTCCATCCCTTTATGAGCACAATGTAGCCTGTAACATCTGATGGCTACTTTCAGCAGGATAATGCGCCATGTCATAAAGCTGGAATCATCTCAGACTGGTTTCTTGAACATGACAATGAGGTCACTGGACTCAAATGGCCTCCACAGTCACCAGATCTCAATCCAATAGAGCATCTTTGGGATGTGGTGGAACGGGAGATTCGCATCATGGATGTGCAGCCGACAAATCTGCGGCAACTGTGTGATGCCATCATGTCACTATGGACCAAAATCTCTGAGGAGCTTCCAGCACCTTGTTGTATCTATGCCACGAAGAATTGAGGCAGTTCTGAAGGCAAAAGGGGGGCAAACCCATTACTAGCATGGTGTACCTAATAAAGTGGCCGGTGAGTGTATATATATAGGGAGAATTGTAATCAATATTCACAGCAAATACATTCTAAAGTAGCCCCATTGGCTTACTGTATCCATTATTTATGTATCATTATGTGCATCAACCGTATGACAAATTTCAAGCAAGGTTGTAATTTCAAGGAAATACAATATTTACAATATTTACAGTATATGCAGTAAGATAAATAGTATCAATCATAATAACCTATTTACAATATGGGACATATGATTAGTACCATCTTGGAGAATTTATTAGTATTGATCATTTAGAGGAAAGCCACAAAAGTGAACCCTTCATTCAACGCCTTCGGGCTACAACATTTTAATCTATGAATCCAACGCGCCTCTGTTTGGAGCAACAGCTTGTCCAAATTTCCCTTTCTCTGGCCCAGTTAAAATTTTTCGATACTCCAAAATTTCAGACAATTAATATCTCCTTTGTGTACTATTCTAATGTGTTTGGAGAGTCGTGTATCCTTATAGGTTGTAACAGAGCTAAAATGTCCCGATATGCGTCTCCGCAATTCCTGAATGGTTTTACCTACATAGAGTAGAGGGCATGTACTTTCGATTGAGTAGTTCTTATCAATGTATCCTTCTCTGACATAAGTCTATGTATTGCAACAGACTTAGTGTATATAAACACTTGTTCAGTTTTCTCTACTTAGTGTGAACACACGACTGCTCAGTGATCAGTGTACACAATAAACCTAGCACCTAAGTCTATCTATCTTAATAGACTAATGCAAATATATAACTCATACTGACAAATTAGCGAATTTACACTTCATTCTATTGTTGACTGCAGAAATCCAGTCACGCACCTTGGGATTTTAAAAGAAATTAATTGCCAGTAAAACAATTTCGTATTTTATTTGTCACAATTGATAAAGGTTAAATTTTAATTATCGTGACACTTGGAAATGGGATATCCTCCTTGACTTTTTTTTCTGTGAATATTGTTAACCCTGCCAGTGTCCTTCGTCCTTGAGTTCTGAGAAGGAAATTATTCACTCCTGTATATAACCCCCTCACATGTCTTGTATCCTCTCCTGTATATAACCCCCTAACATGTTTTGTAACCTCTCCTGTATATAACCCCCTCACATGGCTTGTATCCTCTCCTGTATATAACCCCTCACATGGCTTGTGTCCTCTCCTGTATATAACCCCCTCACATGGCTTCTGTCCTCTCCTGTATATAACCCCCTCACATGGCTTGTGTCCTCTCCTGTATATAACCCCTCACATGGCTTGTGTCCTCTCCTGTATATAACCCCTCACATGGCTTGTATCCTCTCCTGCATATAACCCCCTCACATGGCTTGTGTCCTCTCCTGTATATAACAACTCACATGGCTTGTATCCTCTCCTGTATATAACCCCCTCACATGGCTTGTATCCTCTCCTGTATATAACCCCTCACATGGCTTGTATCCACTCCTGTATAGAACCCCTCACATGGCTTGTGTCCTCTCCTCTATATAACCCCTCACATAGCTTGTGTCCTCTCCTGTATATAACCCCCTCACATGGCTTGTATCCACTCCTGTACATAACCCCTCACATGGCTTGTGTCCTGTCCTGTATATAACCCCTCACATAGCTTGTGTCCTCTCCTGTATATAACCCCTCACATGGCTTGTATCCAGTCCTGTATATAACCCCTCACATGGCTTGTGTCCACTCCTGTATATAACCCCTCACATAGCTTGTGTCCTCTCCTATAAATAACCCCCTCACATGGCTTGTGTCCTCTCCTGTATATAACCCCTGACATAGCTTGTGTCATCTCCTGTATATAACCCCTCACATGGCTTGTATCCTCTCCTGTATATAACCCCTCACATGGCTTGTATCCTCTCCTGTATATAACCCCTCACATGGCTTGTATTCTCTCCTGTATATAACCCCCTCACACGGCTTGTATACTCTCCTGTATATAACCCCTCACATGGCTTGTATCCTCTCCTGTATATAACCCCTCACATGGCTTGTATCCTCTCCTGTATATAACCCCTCACATGGCTTGTATCCTCTCCTGTATATAACCCCTCACATGGCTTGTGTCCTCTCCTGTATATAACCCCTCACATGGCTTGTATCCTCTCCTGTATATAACCCCCTCACACGGCTTGTATACTCTCCTGTATATAACCCCTCACATGGCTTCTATCCTCTCCTGTATATAACCCCTCACATGGCTTGTGTCCTCTCCTGTATATAACCCCTCACATGGCTTGTATCCTCTCCTGTATATAACCCCCTCACACGGTTTGTATACTCTCCTGTATATAACCCCTCACATGGCTTGTATCCTCTCCTGTATATAACCCCTCACATGGCTTGTGTCCTCTCCTGTATTTAACCCCTCAAATGGCTTGAATCCTCTCCTGTATATAACCCCTCACATGGCTTGTATCCTCTCCTGTATATAACCCCTCACATGGCTTGTATCCTCTCCTGTATATAACCCCCTCACACGGCTTGTATCCTCTGCTGTATATAACCCCCTCACATGGCTTGTATCCTCTCCTGTATATAACCCCTCACATGGCTTGTATCCTCTCCTGTATATAACCCCTCACATGGCTTGTATCCTCTCCTGTATATAACCCCTCACATGGCTTGTGTCCTCTCCTTTATATAACCCCTCACATGGCTTGTATCCTCTCTTGTATATAACCCCTCTCATGCCTTGTATCCTCTCCTGTATATAACCCCTCACATGGCTTGTCACCTCTCTTGTATATAACCCCTCGCAAGGCTTGTGTCCTCTCCTGTATATAACCCCTCACATGGATTGTATCCTTTCCTGTATATAACCCCCTCACATGGCTTGTATCCTCTCTTGTATATAACCCCTCACATGGCTTGTGTCCTCTCCTGTATATAACCCCTCACATGGCTTGTATCCAGTCCTGTATATAACCCCTCACATGGCTTGTCACCTCTCTTGTATATAACCCCTCGCATGGCTTGTGTCCTCTCCTGTATATATCTCCTCACATGGCTTGTATCCTCTCCTGTATATAACCCCTCACATGGCTTGTATCCTCTCCTGTATATAACCCCTCACATGGCTTGTATCCTCTCCTGTATATAACCCCTCACATGGCTTGTGTCCTCTCCTGTATATAACCCCTCACATGGCTTGTATCCTCTCCTGTATATAACCCCCTCACACGGCTTGTATACTCTCCTGTATATAACCCCTCACATGGCTTCTATCCTCTCCTGTATATAACCCCTCACATGGCTTGTGTCCTCTCCTGTATATAACCCCTCACATGGCTTGTATCCTCTCCTGTATATAACCCCCTCACACGGCTTGTATACTCTCCTGTATATAACCCCTCACATGGCTTGTATCCTCTCCTGTATATAACCCCTCACATGGCTTGTGTCCTCTCCTGTATTTAACCCCTCAAATGGCTTGAATCCTCTCCTGTATATAACCCCTCACATGGCTTGTATCCTCTCCTGTATATAACCCCTCACATGGCTTGTATCCTCTCCTGTATATAACCCCCTCACACGGCTTGTATCCTCTCCTGTATATAACCCCCTCACATGGCTTGTATCCTCTCCTGTATATAACCCCTCACATGGCTTGTGTCCTCTCCTTTATATAACCCCTCACATGGCTTGTATCCTCTCTTGCATATAACCCCTCTCATGCCTTGTATCCTCTCCTGTATATAACCCCTCACATGGCTTGTCACCTCTCTTGTATATAACCCCTCGCAAGGCTTGTGTCCTCTCCTGTATATATCCCCTCACATGGATTGTATCCTTTCCTGTATATAACCCCCTCACATGGCTTGTATCCTCTCTTGTATATAACCCCTCACATGGCTTGTGTCCTCTCCTGTAAATAACCCCTCACATGGCTTGTCACCTCTCTTGTATATAACCCCTCGCATGGCTTGTGTCCTCTCCTGTATATATCTCCTCACATGGCTTGTATCCTCTCCTGTATATAACCTTCTCACATGGCTTGTGTCCTCTCCTGTATATAACCCCCTAACATGGCTTGTATCCTCTCCTGTATATAACCCCTCACATGGCTTGTGTCCTCTCCTGTATATAACCCCTCACATGGCTTGTATCCTCTCCTGTATATAACCCCCTCACACGGCTTGTATACTCTCCTGTATATAACCCCTCACATGGCTTCTATCCTCTCCTGTATATAACCCCTCACATGGCTTGTGTCCTCTCCTGTATATAACCCCTCACATGGCTTGTATCCTCTCCTGTATATAACCCCCTCACACGGCTTGTATACTCTCCTGTATATAACCCCTCACATGGCTTGTATCCTCTCCTGTATATAACCCCTCACATGGCTTGTGTCCTCTCCTGTATTTAACCCCTCAAATGGCTTGAATCCTCTCCTGTATATAACCCCTCACATGGCTTGTATCCTCTCCTGTATATAACCCCTCACATGGCTTGTATCCTCTCCTGTATATAACCCCCTCACACGGCTTGTATCCTCTCCTGTATATAACCCCCTCACATGGCTTGTATCCTCTCCTGTATATAACCCCTCACATGGCTTGTATCCTCTCCTGTATATAACCCCTCACATGGCTTGTATCCTCTCCTGTATATAACCCCTCACATGGCTTGTGTCCTCTCCTTTATATAACCCCTCACATGGCTTGTATCCTCTCTTGTATATAACCCCTCTCATGCCTTGTATCCTCTCCTGTATATAACCCCTCACATGGCTTGTCACCTCTCTTGTATATAACCCCTCGCAAGGCTTGTGTCCTCTCCTGTATATATCCCCTCACATGGATTGTATCCTTTCCTGTATATAACCCCCTCACATGGCTTGTATCCTCTCTTGTATATAGCCCCTCACATGGCTTGTGTCCTCTCCTGTATATAACCCCTCACATGGCTTGTCACCTCTCTTGTATATAACCCCTCACATGGCTTGTGTCCTCTCCTGTATATAACCCCCTAACATGGCTTGTATCCCCTCCTGTATATAACCCCCTCACATGGCTTGTATCCTCTCTTGTATATAACGCCTCACATGGCTTGTGTCCTCTCCTGTATATAACCCCCTCACATGGCTTGTATCCTCTCCTGTATATAACACCCTCACTTGGCTTGTATCCTCTCCTGTATATAACCCCTCACATGGCTTGTATCCTCTCTTGTATATAACGCCTCACATGGTTTGTGTCCTCTCCTGTATATAACCCCTCACATGGCTTGTATCCTCTCCTGCATATAACCCCTTCACATGGCTTGTGTCATCTCCTGTATTTAACCCCTCACATGGCTTGTGTCCTCTCCTGTATATAACCCCTCACATGGCTTGTATCCTCTCCTGCATATAACCCCACACATGGCTTGTGTCCTCTCCTGTATATAACCCCTTCACATGGCTTGTGTCATCTTCTGTATATAATCCCTGACATGGCTTGTGTCCTCTCCTGCATATAACCCCTGACATGGCTTGTATCCTCTTCTGTATATAATCCCTCACATGGCTTGTGTCCTGTCCTGTATATAACCCCCTCACATGGCTTGTGTCCTCTCCTGCATATAACCCCTCATATGGCTTGTATCCTCTCCTGTATATAATCCCTCACATGGCTTGTGTCCTGTCCTGTATATAACCCCCTCACATGGCTTGTGTCCTCTCCTGTATATAATCCCTCACATGGCTTGTGTCCTCTCCTGTATATAATCCCTCACATGGCTTGTGTCCTCTCCTGCATATAACCCCATCACATGGCTTGTGTCCTCTCCTGTATATAACCCCCTCACATGGCTTTTGTCCTCTCCTGTATATAACCCCCTCACATGGCTTGTGTCCTCTCCTGTATATAATCCCTCACATGGCTTGTGTCCTCTCCTGTATATAATCCCTCACATGGCTTGTGTCCTCTCCTGCATATAACCCCATCACATGGCTTGTGTCCTCTCCTGTATATAACCCCCTCACATGGCTTTTGTCCTCTCCTGTATATAACCCCCTCACATGGCTTTTGTCCTCTCCTGTATATAACCCGTCACATGTCTTGTGTCCATATGGATTAGAGACATTTGCAACAAAAAGTCGCAAAAATAAGCCAAAATTTGCGCCTGCCAGGACAGGAAAAGCTGAACATGTATCACAAGTAAAAAGGCAGGAAAATACATAAGGTGCAAAAAAGAGCTGCCAAATGTCTCAAAAATTCACCACAGAGAGACAAAACTATGATATATGTCTCCCATTGAGTGCCTCAGGCTCATTTGCATAAAGTCTTTCATCCTGGTGGTAAATGTCCTTTAACCCCTTTTTAAAAGTGTTATTCAAAAATTAAAACCCTCAGGGCACGCAAGTGATCCCACTTCTGACCTCGTTTCTCTATGACAAGGAACACTTCATAAAAGCAGAAGAGTTTTACCCGGAACACTTTCTGGATTCCAGTGGAAATTTCGTAAAGAAAGACGCTTTTATGCCCTTCTCAGCTGGTGAGTCCACTGGGTATGTGGGGGACATGTTGTTGGCGGCTTTGTAGGTCATGGTTAGTATTTTGAATTGAATTTGCTGTACAACCAGGGGAGAGACTGACAGAGAGGAGAGGTAGAGGAGAAGCCAGAAAACAGATGGATGAGCCGGGCAGCAGAGAGGAGAGGCAGAGAAGAAGCCAGAAGACAGAGGGATGAGCAGGGAAGCAGAGAGGAGAGGCAGAGGAGCAGCTAGGAGACAGAGGGGTGAGCCGGGCAGCAGAGAGGAGAGGCAGAGGAGAAGCCAGGAGACAGAGGGATGAGCCGGGCAGCAGAGAGGAGAGGCAGAGGAGAAGCCAGAAGACAGAGGGATGATGAGCCGGGCAGCAGAGAGGAGAGGCAGAGGAGAAGCCAGGAGACAGAGGGATGAGCCGGGCAGCAGAGAGGAGAGGCAGAGGAGAAGCCAGGAGACAGAGGGATGAGCCAGGCAGCAGAGAGGAGAGGCAGAGGAGAAGCCAGGAGACAGAGGGATGAGCAGGGAAGCAGAGAGGAGCGGCAGAGGAGCAGCCAGGAGACAGAGGGATGAGCCGGGCAGCAGAGAGGAGAGGCAGAGCAGAAGCAAGGAGACAGAGGGATTAGCCGGGCAGCAGAGAGGAGAGGAGAAGCCAGGAGACAGAGGGATGAGCCAGGCAGCAGAGAGGAGAGGCAGAGGAGAAGCCAGGAGACAGAGGGATGAGCCGGGCAGCAGAGAGGAGAGGCAGAGGAGAAGCCAGGAGATAGAGGGATGAGCCGGGCAGCAGAGAGGAGAGGAGAAGCCAGGAGACAGATGGATGAGCCGGGCAGCAGAGAGGAGAGGCAGAGGAGAAGCCAGGAGACAGAGGGATGAGCCGGGTAGCAGAGAGGAGAGGCAGAGGAGAAGCCAGGAGACAGAGGGATGAGCTGGGTAGCAGAGAGGAGAGGCAGAGGAGAAGCCAGGAGACAGAGTGATGAGCCGGGCAGCAGAGTTAAGGATGGATTAAAGGGGCATTAAAAAGTAAGCTGGGAGACCACAAAAAATATTGCAGTAGTCCTAACACAAGATGCTCACGACATGGACTAGTAATTTTGAGGACACTGGAATGAGTAAGGGTCGGAAGCGAGAGATGTCCTTGATATGGAGGCAGCAGTAAGAGCCTGGATGTGAGGCTTAAAGGGAACCTGTCAGGCACATCTAGGCCCCCAAACCGAAGGTTCTACCTCATTTGCTTTAGTGAGTTTCTCTGCTTGATGATATTAAAATGAGTCAGTGGCTACTGTGAATTACAAAATGAACATCTTCCCCCCCACAAGTCTACATTGTAATCTGGTGAAATGAGTCAGTAAGGTGCACCTGAATTTTTGCAACCCATGAGATATATTCAACATTTCCAATAGTTATGGCTCGGGTGAGCTCCAAAATAGTTTACAAAGGGACAAAGGAGGAAGGAGGTTCTGCAGCTTAGCAGAAGATATGTGCAGGGGGTTTGCAGGGGAAGTGTTTACAAAATAAGGAGGAAGGGGTGTTACAGGCTGACTCGGCTCAGCTCAGGAACCCCCAGCTGACTGAATTCAGATGGATAACAATTATTACGATGCAGATGCTTTCATTATATAATTCACAGGAGCCACCACTCTTAGAATCGCTTCACTCTTCACTTCCATGTGCACTTACATAGGCCAACTTCACCAAATAAGCAAAGCAGGAACGCAGCCTGACAAGGTAACATCGGTGCCAGCTTGAAAGGACTGAGCTGAGGGCCAAGATCAAACTATAACATCAAAGAGTGCACTCTTTTTACACTGATGATTCCATAGATTACGACAGAACCTGTTCTGTTAAACGCGGATACATGTAGAAACCCCCCAAAAGAGCGATGACTGCCAGGAATCCCCTGGTCAGACCTGAAAGAGGCTAGAGTATGGCGCACATAGGCAGCGGCCAACTGTCTGCACAGTATTTCTCTACAGTACGCCAGATTTTCCTCCCTCTCTGCAGGTGGAAAAAAGTCACCCAGAGAGGGTCCAAGAGGGTGGAGATCCAAAAGTCATCCCTGCAGGAGCAGCAGTTTTACAAGGTGGAGGAGAAAGTGGCATCTCCTGTTCAAGTTGTTGGTGTGGCTGGGCAGGTAGCACATTCACCCAGTGGGCCGTAAAGGACATATACTGGCCCTGACTGGAGTTACAGCTCCACACGTCCGTGCTGCCCTGCACCTTGGAAGAAACCGATAAGCTCAAGGACTGGCCCACCTTCTGTTCTACATATTTGTGAAGGGCTGGCACTGCCTTTTTGAAAAAAAAAATTTCGGCTTGGAACTCGGTTCGGCACAAGCCATTAGTTCTCTGAAGGGTGCAGAGTCCACGACTTGGAAAGGGAGGGACTGCAGTACCAAGAACTTGGACAGGAGCACACCCAGCTTCTGCACCTTTGGATGGCTGGACGCATTCAGTTGTCTCTTTGTAATCGGCTCGCTCAACAACTGCTGGCACCATACGTAGCGAGGAGCAGGAGCATCTGGACTGGGAGATGATGTCAAAGACAAACAGCTCCCTTCGGCAGAGGTGCTGGAGCCTTGACTGGTTTAAACGGCATGTGTACCACTAAGTGCCACTGCTGTTGCTGTTGCTGCGCCAGCAGGATGGACCACCACATCTGAGACACGTTTCTCCCAGGCCATCGGATGGTGTATGGTGCCCCCGGCCATGCTTCACTTTCTGCCTGCGGATTCGACATATACACAAATGCTCAGCTCTTCTGGTGTCTTAACAAAAAACTGCCACAACGCCGAGATGGTGATTTTAACGCCAGCGCTCTGCACTTAGTGACTACTTCCGCCACTGCCTTGCGTGGCCCCTGTGCCGCTGCTTACTTGGACCTGTGAAGCAGGATTTGTACCCCGCAGCCATTTGGCTCCCGTCCTCACACTGCTGCCACCCAGCTGACTCATGGCCAAAGTAGCGACTTGCTGCCTGCTTCACTGCATGACGCGGAAGCTGACACTCTTTTTCTGACAATGATGAATCCCTTGCTAAACCTGGCTCCCAAGTGCGTTCTGCTACATCATCGTCAATTTGTGTTTCCCTGTCACTGCTATTCTCCTCAACAGTTTCAGTTTGCACAGCCCGACTACTTGGAAGTGCAACACAACCTCCCGTGCCACTCTCCACATTTCTACTTTCCCGCCTATTTCATGAAGCAGCAGATGTCTGCCCCACCTCTTTACTGCCAAGCAGCTGTCCTCAGAGTCTTCGTCCTCGCTGAATAGTGGCACTGAGCCCAGACCACCTAGTACAGTGGTGGCGAACCTATGGCACGGGTGCCAGAGGTGGCACTCGGAGCCCTCTATATGGGCACTCTTGCCATCACCCCAGTGCAGAATTCGCCAGACAGGACTCCAGGCCTCTTGCAGTCCCAAGCAGCCCAGGACCCTAGAAGGAAGCTACAATGATAATCAAAACTTCTTCTCCTTCTTTCTCCTGTATTGGTGTCCTCAGGGGCCTATACAATTTAATCCTGTGAAAGAGCAGGGAGTTACTGCTTAAATTGTCGCATTGGCACTTTGCGAAAAATATGTGGTTTTTGGTTGTAGTTTGGGCACTCGGTGTCTAAAAGGTTTGCCATCACTGACCTAATAGCTCTCTGCCTGAGGGAAATGAACAGGACAGAGGCTCGTTGAGGACCAGTGAAGGCCCCTGACCTGCTTCTGGGCCATGCCAACTAATTGTTGTTTCTGACGGACACACAGACTCTTGGCTGGGTCTGTCAGATGTTATTTGGAAGGAAGTGGATGACCTAGTCAACCAATCAACAACCTTTGGGTTGTTGATCAACACACTGCCGCTAGATGGCAACGGCAGTTCTGGCCTCACAAAGTGACCCCTGCTGCGATGTCCCCTTACTGTGCTGCTTACGGAAACCCCAAAATGAACACCCTGTAATTGGAGCGAAAATCAATCCTTAAACTATGTGGATTTGACATGTATTTCTTGCTCTCAACTTTAGCAACAAAAAACTATTGAAATTTGCGTTATACAGATGCCCCGAAATGAACACCCTATGATAGGAGCAGAAATCACTACTGAAGCTGTGTGGATTTGACACAGATTTCTTCCTATTCACTTTAGTAACAAAAAAACCCTGGTATTTGGGGAATACAGATCCCCCAAATTGCACACCCTGGGATAGGAGTAGAAATCAATACAGAAGCTGTGTGGATTTGACACAGTTTTCTTCCTATTCGCTTCAGTAACAAAAAAGAACTGCTATTTGGGGTATACAGATCCCCCAAAAACGCACACTCTGGGATTGGAGCAGAAATCACTACAGCACAGTACAGTAAAAGCAGCTAGACGCTACAGACCGCACATGCAGTGTGAAATGCCGAGATTGCAAATGGCTGTCTGTTTTTATAGGGCTGTGTGACATCACCGGCCTGCTGGTCGCTCATTAGCATACAGGTCTGCAGATGTCATCGAGGGTGTTCCTTTCTCCTTCCCAGAGTTCTCTGCCCCATGTAACATGTGTTTGATCCCAATGTAGCTAAAAAAGGTGAAAAAAAAACCTTTGTTCCCACGAATCTCCGTAAACTTCAAATTTGTGACGAATCGAGGGATGTGTTAGGTGGAGGAAAGATTATGAGCTCTGTTTCCTCCATCAACTGACCCAAATGAGGACATGGACCATGGATCCAACTGCAACAATTTTGTGTCAATTAGCTCATTAGGTTAATTGAGGGAACAATGTTAAAATAATTTGATTGATGAGATATTTAAAACATAGCCATTTCTCAGTAACTCACCCTACTCATGTTCCTCTTCAAACAAACACATGGTAGAAGATACACCATCAGTGTTACATCTTCGCAGTTTTGGACGATCATTACTTATAAGGTCCATAACACCAAAGCATGTCAGCAACTCAAAGACACTTGTGTGATGAGGTAAGTACTAACCAATTAACAAAAAATACTTAAGTAAATCCTGACAGAAAACCCCTCACAATAGTGCTAATAAGTCAGCGAAGGTTATAGATACAAAAACAGTGTCTTGTAATTTCTTTTAATGCACATATAATTTTTTTAAATTTACCTTTACCTCATATTTCATTGCCATAGGTAAAAGAAGTTGTGCTGGAGAAAACTTGGCCAAAATGGAGCTGTTCATGTTCTTCACCAGACTTCTGCAGAACTTCACCTTCCATGCTCCTCCTGGGGCTACACTAGACCTCACCCCGGCAGTTGGATTATCGGACAGACCAATGCCCCAAAAGATTTGCGCTTTACCTCGTGTATAAGCTCTGAATACAAGGTGCACATACAGGGGGTACGGTACGGTTCCATAATTCCCAAGAAGCCTTTTGACTGTACTAGCTCCAAACCTGCTTATTCTCAACACTGAGCAAAGGGGGCCGAATACTTATCACCAAGGGATGAACGCTTTTCATCAGGAGCTGAATACTTATCACCGGGGGCCGAATACTTATCACCGGGGGCTGAATACTTCTCACCGGGGGCCGAATACTTATCACCAAGGGATGAACGCTTTTTATCAGGAGCTGAATACTTATCACCGGGGGCTGAATACTTATCACTGGGGGCTGAATACTTTTCACCAGGGGCTGAATACTTACCATCAGGGGCCGAATACTGATCACTAGGGGCCGAATACTGATCACCGGGGACCGAATATTGATCAACAGGGGCCAAATACTGATCAACTGGGGCCAAAAACTGATCACCGGGGGCTGAATACTGATACCGGGGGCCAAATACTTATGATCGGAGGCAAAATACTTATCACAAGGGGCTGAATACTTATCACCAGGGGCAGAATACTTATCACAAGGGGCTGAATACTTATCACCAGGAGTTGAATACTTATCACCAGGGGCTTAAAACTTATCACCAGGGGCCAAATACTTATCAACGGGGGCGGAATACTTATCATCAGGGGTTGAATACTTATCAACAGGGGCTGAATACTAATCACTGGGGCTGAATGCTTATCACCAGGGGCTGAATACTTATCACCGGGGGCTGAATACTTATCACTCGGGGCCGAATACTTATCACCAGGGGCTGAAAACTTCTCACCGGGGGCCGAATACTTATCACCAAGGGATGAACGCTTTTTATCAGGAGCTGAATACTTATCACCGGGGGCTGAATACTTATCACTGGGGGCTGAATACTTTTCACCAGGGGCTGAATACTTACCATCAGGGGCCGAATACTGATCACTAGGGGCCGAATACTGATAACCGGGGACCGAATATTGATCAACAGGGGCCAAATACTGATCAACTGGGGCCAAAAACTGATCACCGGGGGCTGAATACTGATACCGGGAGCTGAATACTTATCACTGGGGGCCAAATACTTATGATCGGAGGCAAAATACTTATCACAAGGGGCTGAATACTTATCACCAGGGGCAGAATACTTATCACAAGGGGCTGAATACTTATCACTGGGGCTGAATGCTTATCACCAGGGGCTGAATACTTATCACCAGGGGCTGAATACTTATCACCAGGAGTTGAATACTTATCACCAGGGGCTTAAAACTTATCACCAGGGGCCAAATACTTATCAACGGGGGCGGAATACTTATCATCAGGGGCTGAATACTTATCAACAGGGGCTGAATACTAATCACTGGGGCTGAATGCTTATCACCAGGGGCTGAATACTTATCACCGGGGGCTGAATACTTATCACTCGGGGCCGAATACTTATCACCGTGGGCTGAAAACTTATCATCAGGAGCCGAATAGTCATCACCGGGGGATGAATACTTATAACCGAGGGCCGAATATTTGTCACCGGGGGATGAATACTTATCACTGGGGGCTGAATACTTATCACCGGGGGCTGAAAACTTATCACCAGGGGCTGAATACTTATCACCGGGGGCTGAGTACTTATCACCAAGGGCCGAATATTTGTCACCGGGGGATGAATACTTATCACTGGGGGCTGAATACTTATCACCGGGGGATGAATACTTATCACTGGGGGCTGAATACTTATCACCGGGGGCTGAATACTTATCACCGGGGGATGAAAACTTATTATCAGGGGCCGAATAGTTATCACCGGGGGATGAATACTTATCACTGGGGGGGCCAAATACTTATCACCAGGGGCAGAATACTTATAACCGGGGGCTGAATACTTATCACCAGGGGCAGAATACTCATGGTAACAATGGAAATTCAGCTCACCTTCCAGCTCTGTGAATATCCTAGTATAGTACGGATTGCCCCTCTGCTCGGGCCGCATACACCAATGAAAAAATTCCGATATCCAGCCTTGTCAGGAATCACTTGTAATTTTTATTTAGGCAAATATTAAAATTCCACAGCAAGTAGTCTTGGCCAAGACTACTTGCTGTGGAATTTTAATATTTGCCTAAATAAAGATTACAAGTGATTCCTGACAAGGCTGGATATCGGAATTTTTTCATTGCTGAATACTCATCACTGGGGGCTGAATAATTATCACCGAGGGCTGAATACTTCTTATCACCAGGGGTCAATTTAAGCGCTTATTTTTCACACACAGTTCCGGAAGTGGGTAATATTGACCTCAATTCACATTCTGCTATTTCTCCCGTGCATGAGGATACCCAATATGTGTGTTGTGTGAGTTGCTAAATGGGCACGTGCCACGGCCCGGCACAAAAGGAGGCAATTTTGTCTTTTGTGGCCAATAAAACTCTTTGCTAATAACTACTCATCAAAAGAAGATCTACAAAGTATTCATCTAGGGCAGTTATGGCTAACCTATGGCACTGATGCCAGAGGTGGCACTCAGAGCCCTTTCTGTGGGCACTCAGGCCATCACCAGAGAGGACTCCAGGTATCTTCCTGCAGTCCCAGACAGCCCAGGACTTGCTGTATACAGAGCTATTTTAATGTGACAGCTATACCTGGGACTATTTTCTGCTTTATTGGTGTCCTCAGGTGCTGGTATCAATGAAAACTGTGACAGAGAAGGGAGTATAAATCATAAAATAAATTTCTGTGTTGGCACTTTGCGATAAATAAGCGGGTCTTTGTTGAAGTTTGGGCACTTGGTCTCTAAAAGGTTCGCCATCACTGATCTAGGGGTATAAGGAAAGAGAAAAAAAATCCCTTTGGCAAAATAAAGAAAAATTCTGGGAAAAAAAGGAAAAGCACTAGAGATGGGCGAATCGATTCTAAAGATTCTAACTTCGGTTAGAATTTCAGGAAAAATTCAATTAGTCACTGTCACGGCGAGGGCGCCGCCGCCTCGTCACGTGACGTGGGGTGCAACTGTACGGGTTAATTTAGCCTACTCAAACTTGCGCTCACCTTTCACTCAGGACACAAATTGAGCCTAAATCACACCTCATACAGCTCCAGCACCAGACCAGACCCGCTGCCACCACTTATTGCATTTATACTGGGACCAATAAGTATCCCACTCTACATCAATTCTTGCTCTCAAGCAGTCACTTTGTCACACCACAAGACATGCACACTCAGCATTCCAGCAGTCACACAGTTAACAAGGCTATGAGTTCGCAGAGCATACAGGGACCAAAATTAAAGTGAAAAGCTTTAATTACAAAAAGTTGATCAGTGCATAAAAAGATATTAAAAACAAAAGAATTATAAAATGACACACAACACGGCAAACAGTTATAAAATAAAAAGGGAGAAAAATAACAGAAACTTACAACTTATAGTAAATCCTGATCCCTGGAGGTGGGAGAAATAAGGGACACACTCAGCTTGTCAAGCAGCCCCCAAAATGTGAACACCAATTCTTGGATTTCATATTGTTTTATAACTTCTCAGTTTTGGTTCAGATTTCAGAACCGCCCATTCATTAATTAGTCCAGAGGGTCATTCACGATTGGGCAAAGTTTTAATGAGGGGGAGAGTCCAGGAATATTTAAACAGTCTTTTGTTTCCAAATCCTGATGCAGAAGAGGGGGGGTAGGGAGACCAAATGTCCTTTGGGGTCTGCACAGACCAGTCTTCAGTTCAGAGGTTATCAGGCTGTTAAAGCTCCAGGATGTCATAAAAGCTGCCTGGACGCTTCAATGGATGCCAAATATTTAAACAAAGTTTGGTTTAACTATAGGGTAATTACAATCTTATACATTCACAATTAATATCTCCTTGACACCTCCCCCTTTCAAGATTGGGCAAATTTGAAATGACCCACGCCATTTTACATTTTCCCAAGCCAATTACCAATAATACATAGCAGAAGTTCAGTACCATAAAAATCATTGCCATAAGATGTGACTACCTGGGCACATCAACCATCTGGTCCTGTGTTCTGTGTATAAGGCCAAGTAATATCTCCCCTGGTCACTTGTACACTGCTGTGCTGGGACCCCCTGCTGACTTTATGGCTTTGTGCTGCAGAAACACTAAGTTCTGTGTCCCCTCTCCCAAGTGTGAAATGGTTAACCCTCTCCCTGCTGGATGAAATGCCAATGGAGTTAGTTGTAGGACTACTGTACCCAGTTACATTGTGTTTTGGTTTTCCCGCTGTACAGCTATTAGAGTCCCTCTCTTTATCATTTATACAACAGGGCTTAGGTTGGACCACTGACTGAACGCTCTCCTGAGAGTCCCTATGCCCCTGCTCCCCTTTCTGATCGCTCCCCAAAACTGCACTGGCAACACTCATCACTGGGAACCCGACCTCACTGTGGACCCCAGTCTCCTCTCTCAGCACTGGTTCTAGTGTACACGCTGTCTTTGGCTCATAGACACACTGCATCTCCCCAGTCTGAGTAGAGGCATCTTTGTGGCTCATGCTCTGAGCCTTACTCTTCTTGACACCTCTTGTCTGCTCTAGGACCTCTCCTTGAGTAATGGCCTCCACCAGATCCACACTCAGGACCTTAGAGCTTTGAGGTGCAGATTCAGAGACTCCATCTTGGCAGCCTCTCACACCCTTCACCATATCTGCTGACTGCAGGGTTATCTCTGGGGGCCCATTCACCACCCCCTCCCTCTTAGCTTCCTCATACTGGGACACCTCTGGTTCTGGAGCAGGCATAGCCTTGCTCTTGCTATCCTGTCCTCCCTCCCAAACCAGTCCCCTTGGGCTTCTGCCCATTTTCTCATATGATTGTTGTACATCAGGCACATACACAGTTGTCATTTTTCCCAAATCATTTCCCAACAATACATCCACAGGCAATTCTTGTGACACTCCCACTTGTCTGATACCTCTACCAGAACCCCAGTCCATAAAAACCTTGGCAACGGGCACTCCTGGATGGCACCCAGTTATCCCCTTCACAGGCAAAGTCTTTTCTGGAATGATGTCCTCAGGGTTTATAACCTCAGGGCGAACTAAAGAATAACTTGCCCCTGAGTCTCTTAATCCCTGGGTGACTCTATCACCCACTATCACAGTCTGCATGTGGTGCTGTAATTTCTCCATATCACCAGAAAGCAGCATGACTACTGGTACTGTAGAGTAGACAGTTGCCCCTCTCTCTGGGCACGCAGACCTCAGATGACCCACTTTGTTACAAATAAAACATTTGCGCATATCCCCCTGATTTATAGACTCCCTCAGTGTAAGGTTCTCACCCACTTTGGAGACAGAAGGTTGTGATGTTGTCCTGGCTTGTTTCTCCTTCCAGCTGGAGGACCTTTGGGGGGAAGTTTCCCTCTTGGCTTCAGGCATCCGGTTGGCAGTATAGGAGTCTGCAATCTGCGCAGCTTCATCCGCAGTTTTAGGCTCCCTGTCACAAACAAACTGTCGTACATCCACAGGACAAATGTGCAAAAACTGATCTTTTATCATGAGATCCTCCAGGTCCTCACGGCTGTTGACAGAAAGTCCTCGGGTCCACTGTAGAAAGGTAGTCCGTAAGTTGCCTACTGTATCAGCGTAGCTCTCAGTTGTTTCTCGCTTTACACTCCGGAATTTCTTGCAATACACCTCTGGAGTTAAGTTGTACTTTTTAATCAAAGCTGCTTTTATAGCATCATAGTCCTCATCAAGCTCAAGAGGAAGGTCAGCAAATACTTCCAGGGCTTTGCCTCTTAGCCCTGGGCTCAAATACTGTGCCCACTGCTCACGGGGCAGATGGTATTGTCTGCAGGTCTTCTCAAAAGATCGCAGAAAAATGTCCAAGTCCCCATCCTTGTCCAGTACTGGAAAACGTTCTTGACGAGGTCTTTTGGGGTCTACATCTTGGGATTGGGGTTGCACAGAATTGATACCCCTTTCAATACGCGCCATTTCCAGCCTGAATTCTCTATCAGCCTGGCGCTCTGCGGCTGCTCTCTCCTCTCTCTCTGCTGCTGCTCTCTCCTTCTCTCGCTCTGCGGCTGCTCTCTCCTTCTCTCGCTCTGCGGCCGCTCTCTCCTTCTCTCGCGCTGCTCTCTCCTCTCGCGCTGCGGCCGCCTGATTAAATTGAAGGATAAGCTGCAGGCGCAGGCTAGGATCGCATTCACCTAGCTGCTGTAGGGCCATTTGTAGAGACACATCCATGCCTTCCTGAGGGCTCCTGCTTTGGGTAGCCTCAGGGGAAACTCTTCCAGGATTAATGTCCATATCTTGGCTCCCTTGAGCCGTGCCAGATCCTTGCTCTGCATCTTGCTCCATCAAAGCACAAACCAGCAGCTCTTTGGACTTGTCAACCGGGTCGATACCTCTCTGCTCACAGAGGTGGACTAGAGCCTCCTTGCTCTGTCTCTTGTAGATGGTTGCCATCACTGAGTGCAACCTTTGCCAAATAAAAGATAGAAAAGAAAAACGGGGAAGGGAAACTGTTTGCACGTGTGTCTTAGAACAGCACTGATTTGGTCCGTGTAAAACTAGGGTACTCCTCGCAAGGATTCCACTAGTCCTTAAGTGCAGGGGTTAGTTACTTAATCCCAACACTTAATGCTCTGACAAAAATGAATCTATCCCACCGCTGCCACCAATTTGTCACGGCGAGGGCGCCGCCGCCTCGTCACGTGACGTGGGGTGCAACTGTACGGGTTAATTTAGCCTACTCAAACTTGCGCTCACCTTTCACTCAGGACACAAATTGAGCCTAAATCACACCTCATACAGCTCCAGCACCAGACCAGACCCGCTGCCACCACTTATTGCATTTATACTGGGACCAATAAGTATCCCACTCTACATCAATTCTTGCTCTCAAGCAGTCACTTTGTCACACCACAAGACATGCACACTCAGCATTCCAGCAGTCACACAGTTAACAAGGCTATGAGTTCGCAGAGCATACAGGGACCAAAATTAAAGTGAAAAGCTTTAATTACAAAAAGTTGATCAGTGCATAAAAAGATATTAAAAACAAAAGAATTATAAAATGACACACAACACGGCAAACAGTTATAAAATAAAAAGGGAGAAAAATAACAGAAACTTACAACTTATAGTAAATCCTGATCCCTGGAGGTGGGAGAAATAAGGGACACACTCAGCTTGTCAAGCAGCCCCCAAAATGTGAACACCAATTCTTGGATTTCATATTGTTTTATAACTTCTCAGTTTTGGTTCAGATTTCAGAACCGCCCATTCATTAATTAGTCCAGAGGGTCATTCACGATTGGGCAAAGTTTTAATGAGGGGGAGAGTCCAGGAATATTTAAACAGTCTTTTGTTTCCAAATCCTGATGCAGAAGAGGGGGGGTAGGGAGACCAAATGTCCTTTGGGGTCTGCACAGACCAGTCTTCAGTTCAGAGGTTATCAGGCTGTTAAAGCTCCAGGATGTCATAAAAGCTGCCTGGACGCTTCAATGGATGCCAAATATTTAAACAAAGTTTGGTTTAACTATAGGGTAATTACAATCTTATACATTCACAATTAATATCTCCTTGACAGTCACAAAGCCGAAGTTTATGCTGATTCGCGGGAGCAAAGTTTTTTTTTCTCCCTCTTTTTTCAGCTAAATGGGCGCAAGCACAACGTGCTACATGGGGCAGAGAACTCTGGGAAGGAGAAAGGAACGCCCCCGATGACATCTGCAGACCTGTAAGCCAATCAGCGCCCAGCAGGCTTATGTGATGTCACACAGCCCTATAAAACCAGCCATTTTACATCTCGCACTTCACACTTTATGTGCTGCCTGTAGCGTGTAGCTGCTGCTACTGTTCTGTGTAGTAACGATTCTTGCTGCAATCCCTGGTTGTTCTTTAAGGGGGATCTGTATACCCGAAATAGCAGTTCTATTTAGTGACAAAATCGAATAGGAAGAAATCTGTTTGACATTCATGCATCTGCAGTAGCGATTTCTTTATGCAGCTGCTGTAGTGATTTGTGGACCTTTCACTGGGGGTCAGTTGTGGGGTATCTGTATAACGGACATTGCAATACCTTTTTGGGGCTATAGTTTACAGTCAGATTTACGGTTCAAATCCATGTAGTTTATAAACCATTATGTCAGACAGAAAGTTGGCAGGAGGAGCAGGCAGAGGTGGCAGCACAGTAAGGGGACGCGGCAGTGTGTTGATCAACAACCCAAAGGTTGTTGAATGGTTGACTAGGTCATCCAATTTGTCAAGAGTCTGTGGGTTCCTCAGATACAACAATTTGTTGGCATTGCCCAGGAGCAGGTCAGAGGCCCTCACCTGTCCTCAACCAGCCTCTGTCCTCTTCCTTTCCCGCAGCCAGAGAGCTACTAGGTAGTCTGGGCTCAGCATCACTATTCAGCGAGGACGAAGTGTTTGAGGACAATCAGCAGCTGCTTGGCAGTGAAGAGGTGGGGCAGACTTCCGCTGCTTCCTGCAGTAGGCAGGCTGGGCGTACTGTCACCGGTGAGGAGAATAGCAGTGACTGGGAAACGCAAATTGACGATGATGTAGCTGATCGCACTTGGGAGCTGGGTGTAGCAGGGGATTCATCATCGTCGGGCGTAGAGAGTGTCGGCTTGCGCATCAGGCAGCGGAGCAGTCAGCAAGTCGCTACTGTGGCTGTGAGTCAGCAGGGTGTCAGCAGTGCGAGAACGGGAACCAAACATCCGCAGGGTACAAATCCCGATTCGCAGGCCCAAATAAGCAGTGGCACAGGGGCTCAGCGAGGCAGCGGCTGTAGTAGTCACTCAGTGCAGAGTGTTGGCGGTAAAATTACCACCTCGGCGGTGTGGCAGTATTTTTTTAAGACACCAGAGGAGCTGAGCGTGGGTATATGTCGTATCTGCGGGCAGAAAGTGAAGCGTGGCCAGGGAGCTAACCTTGGCACCACAGCCCTGCGCCAACACCATCCAAAGGCCTTGGAGAAACGGGTGTCAGATGTTGTCCATCCTTCAGGCGCAGCAACAGCAGCGGCACCTAGTGGCACACATGCTGTTTCAGCAAGTAAAGGCTCCAGCACCTCTGCCGAAGGGAGCTGTTTGTCTTTGACATCATCTCCTGGTACAGATGCTCCTGCTCCTCGCTACGCATGGCACCAGCAGTCGTTGAAAGATGCGATTACAAAGAGACAACTGTATGTGTCCAGCCATCCTAAGGTGCAGAAGCTGACCGTGCTCCTGTCCAAGTTGTGGGTACTGCAGTCCTTCAAATTTGAGAATTCGAATTCATTTCAAACTTCATCATTGCTACTGCTGATGCCACCTTCACACTATATCATTGTGCCATTCTGTAGCCTACCATGTTGCTGCCACCTCCACACCACTGACCTCATGCTGATGCTGCTGGTGCCACCTTTGCAGTTCTTTTTTGGCAAAGACCTGATATTTTCAGGAAAACTGTAATGTATTATTTATGTGGCGTCTCAAATCTTCAAATTGAAATTTAAATTGAATATTTCGAATTTGAATTCATTTAAAACTTCATCATTGTGCCACAATCTGGCCTCCTTTGCTGTGGGTTTTGTGGTCTCCTGCTGCTGCTGATGTCACCTTTGCACTTTATCATTGTGCTACTCTGTGGTCTCCTGCTGCTGCTACTGCTACTGTTGCCACCTTCATACTATATCATTGTGCCACTCTGTGGCCTCTTGCTGATGCCACCTTCACACTATATCATTGTGCCACTCTGTGGGCTCCTGTGGTGTACTCCTGACCAATTATGGAAGGTGCACCTAGACTGGCGAATGCTGTTTTTAGGTTAGTCTCTGCACTACAGGGTTAACTTGGCACTTGATTGAGCTGGGTGTTGCTAGAGTGTTTTCTCCTCCACTCTGCTTCCTGTTTCCTGGTTTTATAAGGGGCTGTCAGCTACTCCTCTTCCTCTTTGATCTGCGGCACCAAAGCAGTTGGTGTGCGCTAAGAGCTCCCAGTGTCCAGTGACTGGTAACTAGTATGGATGACCCCCTTGTTTCAGCGGTTCTTTTACCTGATGTCCCAGCTTCCATCTGCCCTGGCTTCCTCCTCCATCCCCCCTTACCTGCCTCTTACACATAGCGCCGCTGCTCAATGATCTGGCCTGGTCTACAGACCGCCGGAGCACCTTAGCTCCGCCCTTTCTCTTCCTCCCGCCCCCGCTCCTGTGTCCTTATGGCGTTCTTGGCCCTGTTGCGCGCGCTCCTATCGCTGATGCAGTTATGGAGTTAGGCTTCATCCCCCGGACTGGTTTTATCCGGTCCCAGGCGTGCACCGCATATGCAAGCTCCCTGTCCCTGGGCATTTACCCTGTTAGCCACAGCATCTGCCCCTTCCTCCACTGACACCCCCCTCCTTCTCAGGAGGTTGTGGGGTTTACCAGCGAGCCTACTGGCCTTTGTGCTGGGCTGGATGCCCCTGTTATGCCCTCCGCTGCCTTGCCCGGCTGGGACTTCAGGAGTGCAGGCACATGTTCTCCCTGCTCCTCCTCTGTAGTTCCCAACCCGTCCCCCGCCCCCCGTAGCTCCCTCTCTGCCTTATGCACTGCCCGCAGGGGCTCCCAGTACTATACCACCTCCATCCTGCCACCGGTCCCGGCGCATTAGGCGCTCTCTGTCATCCTCCCGGGAGAACCGCTGGCGCAGTTGCCGCGGCTTTGCGGAGCATTTTTTCCCTTAACAGTGACCGCTCCAGGTCGTCTAGAACTCAACGAAGATCCAGGGCGTTGAGGGTGCACTCCCTGTCATTTCGGACAGTTTGAGCCCCTCAGCGAGGCCTGGTCCATGTCGCCGTGTACGGCAGCAGCGGGACCGCAGTGGGTCATCCAGGGCAGCCAGTCTGGTTCCGGCGGTGCGAGCGTCGTCGCCCGTGGTTTCTGCCACGGGTGCTCCAGAGCAAGGTGATTTCAAGTATGTGGGGTGCTGGGGAGGGTGTCATTATAAGTTCTGATCTGGTAGTTTCCATTAGGTTGTTGCTAGATCATTATCCTCCCCCATCACCCCCCTGTTCCAGCGACTTTCTGTTCGGTGTCTTCTGTTCCCCTGTGAGTTCTCCTCAGTTATATATATTGCTATGCAGCTGTTCACATTACTGTATTGTATTCTGCCTCCACTCTTGTTATATGTCACATATAATGGTGCTATGCTGCCATCTGATGGTCAGGAGGTACATGCGCTCACTCTGCTCAGGGTGATAGTTTTCTAAGTGGGTGTGTTTCTGGAGCCCTGGTGGCAGCCATTTTAGGTGCCTGTAACTGGGATGACACATGTTTTGGGCCACTGACGCATTAATTTCTGATCAGCAGCAACGGGTGATGATAGCTCCAGCAGGAGCAGCTACTACAGCGAGGACAATCTCTGAGTAAGCACAATACTGTATCAGTGACTACAGATGTATCTGAGGAGAATAGCCCAGGCCTTACCTCACATCACAGCCAGTAATACTGTATCAGTGACTACAGATGTATCTGAGGAGAATAGCCCAGGCCTTACCTCACATCACAGCCAGTAATACTGTATCAGTGACTACAGATGTATCTGAGGAGAATAGCCCAGGCCTTACCTCACATCACAGCCAGTAATACTGTATCAGTGACTACAGATGTATCTGAGGAGATTGGCCCAGGCCTTGCTTCACATCACAGCCAGTAATACTGTATCAGTGACTACAGATGTATCTGAGGAGATTGGCCCAGGCCTTGCTTCACATCACAGCCAGTAATACTGTATCAGTGACTACAGATGTATCTGAGGAGATTGGCCCAGGCCTTGCTTCACATCTCTGTGTTACTGCATCTTATCTCCTAAGCTCTGGTCCTGTCTGCTCCACATTCTGGATATGAAGGTGGGAAAGTCTCCCAGTCACTATCTACCAGCCAGTTACCTTCACTCATCTCATGTGGGGACAGAACAACCCCCCTGGCGGGGATACACAAGGACTCCGTATATTGTAGCATTGCTCTGCTCGGTGCACAGCTGGACTCTGTGTATGGTAGCATAACGCTTGGTGCACAGCTGGACACTGAGGTGTGAGAGAAGATTTGGGATAATTCATACACAGATATTTGGTCGCTGGCGTCTGTTGATCAGCATACGGTTGGCCAGTAACAGGTGATGGCTACCTCTTGGCCTCAGGACAGGAAGGCGCAAACTATTAATAATTATTACGATTAATAAGATTCAGGCTTTCTCTGTTTTGGGGTCTGTCATGGATCGTAAGACTCATGGCAGTAGTACATGGTGTCGCTGCAGTGGCTAACAGCAAGTTATCTATGGGTGTGAGAGTGAGACAGACAGACTGACAGACATACAGAGAGAACAGAGTCATCCCCCCATGGGAGATGGTGGGGGTAGGGAGTAGGGACAGAGACACAGGTGACACGTGCTTGCTTAGTGCTCCATCCACCTCCCCCCCCCTGAGCATTCAAATAAACTTTATTATGTATAGTAAAATCCTGGGACTGCCCCTCACAATCTACATAAACATGTGACTGATGACATAAGAGAACACATGATGCCATATATGTCCTTTACATAAAGCTGATGATAAAGCTAGAATGTGTAACTAAATATAAAAATAGTCTTTAGTGAGGGGGATGAGTCTTGCAGAGTCCAGCTACAGCTGTCATTCACAGAGCTGTACAATGTCTATTCTTGTCAGAGGTCAACGACCTAAGACAGCCAGCACAAGCCAATAATTGTGTTCACATAAACTTAATACATTATTATTTTATTTGCATTCACATTTCCTCCTTTTGAACACATTTATTGCCTCCTTATGTTGTTGCACCCAAACAGCTACTTCTGGCCGGATCCCCCGGACCAGGACACTCCAAGTCATTCACCATTTGGGCCACAACCTCATAAGGAAATACTAAAACTCTGGAACTCTTGCAGACCAGTCATTTCACTATATCTAAGGGATTGTATCAATTAAAGTATTGAAGTAGTGGGATCTTCTTATGCGGCGCCAAACTCCAGAAGTTCAAGGGTCACATCATCTGACTTCAGAAAGCTTTAATCATCTCCCCTTGGACTCTGCTGGGCTTGGACCACACTGGACTTGTACTGTTTCAGCATCTTCAGCTGTTGCTTTAAATTACCTTACACAAAAGCAAAACACAAGCTTAAAAGACAGCAAAAACAGCAAAAATACACATCTCCACTATCAATAATTTTAAAATCCCTAAAATTGATTAATCCCTCAAGGCCACCACCAGTTCATTAAACAAACTAAGACAGGACGGTCACTAGAAATTCTCATCCTCTACTAAGTTAGATGGTTGATATTTTTCCCTTGACCTTTAAACTTGCTCAACATAATTTTAGACCCATAAAGATCAAAGGGATCTATATATAACTGATAGAACCCACCACCTGGCACATGTCATACTATTAGAAAAGACACTACTTTTAACAATACTATGCCAGGTCCCAATAATTTAACAAAAAAACTACTTCCATAAATAGGAAACACATAATAAAAATTATTATATTTTACTAAGGTCACATGATGTTCAACAAGCTTATAGTCATAGTACTCCTATATGAAAATTAAAAAGGCTGACATATAAACATTAGACCAGGAGACATCTAACAAGTGGTTTTCCTGATTTCTCATCAGTTGACAAACATTTCTCATTAGTTAACACACATTTGTCATTGCCTCCTGAACTCCAAGCTGGATGGTCTAATGCAGTCTTTCCACCTTCTCACTTCCCTTAAAGGGGTTATGCCACGAAACAATTGACTACAAAAAGCTGTCAAAGAGGTTAAAATATTTCAAAAATCTATTTGTAATGGTTACCTGGAAGTAAAGATTCCTTTCTATTTGTTATTATGATGCTTGTTCAGCCTCTATTCTGCTCCACACAGAAGCAGATGTGGGAGGGGCCGGGCACATGCACAGCACTGACAGCGGCAGTTATTGCACAACTCAGTGCTACAGAGCGCTCAGTCTTCAGAGTCTCCTTCCACCTGCTGTGCTCAAATAGTCCCTGCATTTACTGATCCAATAGAAGTCCAATTGAAATGTGTCATACACCCCATGTTAAAAGTGCACCAAAAAAAGTTGGTGCAGTCTGTCAAAGCAGTGCAGGGGGCACCAGATTCATGAAGAACGTGCGCCAGAAATCCTGAATCTGGCGCCCCCTGCACACTACACAGGACACTGCACATAGTACACATGTACTATGTATTCTCACAGCATCATGGTCGGTCAGGATGACATGCATGGCGGAAGTCTAGGTGGTTGCAGGGGAGGCAAACCCCACGTGTATCGTCACTCCAAAGTGCCACTTACCCCTGAGGAAGTCACTTTGAAGTGAGGATACGTATGGAGTTTGCCGTCCCTGCATTTTTCTAGACCTCCGACATATTTACACTTTACTGTCCGCCTGACCGACCATGATGCTGTGAGAATACATTGTTTTGCTCTTCTTGTATGCATTGATTGTACAAAATTAGGTGCAATAGTTGTTTTTATAACTTTTACTAATAAACTTTTGTATTTTTGTATGTTGATTGAATCTCTTTCTGTGTATTTTGTAAGGAATTGCAACCAAATCACTAGATAGATAGATATGTGATAGATAGGAGATAGATAGATAGATAGGAGATAGATAGGAGATAGATAGATATGTGATAGATAGATGGATATGTGATAGATATGTGGTAGATAGATAGATAGATAGAGAGATAGATAGATATGTGATAGATATGTGGTAGATAGATAGATATGTGATAGATAGATGGATATGTGATAGATATGTGGTAGATAGATAGATAGATAGATAGATAGAGAGATAGATAGGAGATAGATAGATATGTGATAGAGAGATAGATAGGAGATAGATAGATATGTGATAGAGAGATAGATAGGAGATAGATAGATATGTGATAGATAGATGGATATGTGATAGATAGATAGATAGATAGATAGATAGATAGATAGATAGATAGATAGATATGAGATAGATAGATGGATATGTGATAGATAGATAGATAGGAGATAGATAGATAGATATGTGATAGATAGATAGGAGATAGATAGATAGATAGATAGATATGAGATAGATAGATAGATGGATATGTGATAGATAGATAGATGGATATGTGATGGATATGTGATAGATAGATGGATATGTGATAGATAGATAGATAGATAGATAGATAGATAGATGGATATGTGATAGATAGATAGATAGATAGATAGATAGATAGATAGATAGAGAGGATAGATAGATAGATAGATAGATAGATAGATGGATATGTGATGGATATGTGATAGATAGATGGATATGTGATAGATAGATAGATAGATAGATAGATAGATAGATAGATAGATGGATATGTGATAGATAGATAGATATGAGATAGATAGATAGATAGATAGATAGATAGAGAGGATAGATAGATAGATAGATAGATAGATAGATAGATAGATGGATATGTGATGGATATGTGATAGATAGATGGATATGTGATAGATAGATAGATAGATAGATAGATAGATAGATAGGAGATAGATAGGAGATAGATAGATAGATAGATGACAGCTTCTCACATGTTGCTGATCTTTAGCTACTTCCCTGCTAGTCAGGGACAGGGGCCCCTTTGCAGGAGAGCAGGGTAACATGGAGGGACAGTGCATGGAGGAGAGTACAGGAGGAGGACTGCATCAGGAGAGGTCAGAGCTCAGCCTGTTACTTGTGTTATCTCTGCAGCCTCCTGTGTGACCTGACTAATGGTGGAGGGAGGAGAGGGCTGCTGCATTGCTATGATCCATGTTAGGGGAGGACTCCTCTGTGCAGCAGATAGCCATGTATGTCTGCAGTTACCTTGTATCTGCTGCTGTAGGCTCCTGGGTGACCTGACTAATGGTGGAGGGAGGAGAGGGCTGCTACATTGCTATGATCCATGTTGGGAGAGGACTCCTCTGAGCAGACATGTCTGGCTGCAGTTACCTTGTATCTGCTGCTGTAGGCTCCTGTGTAGCTGGTGAGCAGTGGCCATCACAGCACAATCTCTGCCCCTCCTCCTCTCTCACCTCCCATTGGCTGCAGTGTGTCAGGTGATCTCTCAGTGTGCAGAGGAGCTGTGAGCCCGTGGAGTGATCTGTAGTGGAGAACAGCTGACTGACTCCTTGTGCGCAGACTCGGCCAGATCAGCTGTTGCTCAGGACGGGACACAGCTACCACCGGGGGGCGCCAGCAACCAGAACAAAAGGAGTTATCTCAGTAAGCCTGCAGATTTTGTAATAAGTGTAAATGGTGAAAGTACTTTTAACAATGCATTGGACCCAATTACAGCAATGTGCAATGGTGACACAACCCCTTTAAGACTAAGGAGTGTGGAAAGCCTGACCTCTATATCCAGAATCTTTAAAACATTCAGTTTTGAGTGAAGATTGTACCTTTTCAGTAAACATAATATCTTTATCACTCTTACCGGTACATCTACCTTCTGTCCACCTGAGAAGAGATCTGCACATAGACCAGAACATCCTTATACTCACCAACCCATGACAGTCTCAAGTTACCCTTTGCTGTTGCTGAGATGTGTAAGCTGCTCCATGTGCCTTTCTGTAACTCACACAGTTTTGTAAGGTTATGGCACACACATATATCATTGCACAAATCTGGCAGCATTGCTAGATCCCAGGGTGACTCATCATCATGCAAACATAGTCCTAGTCCTGACACTTGTCCCTCCATCCACAAACTGAACCATTATGAATGGTTCTAGGCACCAATATGAATGGTTCACTATTATATTCTTGCTCCCATCACTCCAAGATACACTGAAGGCTTCCCAGTGCTTCCTCTCAGCCAGTGGGATCCATCCTTACAGCTCATCTAACACGACTACAGGACCTTTATCCTCCACAGTCATGAAGAGACCATATCCTATAGGAAAGGTAGAGCAGGACAGCAGCCTCAGCTGCCTCATCAGATAACATATGTGTGCCCACACCTTGATATTACATAATACAGAGGCAGTGTCAGGATCACAACCACTCATCAACATTCATCATGAGATTTCCTGAGGACCCAGCAAGGTCTTACATCTCCAGACATGGCCATAACCACAATACAAAAGACACCTCTTACCAGCTTACATGTATCAGCGAGTGCCCTCAGCTCCCCCTACTTTGACAGGGCAGGAGTGGTTCTCTATTCCAGCTGTCAGGATGGTAAGAAGATCTCTGATCTAGTAGATCCTTCAGAACATAATCTACAAGACAACTTAAAGTATCAGTTAGACAATGAGCAATGTAGTCACCTGTGTACTATGAGAATTTCCTGTGACCAGTCTGTTCTATCCCACAGTCCCATATGTCTGTCCTTCCTTATCTAACCATATCATATCTCCTGTCTTTTTGGACCCTGAATATGTAATATAGCAGGGTACAAAATACACCACTAATGATATAAAAAACAGAATTAAATAAAGGAAGAATTTTATACCCATTTACACAGACAAATGTTCAATAGGAGATCGAGTATCTCACCAACTTAAACAACTGGACTAAAACATAATTGATGATAATATTTGTTTCTGGCCTTGTAAATCCATATAAGAAGCAATTTGAATAGCTCAGGTAATAAATAAGCAAAAAGTGGTATATAAACAAATATAAAGTAAACATTGAGTGAAGATGCATAAAGAAACCATTCTTCCACAATAGTCTCAAACAGACTCTATGTTGCTATTACTTTATGATCCACACACAAGTAAACTTCGCACCTGTTGTAGACAACAAATAAGAAATACAAATCACTGTATGTGACAGCTGTCTGACATCACAAGTGAAACAAATGACACCAGAAGGGTAGTACAAAATACATTTAACATAAATAGACAATGGGCCCATATGACACTTATGACAAATTTTTCACTGGAGCTCCAACTACAACTGCGCAGAATTAACACATAAAACACTTATTTGTAGATCACTTATAAACAAATAAAACAAATAAAGACATTGCCAAGATCTTAATTGCAAATGTATTCAATCTTATAATTTACCTTATACATTGAATGACTGGGCAGGCCTTTACCCAGTCCAAAACCCTCTGTAATACAATTTCTAACATACAATAATTGACTTTACACTTAAGTGACATTTAAACAGACACCAAAAATGTGACATAACCTATTCTTAGCCCCAAATGGTCACAGATGTCACTTTTCTCCTGTCAATCAATTGGCATGGTTTTTTCCCAACATTCCACAACATGCACATAACCCCAGAAGCAAAGGCATGCACCTAAAAATAGGAACGTCAATTTTTACATCCACAAAAATGCACATGCACAATTACACAAAAACAGACAAAATGCACACAGAATGCAAAACTGAGCTCATTTGTTGTCACATGACCTGGTACCAGTTAACCAATTTGAAGGATATCCGTTACATTTTACATTAAACATTTTACCCTATGACAATACAAATAGAAAGTTCTCTCTTTTTACTCACATTACCTGGAAAAAAAAACATAAACATGTTAATTCACTTATACTAGTTCCAGATAAGACACGATTCTTAAAGTTGTTAAAAGTTACTGTTAGCTCATTATGTCTAGCTCTCCAAATCACATCACTTTATCTCTGGCTCCCAGGGGCCGCATCTTTTAACCGCTATAATTCTAAATGGACTCAGCCCATGGTATCTGAACCCATTCTCTAACTCCCTTCTCCACATTGTTCAGTAACTATTTCTGCTGCCGTAGCTCTGTGGTCATCTCTGCATTAGCTCTAGACCCCGATATTCCCATACTACCAGTCCGCACCTTACCTTAATACAGGCGCAACTAATTAAACAAAAGAGGCTGATCAAACCCCCCATATCGGCAGTCTTCCCACTATCCGACACCTAGAAATCAGTAATCCTAATTTCCACTGGATCAAGTGTCTAGCATCAACTTGTATACCGCAGCTGGTTAAACTACCACCAGAATCTGCTAGGCTCCATGCAGAAGGCCTTAAACAACATCAATGAGTTACTTATCATATGCAGGAGCCCTCAAAACAATATCCTATGTTACACTGGCCCTTGGAGCATTGCCTAGCTCGTACTCCAGTACTTCTTAACAACCTGCATCACTTTCACAATTTCACACAAAGTCTATTTTTCCCCCGGCTGGGCGAGCCTCACATGGGTCACGGTCCAGATACCGCGAGGGAACTAACCCGACTCATGGGGCAGAAAACCTGTGTCTTTTCCCTTTACTCTCAACAACGGGGAAGAGAGACTATCAACAGGTTTCTGTCACTTCTACAAGGATCAACTTGCCTTCTGATCTCAACACACATGAAAAGTCACTAGACTCACTGCGCCCGAATGTACTGCATGGAAGTGAGTAAAGAATCTTTTCAGGGGTGTGTTTCGTGAGATCACAATTCAAGCGCTCCCTTATCTCAATCACACGTCACTCACTCACTCATGTAGTCATCTTTCTTATTCTAACCACAATTAAACATACACAACTGTACATATGCACAACCCATAGAAAACTATACTTCCTACTAAACATCAAGAAAACAATACCTGGACAGCAGCCAATACAATTTTGTCAATTGTCTTACTCACCAGTCCAATGGTGTGATTCCCTGTTGTCGTGTTAGCCACTGCCCTCCATGGATTATTTCTTTTGGTTCCTTCCATAATCCCGGACGAGCCCCCAAGTAATGTCGCTGCAGCGGCTAACAGCAAGTTATCTATGGGTGTGAGAGTGAGACAGACAGACTGACAGACATACAGAGAGAACAGAGTCATCCCCCCATGGGAGATGGTGGGGGTAGGGAGTAGGGACAGAGACACAGGTGACACGTGCTTGCTTAGTGCTCCATCCACCTTCCCCCCCCTGAGCATTCAAATAAACTTTATTATATATAGTAAAATCCTGGGACTGCCCCTCACAATCTACATAAACATGTGACTGATGACATAAGAGAACACATGATGCCATATATGTCCTTTACATAAAGCTGATGATAAAGCTAGAATGTGTAACTAAATATAAAAATAGTCTTTAGTGAGGGGGATGAGTCTTGCAGAGTCCAGCTACAGCTGTCATTCACAGAGCTGTACAATGTCTATTCTTGTCAGAGGTCAACGACCTAAGACAGCACAAGGCAATAATTGTGTTCACATAAACTTAATACATTATTATTGTATTTGCATTCACAATGGTGACTAGAGATGAGCAAACATACTCGTCCGAGCTTGATGCTCGTTCGAGCATTAGCGTACTCGAAACTGCTCGTTGCTCGGACGAATACTTCGCCCGCTCGAGAAAATGGCAGCTCCCGCCGTTTTGCTTTTTGGCGGCCAGAAACAGAGCCAATCACAAGCCAGGAGACTCTGCACTCCACCCAGCATGACGTGGTACCCTTACACGTCGATAGCAGTGGTTGGCTGGCCAGATCAGGTGACCCTGGGATAGACTAGCCGCTGCCCGCGCTGCTCGGATCATTCTGTGTCTGGATGCCGCTAGGGAGAGAGCTGCTGCTGGTCAGGGAAAGCGTTAGGCTGTTCTATTAGAATAGTGTTAGGCAGGAGTGATTCTACAAGAACCCAACAGCCCTTCTTAGGGCTACAATAACGTTATACTTTTTTTTTTTTTTTTGCTTGTGGCTGGGCTTGCTGGCACTAGTAGTGCAGCTAGTACCATATTGTGAGGAATTTGCAGGGGGACTTGCTACCGTTGTGTTTAGCTCTTAGTGACACACATATCCACCTCAAACACCAAAGTGGGAAAATTTATTAGGGGTTGGATTTCAATTAGGCACAGTCTGGCAGTTTCTTTTTATTTTACGTTTATTTTTTCATAACTCAGCGTCATCTCATCAGTGTGCTTTCATACTTGGCTAGAAAATAGCCAAAGGAGAATCCAAACGGCTTACTTACGCCTACAATAGCGTTATATATATTTTATTTCTGGTTGATCTGCTGGTGGCTGTCCTTGCTGCAGTGCATATACTAGCCAATTGTCAGGAATTTGGAGTGAGACTTGCGACCGCTGTGTTTAGCGCTTAGTGACGCACATATCCATCGCAAAGACCGAAGTGGGAAAATTTATTAGGGGTTGGATTTCAATTAGGCACAGTCTGCCATTTCCTTTTTATTTTACGTTTATTTTTTCATAACTCAGCGTCATCTCATCTGGCATAGCAGTGTGCTTTCATACTTGGCTAGAAAATAGCCATAGCAATAGGATAGCATTGTTTTGTTTTAAAAACTAAAAAACACAAAAAAACCTAAAAAACACAAAAAAACACAAAAAAAAGTTAAAAAAAAGTTAAAGTTATAACTTTCATTTTCAAAATGTTTAACCCGAGGGCTAGGGGTAGAGGACGAGGGCGGGGACGTGGGCGTCCAACTACTGCAGGGGTCAGAGGCCGTGGTCCTGGCCGGGGTGAGACACCACCTGCTTATGAGGGAGCAGGGGAACGCCGCAGAGCTACACTCCCTAGGTTCATGTCTGAAGTTACTAGGACTCGTGGTAGAGCACTGTTGAGGCCAGAACAGTGCGAACAGGTGATGTCGTGGATTGCCGACAATGCTTCGAGCAATTTGTCCACCAGTCAGTCTTCCACGCAGTCCACCCATGTCACCGAAATCGGCACTCCTCCAGCTCCTGCACCTCAGCCTCCTCCCCCCCAGTCTGCCCCCTCCCAGGAAAATTTGGCATTTGAACTGGCATACTCTGAGGAACTGTTTTCTGGACCCTTCCCACGGTCACAAACCACTTGTCCGGTTGCTGCTGAGCAATTTTCCGATGCACAGGTTTTCCACCAGTCGCAGTCTGTGGGTGATGATGACCTTCTTGACGTAGTGGAAGAAGTGTGTAAAGAGGTGTCCGACGATGAGGAGACACGGTTGTCAGACAGTGGTGAAGTTGTTGTCAGGGCAGGAAGTCCGAGGGGGGAGCAGACTGAGGGATCGGAGGATGATGAGGTGACAGACCCAAGCTGGGTTGAGAGGCCGGGTGAACACAGTGCTTCTGAGACGGAGGAGAGTCCTCGACCAGAACAGGTTGGAAGAGGCAGTGGTGGGGCCAGACGGAGAGGCAGGGCCAGAGCAGGTGCATCAGCGCCAAATGTGTCACGTAGTGAAGCTCCCGCGGCGAGGGCTCCCGCGGCGAGGGCTAGATTTTCAGAAGTCTGGAGGTTCTTTAAGGAAACACCGGATGACCGACGGACTGTGGTGTGCAACCTTTGCCAAACCAGGATCAGCAGGGGTTCCACCACTACTAGCTTAACTACCACCAGTATGCGCAGGCATATGAATGCTAAACACCCCACTCAGTGGCACCAAGCCCGTTCACCTCCGGCCGTGCACACCACTGCTCCTTCCCCTGTTTCAGCTGATAGTCAGCCCCCTGCCCAGGACCCTGGCACAAAAACCCCATCGTCGCCTCCACGATCCTCCACAGCATCCACCAGCGTTCAGCTCTCCATACCCCAGACGCTGGAGCGGAAACGGAAATATAGTGCAACCCACCCGCACGCCCAAGCCCTTAATGTCCACATCTCCAGATTGCTTAGCCTGGAGATGCTGCCCTATAGGCTAGTAGAGACCAAGGCCTTTCGCAACCTCATGGCGGCGGCCGCCCCTCGGTATTCGGTCCCCAGCCGCCACTACTTTTCCCGATGTGCCGTCCCAGCCCTGCACCAGCACGTGTCAGACAACATCATCCGTGCCCTGACCAACGCCGTTTCTGACAAGGTCCACCTGACCACGGACACGTGGACGAGTGCTGCCGGGCAGGGCCACTATGTATCGCTGACGGCACATTGGGTTAACTTGGTGGAGGCTGGGACCGAGTCTGACCCTGCGGCTGGTCATATACTGCCGACACCGAGGATTGCGGGGCCTACCTCGGTCCAGGTCTTTCAGGCCTACTATGCCTCCTCCTCCTCCCACCCCTCCTCCACCTCCTCCTCCGAACTACCATCCGTGGGCATGCCGCCATCAGTCGGTAGCTCTAGGCACAGCAGCAGTGCCGTCGCTAAGCGACAGCAGGCGGTGCTCAAACTGCTGAGCCTAGGCGATAAAAGGCACACCACCCAAGAGCTATTACAGGGCATCACGGCGCAGACTGATCTGTGGCTGGCACCACTGAACCTGAAGCCAGGCATGGTTGTGTGTGACAACGGCCGTAACCTGGTGGCGGCTCTGCAACTCGGCAGACTGACACATGTGCCATGCCTGGCCCATGTTTTAAATCTGATAGTTCAGCGTTTCCTCAAGACATACCCCAATCTGTCTGATTTGCTCACGAAGGTGCGCGGCATCTGTGCGCATTTCAGGAAGTCCAGCACAGATGCTGCCACTCTCAGGGCAGCGCAGCGCCGCCTCCAACTGCCCGCTCACCGACTGTTGTGCGACATGCCCACGAGGTGGAATTCAACATTAACCATGTTATCCAGAGTTTACCAGCAGCGCAGAGCGATTGTAGACTGCCAGATGTCAACTTCCACCAGAACTGGTAGTCAGGTCAGTCAGCTTCCTCAAGTCTACAATGAGGAGTGGACGTGGATGTCTGATATCTGTCAGGTGCTGAGTAACTTTGAGGAGTCAACACAGATGGTCAGTGGCGATGCCGCCATCATCAGCCTCACCATCCCGCTGCTTGGCCTGTTGAAAAACTCTCTGATCAGCATGAAGTCGGAAGCTTTGCGCTCGTCACAAGAGACGGGGGAAGAAGATTCCCTTGTTGATAGCCAAAGCACCCTTAGGTCTGTTTCTCAGCGCATATCGGAGGAGGTGGAGGTGGAGGAGAATGAGGAGGAAGAGGAAAGAGAATGTTGGCGAGACACAAGAGGGGACCATTGTTGAGTCCTTCACTGTTCAGCGTGTATGGGCAGAAGAAGAGGAGTTGGAGGAGGAGGAAATGGACAGTTAGGCCAGTGAGGGGAGTGAATTCTTACGCGTTGGTACTCTGGCGCATATGGCAGATTTCATGCTAGGCTGCCTATCCCGTGACCCTCGCGTTCAAAGAATTTATTCCAGCACCGATTACTGGGTATTCACTCTCCTGGACCCACGGTACAAGCAAAATCTTTCCACTCTCATCCCTGGAGAGGAAAGGAGTGTGAGAATGCATGAATACCAGCAGGCCCTGGTGCACAAGCTGAAACACTATTTCCCTTCTGACAGCACTAGCGGCAGAGTGCGTAGTTCTGCGGGACAAGTAGCGAGGGAGAGTAGGCGAGCAGGCAGCTTGTCCAGCACTGGCAAGGGTACGCTTTACAAGGCTTTTGCCAGCTTTATGTCACCCCAGCAAGACACTGTCACCTGTCTCCAGTCTCGGCAGAGTAGGGCTGATCTTTACAGAAAGATGGTGAGGGAGTACGTAGCTGACCATACCATCGTCCTAAATGATCACACAGCTCCCTACAACTACTGGGTTTCAAATCTGGACATGTGGCACAAACTGGCGCTGTACGCCTTGGAGGTTCTTGCCTGCCCTGCCGCTAGCGTCTTGTCCGAGCAGGTTTTCAGTGCAGCTGGTGGCATCATCACCGATAAGCGTACACGCCTGTCGACTGACAGCGCTGACAGGCTGACGCTTATTAAGATGAATAAAGCCTGGATTTCTCATAATTTCCAATCTCCACCAGGTGAAGGAAGCTCAACCTGAATAATTTATCTCCTCCTCATCATTTTCCTCCTTCTCCTCCTCTTTGTACACTAAAGCAGAGGAAACTGGCTATTTTTTGACAGGGCCCACTGGCTCTAGCTATAGTACTTTATGCATTTAATTTTTCTGGAGGGCCACCTACCCGGTCCTCTGTTTTAAACAATTTTTGGGAGTGCCATATACAGGCACTCAATCTATTTCATTTTTCTGGAGGGCCACCTACCTGCTCCTCTGGTTTGAAAACTTTTTTGGACTGCCACATACAGTCACTCAATCTATTTCATTTTTCTGGAGGGCCACCTACCTGCTCCTCTGGTTTGAAAACTTTTTTGGACTGCCACATACAGGCACTCAATCTATTTCATTTTTCTGGAGGGCCACCTACCTGCTCCTCTGGTTTGAAAACTTTTTTGGACTGCCACATACAGGCACTATCCAAATTAAATTGTCTCCATAGCAGCCTCCACACGTTGTCTCCATTGCTAACTCCAAAAGTCGTCCATATAGCTGCCTCCATACATCGTCCCCTTATCAAACGAGGTGTGTCAGGCAGAAATTTGGGTTGTTTTCATGGATTCCACATCAAAGTTGTTAACTTTGTCGCCACCCTGCTGTGTTATCCACAAAATATACTGGCAAACTTTTATCATTTACCAATATTATTTCAGCGCTTCTTGCGCATCTGTTTACATTCCCCTCACCCGCCATATCCTAAACTTATAAGAACGCTACTACACTTGATCTTATACAAAAGGTTCTCTTAGAAGTGCTGTTTGGGGAGTAGCCTAGAGACAGGGGCTTGGATTGGCGAAAGCTCGTCTGGCAGCGGAGCGCCAGCTCCATGCGCATCATGCGCTTCTTGCGCATCTGTTTACATTCCCCTCACCCGCCATATCCCAAACTTATAAGAACGCTACTACACTTAACTTGGTGCAGGCTGGGACCGAGTCTGACCCTGGGGCTGGTCATATACTGCCGACGCAGAGGATTGCGGGGCCTACCTCGGTCCAGGTCTCAAAGGCCTAGTATACCTCCTCCTCCTCCCACCCCTCCTCCACCTCCTCCTCCTCCGAATTACCATCCGTGGCCATGGCGCCATCAGTCGGTAGCTCTAGGCACAGCAGCAGTGCCGTCGCTGAGCGACAGCAGGCGGTGCTCAAACTGCTGAGCCTAGGCGATAAAAGGCACACCGCCCAAGAGCTATTACAGGGCATTCCACATCAAACTTGTTAACTTTGTCGCCACCCTGCTGTGTAATCCACAAAATATACTGGCAAACTTTTATCATTTACCGATATTATTTCAGCGCTTCTTGCGCATCTGTTTACATTCCCCTCACCCGCCATATCCCAAACTTATAAGAACGCTACTACACTTGATCTTATACAAAAGGTTCTTAGAAGTGCTGTTTGGGGAGTAGCCTAGAGACAGGGGCTTGGATTGGCGAAAGCTCGCCTGGCAGCGGAGCGCCAGCTCCATGCCAAGATCCAACTAACATAGTTTTAACTGCAGCACCTTTAATCTACTACTAGTTCACTGCCTCCATACATGGTCCCCTTATCAAACGAGCTGTGTCAGGCAGAATTTTGGGTTGTTTTCATGGCTTCCATGTTAACTTTGTCGCCACCCTGCTGTGTAATCCACAAAATATACTGGCAAACTTTTATCATGTACCGATATTATTTGAGCGCTTCTTGCTCACCTCCTTTGGTTCCTCTCTGCCACCCATTGGTTTAAAGCCTGAGTCCATTTAGGGTATGTCGCCATGCCACTCTCTAGCCTGCCGCTGCTGCCGCTGCCTCTGCATGCCGTCCCCTATAGTGTCAGGGTCAATTTTTGGATGTTTTAGATGCTATCTTTCTTCATTCTGTCACTCTGTCATGGCCATGCTGTTGCCCATAATTTTGGCATAATGGTGCATTTAAGCAGCCTCAGAGGCATCCATGCATGCTGCCCCTGCTGTTTCCTGTCCATTTCCGTGGTGTTTCCATCCTTTTCTGAGGTTCCCAGGTGTTTGGCCAAGCTTCCCTGTGCAGAGCCTTGGTCCCCTTGAAAAATGCTCGAGTCTCCCATTGACTTCAATGGGGCTCGTTATTCGAGACGAGCACTCGAGCATCGGGAAAAGTTCGTCTCGAATAACGAGTACCCGAGCATTTTAGTGCTCGCTCATCTCTAATGGTGACGTTACGATGTAGATTTCAGGCCTGCGCCTGTCGCTGCTGCATGCTATGGGGAGGGGTGTGCAGGCGGCTGATGTTATTGCGCCTTATGGTGTCACCAAGGTTTTGTCAGCTCTCCCCACTAGGGCCTTAGAGTTAGCAGCTGCTTATTGGTGTCTCCTGACGCCCGGGGCATGTGCCGGTTGGTTCACAACGGATACAGTTGTTCTTGTTTTTCTTTTTGGTAACAGCCGGGGTCTATGTCTGAATTTTCCTGGGAGCATAAAGATGCGGATGAGTGTCTTAGAGATGGTGCCATGGGTCGACCTGTATCTTGATGAAGAGGCGGCGGGCAGCTGCAGCAGGGTTTAGGGGTGGTTTTCCTTTCTATATACAGAGCGCATGGGGTTTTGCTGGGAACTTTTAAGATCACCAGGGAATGTATTGAGGTTTTAGGGAATAGATTTGGATTGATCCCAAATTGGTGATTCTCTCCTTAATTTTATGATGATAATGACCATTATTTATGTAATGCCGTCAATTTCTGTAGCACTTTAGAGTTTGGGGAACGTATGCAAACCAATTACTGCATTACGGAATACAAGTCATACAGCACTATATGATTGTCGGCCCTGCTCACAAGCGCTTACAGTCTGTGAGGATGAAGGGGGGACACATGTAGTATAGGAGCTTGTATACTGGTCCTGCCATTTCATAAGGGAATGACATGAAGTAGTGCAATATATACGATGCTGCTGTTTGCACCAGTCATCAGCCTTCATCTTATGTGAAAGGTCGAGGGGCTGGGTAGACTCTTTTGTACATAACAGAGTACCCAGAATGGTTACTGAGGAATGTTGCATGAAGTTATGGGGTGTGATTTGCCCGTTGTCCGAATCTAAGAACCGGGTGAGAAATATTTATGCTCATTCTCCACACAGTTTTCAAGGGCCTCGTCAGGTGATATCTTTTTTCACGGGCGACGACTTTTTCATAGTTTTCTTTTCACAGGGAGTTTTGTCAGTTTTTGTAGGGTGGCGCTGATGCCTAAATCGTCAATGTGTTTACTTTCCGTTGTTTGCAGAGTCATCCAAGGCTTCCACCTCTTGAGTTTAGTCACCGGTTTCCTTATAAGATGTTTGATATTGTGGTAGGTATTTTTGGCATGTTTGGATCGTTAACAATATGATGTTTACCTTTTGCTGGACGAATCGGAGGTGTTGTGGGTTTTTGTGCTTTTGTAGGTTGTTTCGCCGCATGCAGTCCTTGCGGGGCTGTTTGGGTGTCATGAGATGGGTCGGATATTTTAGTCATCTCTTTTGCCAAAATTGGGGTATCTGTGTCTCGGCGCCCAAGCGTGCTGATTTGTGGGTTTGGCGCTGATTTTTGCTGTTCTACAATGGTAGGATTTTCTGATAGTGGGAAGTAATTGGTGGGGCGGGGCTATTGCTATTCCCTGTTTTCCTGGGGACCGATCCCAACAGGATGGCACGGTGTGGTTGTACTTAGCACTTTTATTTGGCGGCTGTGCATCTCACATGGCCATGGTCGTTATTTGGGCCTTCAGCAGGTCTATGGTCTGGATGAGAATTGTGGGGATCTAGTTGGGTTAATCTCTTGGTTTTCTGTGATTGGCTGTGCTCGTTACTTTCATGTATAACATTCTGTAGTGTGTTTGTTGTATTTCTTGGGAGTTGAACTATTATGGTCGGAAATTGTTCCTCACAAGGGGTGGTGCGGAATCGGGGACACAGCAGCGGTGGAGAGGTCCCGCTGCTCTGGCGTCATTGAGATGGCATGGTTTGTGAGGTGAAAGTGTGTGGGAATCGGAGCCAGTGGGTGGCAACATTGCCTCGCTCGGATCCGACAATGGCTTTTGGTTAAAATTGACAGATGTCAGATTTTTTTTTCCAGGTTTGCAGGAGGGTGTGGAGCAGGCGCGGTCTTGTTGGGTGGTGGTCGTAGCTCCGTGTAGGGGTACATGGAGCTACTAGTGGCGGTGAGAAATGGAGAAATAATGGAATGCTGCTTTGCTCGTCTGGTCGACTTGTCATCTGGGAGTCTGGATGGCCATAGTGCAGTCGAGCCGTTTTTCTTCGCTGTGGAGATTTACATTAAAATGTGTATAATGCTGACATTTTCGAGTTTTATAACGATTTATATTTATATCAAGATATGTGATAGTAAAGCTGTGACCGGTTTCCACCACCCAACATGAGCCTCAGTGTCAATTATTTAATTACAGATATCAGGATAATGGTGTTTTATGTGGGTTATTCAAGAAAGTGCCCCGGGAGTATAAGGGGAAGGTGGTTATGCATTTCGCCAGTCTGTGGTGTACTCCTGACCAATTAGGGAAGGTGCACCTGGACTGGTGAATGCTGTTTCTAGTTTAGTTTCTGCACTACAGGGTTAACTTGGCGCTTTATTGAGCTGGGTGTTGCTACAGTGTTTCTCCTCCCCTCTCCTTCTCCTTCCTGTTTCCTGGTTTTATAAGGGGCTGTCAGCTACTCCTCTTCCTCTTTGATCTGTGGCACCAAAGCAGTCCCACCCTCCCTTCCTACAAGTTGCAGTTTTATGTTGTACTGTTAATATTTCCATGTTTTATAGCCCTGAAATCACAGATGGCGGAAAGAAATGGAGAGAGGATGGATGTGCTGCTCGTCTGGCCGACTTGTCATCTGGGAGTCCAGATGGGTATAGTGCAGTCTGAGACATTTTTCTTGTGGAGATTTACATAAAAATGTGTATGATGAGATTTCCAGGTTTTATAAAGAAGTGAGAAATGGAGAGATAATGGAATACTGCTTTGCTCGTCTGGCTGACTTGTCATCTGGGAATCCAGATGGGCATAGTGCACTACGAGCCGTTTTTCTTATGGAGATTTACCTAAAAATGTATATCATGTTGAGATTACCGATTTTTACAAGAAAGCGAGAAATGGAGAAATAATGGTGTCATCTGGGAGTCCAGATGTGCATTTGAGCCATGTTTTTCATTGTGGAGATATACTTTGGAAGGTATATGATGAGATTTCCGGGTTTCATAACGAAGTCACAGCTGGCGGTGAGAAATGGAGAAATAATGGAATGCTGCTTTGCTCGTCTGGTCGACTTGTCATCTGGGAGTCTGGATGGCCATAGTGCAGTCGAGCCGTTTTTCTTCGCTGTGGAGATTTACATTAAAATGTGTATAATGCTGACATTTTCGAGTTTTATAACGATTTATATTTATATCACGATATGTGATAGTAAAGCTGTGACCGGTTTCCACCACCCAACATGAGCCTCAGTGTCAATGATTTAATTACAGATATCAGGATAATGGTGTTTTATGTGGGTTATTCAAGAAAGTGCCCCGGGAGTATAAGGGGAAGGTGGTTATGCATTTCGCCAGTCTCTTCAGGACCTCTGCAATTCTCCCTGGCAGCTCTCAATCACCTCCTGCACCAGATCCTGACTGATAGCCGTCCATTCCTGCACAATCACTGCTGCATTTTGTCACAATTTGTTGGTTTTTGTTTGTCCACCCGTCTCTTGATGATTGACCACAAGTTATCAATGGGATTAAGATCTGGGGAGTTTCCAGGCCATGGACCCAAAATCTCTGTTTTGTTCCCTGAGCGATTTAGTTCTCCCCTTTGCTTTATGGCAGGTGCTCCATCATGCTGGAAAAGGCATTGTTGATCACCAAACTGCTCCCGGAGGGTTAGGAGAAGTTGCTCTTGGAGGACATTCTGGTCCCATTCTTTATTCATGGATGTGTTTTTAGGCAAGTCTGTGAGACAGCCGATTCCCTTGGCTGAGAAGCCGCCCCACACATGAATGGTTGCAGGATGCTTTACAGTTGGCATGAGACAAGACTGGTGGCATCGCTCGCCTTGTCTTCTCCGAACAAGCTGTTTTCCAGATGTTCCAAACAATCGGAAAGGGGATTCATCAGAGAAAATGCCTTTCCCCCAGTCCTCAGCAGTCCACTCCCTGTACCTTCTGCAGAATATCAGTCTGTCCCTGATGTTTTTTCTGGAGAGAAGTGGCTTCTTTATTGCCCTCCTGGACACCAGGCCTTGCTCCAAGAGTCTCCGCAGTCTCACAGTGTGTGCAGATGCCTCACACCTGCTGCTGCCATTCCTGAGCAAGCTCTGCACTGCTGGTAGCCCCATCCCCAAGCTGAAACACTTTTAAGAGACTGTCCTGGCGCTTGCTGGTCCTTCTTGGGCCCTGGAGCCTTTTTGGTAACAATGGAACCTCTCTCCTTGAATTCCTTGATGATGCGATAGATTGGTGACTGAGGTGCAATCTTTCTAGCTGTGATACTCTTCCCTGTTAGGCCAGTTTTGTGCAGTGCAATGATGACTGCACTTTTTTTTTAGAGATAACCATGGTTAACAGAAGAGAAACAATGATGCCAAGCACCAGCCTCCTTTTAAAGTGTCCAGTGGTGTGATTCTTACTTAATCATGGCAGATTGATCTCCAGCCCTGTCCCCATCAGCACCCACACCTGTGTTACTGGAGCAATCACTGACACCATGGCAGCTGCTCCTTTTAAGGCGCCTGCAATAAAGTTAAAATATGTTTTGAGGGAAAAAAAATCATTTTCTAGGCAAATATTGACTTTGTAATTAACTGCTGTTAAGCTGATCCCTCTTTATAGCATTCTGGAGTATATGCAAATTGCCATTATAACACCTGATGCTGTAGACTTTGTAAAAATTAACATTTGTATCATTCTCAAAACTTATGGTTATGACTGTATGCACAGGAGTAAGTAATCCCATATCTGAAGAATGAAATTGGGTCCATACACCCTGATCTCAAGGAATATTTTACCCAGCATTACACACTCTGTATTACTGTAGATCATTGCACGTGTTGTGCTAAATTATACGTTGGCTGCACAATACAGAAATTAAAAACCTGCATTGCCCAGCACATTACAGGCATCAGAAAGGGTGATGTTAACGCTTAGGCGCTGCTAGACACTGTATCGAAATTAGCGATATCCTCGCTGCGTTTTTTTGGTATAGAAGCAGTTAATTCTCCAACCAGGGGAGGCGATTGGAGGAAAGTACTCCTTAGAAGAGAAGGCTTTTTGGATCTTATCATTAAATTCTAGATATTCAAACGGTATGAATTCTAAAAATAATCTTACATACATTTATTAAATTGTTGTTAACATAGTTCGGATATTAAGTCTGCTATAACTATATCTGTGCCTCATTAGTCATTCACTGGTCCGGATATGACGTATTATTGCTAATTGGTCAGGTGTAGAGATGAGCGAACATACTCGTCCGAGCTTGATGCTCGATCGAGCATTAGCGTACTCGTAACTGCTCGTTGCTCGGACGAGTATTTCGCCCGCTCGAGAAAATGGCAGCTCCCGCCGTTTTGCTTTTTGGCGGCCAGAAACAGAGCCAATCACAAGCCAGGAGACTCTGCACTCCACCCAGCATGACGTGGTACCCTTACACGTAGATAGCAGTGGTTGGCTGGCCAGATCAGGTGACCCTGGGATAGACTAGCCGCTGCCCGCGCTGCTCGGATCATTCTCTGTGTGGATGCCGCTAGGGAGAGAGCTGCTGCTGCTCAGGGAAAGCGTTAGGGTGTTCTATTAGCTTACTGTTAGGCAGGAGTGATTCTAAAAGAACCCAACAGCCCTTCTTAGGGCTACAATAACGTTATAATTTTTTTTTTTTTTTTTTTGCAGCTAGTACCATATTGTGAGGAATTAGCAGGGGGACTTGCTACCGTTGTGTTTAGCTCTTAGTGACACACATATCCACCTCAAACACCAAAGTGGGAAAATTTATTAGGGGTTTGAGTAGAATTAGGCACAGTCTGCCAGTTTCTTTTTATTTTACGTTTATTTTTTTCATAACTCAGCGTCATCTCATCTGGCATAGTAGTGTGCTGTAATACTTGGCTAGAAAATAGCCATAGGAGAATACAAACGTCTTAATTACGCCTACAGTAGCGTTATATATATTTGATTTCTGGTTGATCTGCTGGTGGCTGTACTTGCTGCAGTGCATCTACTATCAAATTGGGAGCAATTTGAAGTCAGACTTGCGACCACTGTGTTTTAGTGACGCACATATCCATCGCAAAGACCGAAGTGGGAAAATTTATTAGGGCCCGGGGTTGTATTTCAATTAGGCACAGTCTGCCATTTCCTTTTTTATTTTACGTTTATTTTTTTCATAACTCAGCGTCATCTCATCTGGCATAGTAGTGTGCTGTAATACTTGGCTAGAAAATAGCCATAGCAATAGGATAGCATCGTTTGGTTTTAAAAACTAAAAAACACAAAAAAAAAACAAAAAAAAAAAAAAGGTAAAAAAAAAATACAAGTTACAACTCTCATTTTCAAAATGTTTAACCCGAGGGCTAGGGGTAGAGGACGAGGGCGGGGACGTGGGCGTCCAACTACTGCAGGGGTCAGAGGCCGTGGTCCTGGGCGGGGTGAGACACCACCTGCTTATGAGGGAGCAGGGGAACGCCGCAGAGCTACACTCCCTAGGTTCATGTCTGAAGTTACTGGGAATCGTGGTAGAGCACTGTTGAGGCCAGAACAGTGCGAACAGGTGATGTCGTGGATTGCCGACAATGCTTCGAGCAATTTGTCCACCAGTCAGTCTTCCACGCAGTCCACCCATGTCACCGAAATCGGCACTCCTCCAGCTCCTGCACCTCAGCCTCCTCCCCCCCAGTCTGCCCCCTCCCAGCAAAATTTGCCATTTGAACCGGCATACTCTGAGGAACTGTTTTCTGGACCCTTCCCACAGTCACAAACCACTTGTCCGGTTGCTGATGAGCAATTTTCCGATGCCCAGGTTTTCCACCAGTCGCAGTCTGTGGGTGATGATGACCTTGTTGACGTAGTGGAAGAAGTGTGTAAAGAGGTGTCTGACGATGAGGAGACACGGTTGTCAGACAGTGGGGAAGTTGTTGTCAGGGCAGGAAGTCCGAGGGGGGAGCAGACTGAGGGATCGGAGGATGATGAGGTGACAGACCCAAGCTGGGTTGAGAGGCCGGGTGAACACAGTGCTTCTGAGACGGAGGAGAGTCCTCGACCAGAACAGGTTGGAAGAGGCAGTGGTGGGGCCAGACGGAGAGGCAGGGCCAGAGCTGGTGCATCAGCGCCAAATGTGTCAACTAGTGAAGCTCCCGTGGCGAGGGCTCCTGCGGCGAGGGCTAGATTTTCAGAAGTCTGGAGGTTCTTTAAGGAAACACCGGATGACCGACGGACTGTGGTGTGCCACATTTGCCAAACCAGGATCAGCAGGGGTTCCACCACTACTAGCTTAACTACCACCAGTATGCGCAGGCATATGAATGCTAAACACCCCACTCAGTGGCAACAAGCGCGTTCACCTCTGGCCGTGCACACCACTGCTCCTTCCCCTGTGTCAGCTGATAGTCAGCCCCCTGCCCAGGACCCTGCCACAAAAACCCCATCGTCACCTCCACGATCCTCCACAGCATCCACCAGCGTTCAGCTCTCCATACCCCAGACTCTGGAGCGGAAACGCAAATATAGTGCAACCCACCCGCACGCCCAAGCCCTTAATGTGCACATCTCCAGATTGCTAAGCCTGGAGATGCTGCCCTATAGGCTAGTAGAGACCGAGGCCTTTCGCAGCCTCATGGCGGCGGCCGCCCCTCGGTATTCGGTCCCCAGCCGCCACTACTTTTCCCGATGTGCCGTCCCAGCCCTGCACCAGCACGTGTCAGACAACATAATCCGTGCCCTGACCAACGCCGTTTCTGACAAGGTCCACCTGACCACGGACACGTGGACGAGTGCTGCCGGGCAGGGCCACTATATATCTCTGACGGCACATTGGGTTAACTTGGTGGAGGCTGGGACCGAGTGTGACCCTGCGGCTGGTCATATACTGCCGACGCCGAGGATTGCGGGGCCTACCTCGGTCCAGGTGTTTGAGGCCTACTATGCCTCCTCCTCCTCCCACCCCTCCTCCACCTCCTCCTCCGAACGACCATTCGTGGGCATGGCGCCATCAGTCGGTAGCTCTAGGCACAGCAGCAGTGCCGTCGCTAAGCGACAGCAGGCGGTGCTCAAACTGCTGAGCCTAGGCGATAAAAGGCACACCGCCCAAGAACTATTACAGGGCATCACGGCGCAGACTGATCTGTGGCTGGCACCGCTGAACCTGAAGCCAGGCATGGTTGTGTGTGACAACGGCCGTAACCTGGTGGCGGCTCTGCAACTCGGCAGACTGACACATGTGCCATGCCTGGCCCATGTGTTAAATCTGATAGTTCAGCGTTTCCTCAAGACATACCCCAATCTGTCTGATTTGCTCACGAAGGTGCGCCGCATCTGTGCGCATTTCAGGAAGTCCAGCACAGATGCTGCCACTCTCAGGGCAGCGCAGCGCCGCCTCCAACTGCCCGCTCACCGACTGTTGTGCGACGTGCCCACGAGGTGGAATTCAACACTGACCATGTTATCCAGAGTTTACCAGCAGCGCCGAGCGATTGTAGACTGCCAGATGTCAACTTCCACCAGAACTGGTAGTCAGGTCAGTCAGCTTCCTCAAGTCTACAATGAGGAGTGGACGTGGATGTCTGATATCTGTCAGGTGCTGAGTAACTTTGAGGAGTCAACACAGATGGTCAGTGGCGATGCCGCCATCATCAGCCTCACCATCCCGCTGCTTGGCCTGTTGAAAAACTCTCTGGTCAGCATGAAGTCGGAAGCTTTGCGCTCCTCACAAGAGACAGGGGAAGAAGATTCCCTTGTTGATAGCCAAAGCACCCTTAGGTCTGTTTCTCAGCGCATATCGGAGGAGGTGGAGGTGGAGGAGGATGAGGAGGAAGAGGAGGAGAATGTTGGCGAGACACAAGAGGGGACCATTGTTGAGTCCTACACTGTTGAGCGTGTATGGGCAGAAGAAGAGGAGTTGGAGGAGTTGGAGGAGGAGGAAATGGACAGTCAGGCCAGTGAGGGGAGTGAATTCTTACGCGTTGGTACTCTGGCGCATATGGCAGATTTCATGCTAGGCTGCCTATCCCGTGACCCTCGCGTTCAAAGAATTTATTCCAGCACCGATTACTGGGTGTTCACTCTCCTGGACCCACGGTACAAGCAAAATCTTTCCACTCTCATCCCTGGAGAGGAAAGGAGTGTGAGAATGCATGAATACCAGCAGGCCCTGGTGCACAAGCTGAAACAGTATTTCCCTTCTGACAGCGCTAGCGGCAGAGTGCGTAGTTCTGCGGGACAAGTAGCGAGGGAGAGTAGGCGAGCAGGCAGCTTGTCCAGCACTGGCAAGGGTACGCTTTACAAGGCTTTTGCCAGCTTTATGTCACCCCAGCAAGACACTGTCACCTGTCCCCAGTCTCGGCAGAGTAGGGCTGATCTTTACAGAAAGATGGTGAGGGAGTACGTAGCTGACCATACCATCGTCCTAAATGATCACACAGCTCCCTACAACTACTGGGTTTCAAAGCTGGACATGTGGCACGAACTGGCGCTCTACGCCTTGGAGGTTCTTGCCTGCCCTGCCGCTAGCGTCTTGTCAGAGCGGGTTTTCAGTGCAGCTGGTGGCATCATCACCGATAAGCGTACACGCCTGTCGACTGACAGCGCTGACAGGCTGACGCTTATCAAGATGAATAAAGCATGGATTTCTCCTAATTTCAAATCTCCAGCAGGTGAAGGAAGCTCAACCTGAATAATTTATCCACTCCTCCTCCTCCTCATTTTCCTCCTTCTCCTCCTCTTTCTACAGTAAAGCAGAGGAAACTGGCTGTTTTTTGACAGGGCCCACTGGCTCTAGGTATAGTACTTTATGCATTTAATTTTTCTGGAGGGCCACCGACACGGTCCTCTGTTTTAAACAATTTTTTGGGACTGCCACATACAGGCACTCAATCTATTCAATTTTTCTGGAGGGCCACCTTTCCGGTCCTCTGTTTTAAACAATTTTTTGGGACTGCCACATACAGGCACTCAATCTATTCCATTTTTCTGGAGGGCCACCTACCTGCTCCTCTGGTTTAAAAACTTTTTTGGACTGCCACATACAGGCACTCAATCTATTCCATTTTTCTGGAGGGCCACCTACCTGCTCCTCTGGTTTAAAAACTTTTTTGGACTGCCACATACAGGCACTCAATCTATTCCATTTTTCTGGAGGGCCACCTACCTGCTCCTCTGGTTTGAAAACTTTTTTGGACTGCCACATACAGGCACTCAATCTATTCCATTTTTCTGGAGGGCCACCTACCTGCTCCTCTGGTTTGAAAAATTTTTTGGACTGCCACATACAGGCACTCAATCTATTCCATTTTTCTGGAGGGCCACCTACCTGCTCCTCTGGTTTGAAACATTTTTTGGACTGCCACATACAGGCACTATCCAAATTGAATTGTCTCCATAGCAGCCTCCACACGTTGTCTCCATTGCTACCTCCAAAAGTCGTCCATATAGCTGCCTCCATACATCGTCCCTTTATCAAACGAGGTTTGTCAGGCCGAAATTTGGGTTGTTTTCATGGATTCCACATCAAAGTTGTTAACTTTGTCGCCACCCTGCTGTGTTATCCACAAAATACACTGGCAAACTTTTACCATTTACGGATATTATTTCAGCGCTTCTTGCGCATCTGTTTACATTCCCCTCACCCGCCATATCCTAAACTTATAAGAACGCTACTACACTTGATCTTATACAAAAGGTTCTTAGAAGTGCTGTTTGGGGAGTAGCCTAGAGACAGGGGCTTGGATTGGCGAAAGCTCGCCTAGCAGCGGAGCGCCAGCTCCATGCGCATCATGCGCTTCTTGCGCATCTGTTTACATTCCCCTCACCCGCCATATCCCAAACTTATAAGAACGCTACTACACTTAACTTGGTGCAGGCTGGGACCGAGTCTGACCCTGGGGCTGGTCATATACTGCCGACGCAGAGGATTGCGGGGCCTACCTCGGTCCAGGTCTCAAAGGCCTACTATACCTCCAAATCCTCCCACCCCTCCTCCACCTCCTCCTCCTCCGAATTACCATCCGTGGGCATGGCGCCATCAGTCGGTAGCTCTAGGCACAGCAGCAGTGCCGTTGCTTAGCGACAGCAGGCGGTGCTCAAACTGCTGAGCCTAGGTGATAAAAGGCACACCGCCCAAGAGCTATTGCAGGGCATTCCACATCAAACTTGTTAACTTTGTCGCCACCCTGCTGTGTAAGCCACAAAATATACTGGAAAACTTTTTTCATTTACGGATATTATTTCAGCGCTTCTTGCGCAGATGTTTACATTCCCCTCACCCGCCATATCCCAAACTTATAAGAACGCTACTACACTTGATCTTATCCGAAAGGTTCTTAGAAGTGCTGTTTGGGGAGTAGCCTAGAGACAGGGGCTTGGATTGGCGAAAGCTCGCCTGGCAGCGGAGCGCCAGCTCCATGCCAAGAACCAACTAACATAGTTTTAACTGCAGCACCTTTAATCTACTACTAGTTCACTGCCTCCATACATCGTCCCCTTATCAAACGAGCTGTGTCAGGCAGAATTTTGGATTGTTTTCATGGCTTCCATGTTAACTTTGTCGCCACCCTGCTGTGTAATCCACAAAATATACTGGCAAACTTTTATCATGTACCAATATTATTTGAGCGCTTCTTGCTCACCTCCTTTGGTTCCTCTCTGCTACCCATTGGTTTGAAGCCTGAGTCCATTTAGGGTATGTCGCCATGCCACTCTCTAGCCTTCCGCTGCTGCCGCTGCCTCTGCATGCCGTCCCCTATAGTGTCAGGGTCAATTATTGGATGTTTTAGATGCTATCTAGCTTCATTCTGTCACTCTGTCATGGCCATGCTGTTGGCCATAATTTTGGCATAATGGTGCATTTAAGCAGCCTCAGAGGCATCCATGCATGCTGCCCCTGCTGTTTCCTGTCCATTTCCGTGGTGTTTCCATCCTTTTCTGAGGTTCCCAGGTGTTTGGCCAAGCTTCCCTGTGCAGAGCCTTGGTCCCCTTGAAAAATGCTCGAGTCTCCCATTGACTTCAATGGGGCTCGTTACTCGAAACGAGCACTCGAGCATCGGGAAAAGTTCGTCTCGAATAACGAGTACCCGAGCATTTTAGTGCTCGCTCATCTCTAGTCAGGTGTACTCCTTTATTTTAAAGATGTGTTTGTTGAGCCATTTGAATTATACCAGGACTATGGCCCGTTCTACACTTGCGAGTGTGATGCGATGAACTCGCATCACACTGGCAACGCATGCTGCCGGGATCTCCCAGCCCGAAAGCTGCAAACCAGGAGTGAACTGACCTGCTGAATTCATTCCCGCTTTGCAGAGTTCGGGCCAGGAGATCCAGGCAGCACGCGTTGCCAGTGTGATATGAGTTCATCGCATCACACTCGCAAGTGTAGAACGGGCCTAAGGTTTGAAGCTAAGCCGAAACGCGTAGGTGTCCTGTACCTACACCGTCCATGCACACTTGTAGTGTGCATCTGTTAAAGCATACCCAATAAAGAACACTATTTGGATTTTACTTGGATGTGCCCCGGCTTTTCCTCACTTCGTTCATGGATCGTATTGTGAAGTATTGTTATATGCTTAATGAAAATGTTTTTATTTTTCATATGCTTGCTGAATGCTGAAACTAAGAGGACATTTGACTATGGCTAAAGCTGATCAAGTCTACTACTCTCAACCAAAGGAATGCCAGACCCCTTCAGTCAATGTTTACATCTATCAAGAGGGATTTACGATACTATATCCACTCCAGGGAAAACAGAGCCTTTGTGTCTCCGATGCCTATGTAATCATTTACCAACCAATGGACTATGGACATTACTTCTTTATCCCTAAGTAACCAAGCCCAGGTCCTGCCTGTAAAATACTATGCCTTGCATGACAACACTTCTCCACAAAGATTGAGATATTATACCATACTTCTGTCTTGGTGTGATTTCTTTGAGCTCACTTTGTGGATTTTATTAGCAATTAGAGAACCTGAGGTTGTGGGAACAGGGGCAGAACTTGAGAGTATAACCTGCCAGACACCGAGGAGCACACATCATAGGACCTCAATCATAGAGAAGCCTGGGTTTGTGAGACTCCAACTTCTTTTTTCTCATTGTATGTGCACAATTTCAGTTTCCTCTAGACACGACCCAGTAACTTCTTACTTAGGGTCGGCAGCCATCTTGGATTTTTGTGTGAGATCGTGCAGATGAGATTTCTGTCTCTCTCTCCTGTGTCCCTGTAGCCCCGACCCCTGCATGGAGCTCAGATATACTCACTGATTACTTCCTGCCAGGACAGAGCCGAGAGCAGGGAGAGTAGCTGCAAACTACAAGCTACAAGGAGATAAGTGATCTGGGGGAAGGGGGAGGCAGGCACATATCTGGGAGATGTAGCAGAGCTCACAGTGTAACAGTGTAAAAGGCATCATGCATCTCTGATCTATCTCATCTCTCTCTCTATGTGTCAGTGTGTTAGTACAGAAGCCGGATGAGAGTTTATATACACCTGTACCGTGATAATGTAACCACATTGTCACCCCACAGAGCTAGATGGTTCATAAAGTGTTTGCTTAGAGAGTCCCCGCCCACACCCTGGAATCTTACACTGAGCGGCCTAGACAGTGATAGGAGCTAAAACAGCTATAACACTGAGTAAAATTCTAAAGTAATGTTTTAAAATGACCTGTATTGTGTTAACATCATTTTGAGATTGAGATGTGAGAATTTTCTTTAATATCGCTCAGTTTGCCATCTCTGGGGTGGTGAACAATCCCATTGCGGTCCCTTTGCGATACAATTCATAAAATTCATTAATTTCCTTTTTGTGGATAAGAGATGAAAGTATATTATTACTATGGATATTTTGTCAATTTCATTCACAGTTTCTTCAAATGTTTAATTTTCATTGTAGATGCAAGTGGCCATGTTTTCTTTGTAATCTGGATTCACATGACCCTATTTTCTGCAATGCATTTCTGGTTTGTTTTCCTTTACACAACTTACCCTACTCTATTATATCATAACCAGTATTTCACACCACACCCAACTTTGGTTTTCAATAGAGTAAAACATAGTCAGCAGGGATTTGCTGAATATTCAGGAATGATGCTAATTATTCATAACAAGAAAAATGATGTTGGGAATTGAAAAGAAGAAAAGTGAATCCACAATTATGCAAATCCGACAACAGTGTCGAGCTATGACTTGTACTTCTGTATTCCCTTTAGCTACATCTTCATGCATAGTACAAGTAAATTTGTCTGTCTTACTTAGTGGTTTATCTTACTGATTACAACACAGTTCTGACACATGGAAACATCAATACAATTAGATTTTATCTATCTTTTTGGTGCCCTCAGTTCTAAAGAAGACAAGTTTATAAAAATGTACTGTAAGTTTATGACCTCTATACATCTTGTCATTACTTGTCTATACATTAAATTTTATATCATCTCATGCCAACATCTCGAGAGTTTCCTTTTCTGCAGTACAGGTGGTGGTGTACATAAAATCTACTATTATATTCCTGCTGCAAGATCCAATTCCTGCAATCGTTATATCTTATCTATAATATTTTAATGGAATAAGAATGACCAAAAGCAACATTTTCTTAATAAAATTGTTCAGTATGCAATCACTGGGGCGGTAACGAATCCCATTACGGTCCCATTTTTTGATGTTATGCACTATATTGAGAGTACGAAGTTTATTTATTTGTGAATAAACATGATTAAATTAATGTATCCATGGATGTAAAGTGCTAGGAAGGTATTTTAACAATCCATCAGGTGCATAATTTCAAAACATACATGAATACATAGATATAAATGTCGCAATTGTGACATAGACATAGTCTATAGACTAAAATGAAAAAACAAACAAACAAATTTTTTAAATAAAGCAGTGTTGATGGAATTGTAACATAAGCTATTCCAGGGCGAGTGTCACAGGTGTTCCCATTCCCATATCGCGGGTCGCGGGCTCACCTGCCCCCTCGCTCCCCGCCAGTGCCTCTCACCTGTCCCCGCTCCCGATTCCCGGACTTGCTCCGTGTGCGCACGTCCCTGAGTCCTAGGGCAGGCACGTGCCAGCTTCAGGAAATTTAAAGGGCCAGCGCACCATTAATTGGTGCTGGCCATTTTCTAAGAAGGCTTTTTTTCAACCTGCCTCAACCATCACACCCTTCCAGATCTTTGTGCCTCACAGCCTTAGAGAAAGCTCCATTGCGATTATCCTGCGTTCCTGTGTCTCCTGTGTTCCTGTGTGTGTTCCTGTGTATTCCTGCATTCCAGTGTGTTCCTGCTCCTGAATCCTGTGTTGCCGTGTTACCTGCATTACCAGTGTTCCTCCATGTTGCTGTGTCCCGTGTGCCTGTGTTCCCGTTCCCATCTACCTGGACCTCCTGTTGCTGACCCCGGATTGGACTTGACCCTGCATCTCTGCCACCTGCCCTGACCCTGGTACCTAGACCTCGGCTGCCATCACGGGCTAGTCGCACCAGTGGAACGACCTGGTGGTACCACGCCGCAGCAAGTCCATCCCGCTTTGCGGCGGGCTCTGGTGAAGATCAGGTGCCACTTAGACTCCGGTCCCAGGTGTCGGCTAGTGCCACCTCCCGCGGTGGTCCAGTGGATCCACACATCCCGAAACCTGACAGCCAGAATTGCTCTTTCAGGTGTTCTTCAACATATGTCCGGTCAGGTCAGACTATGCCAGGAAGAACCAGGGGGGCATAGATGTTAATAAACACTGGCAACACACTGAAGACAAGCTGAACTAGGAGAGAGAGAATAAAGTCAAAACAACAGGCAAATCAAGTGGAGAAGTCACAATGCTCAAAATACTTAGACAATACCTTACAACAAACACAATCATGGTCAGATTTTTATATCCTGACAAGCGATTAGATTTCAAGACAACTGAGAAGTTTTTTTTCTTCTCAGTACATTGCAAGGAATATTAAATACTGACAATTGGAAATACAATTTTCCTGCACATATAAATCCCTCATACATCTGCAGATGTAAGCAGAAAAAAAGAGGAAAATATAAAGTTATGCCTTTTAGAAGGAAGGGATTGATAAACGGTAACCCAAAACAGACAGAAAGAGACAGACAGGCAGAGACAGACAGAGAGACAAAGAGAGGGAAACAGACAGAGAGAGGGGAAGACAGAGAGAGAGACAGGCTGAGACAGACAGAAGGAGACAGACAGAGAGAAACACAGTGGGACAGTCAGAGAGAGAGAGAGACTTACAGAGACAGGCAGACGGAGACAGACAGAGAGGCAGATAGAGAGAGACACAGTGAGACAGTCAGAGAGAGAGAGAGACTGACTGACAGATACAGGCAGACAGAGACAGGCAGAGGGACAGACAGAGACTGGCAGAGAGAGAGACAAAGATATAGAGAGAGCGATACATAGATATAGGTAGAAAGATAGCTATAGTGAGAGATATAGATAGCTAGTTATAAAATATTTTTCGTTAACCCATACAATATTTTGTTATAGCTAAGAGCAGTAATTTACTAGTGCAGGCAACTCCGGGAGCTACAGCTAGTAAATATATACTTATTTTAATTATTATAAGATGTAAAGGGAACCCATGAATTACCAGTTATAATAAACTGATTAAAATATACCCTGCACCATGGACCATTTTTTGGCCTTTTTCCAACTTGTCAGAAAAAGGAGGCTTGACCTTATGAAAGAGGACATTGTTCTCAAGAATTATTGGTATTATTGAAATTAAGGAGGTTATGCCAAATTGTGGCGCACAGTTTAGACCTAATAAAAGCAGCTCTAAAACTAGAACACAATGGGGAACATTTAGTTACCCAGTCCTGTTGTGATCCCCGATCCGGACGGTCCGACGAAGATGAAGTCCGGCACGATTCACCAACATCGTGCGCCTGAGATCCTGCATCAGTTGCTTCTGGGCCGAGGTCCGCCGGAGTTCACCATCTTCTTCCCAGTGCTTGTAAGTGCGTGTCTTGCGACACAATTTGCGATGTTAAATCCCACGCGTTGTCCGAATTCGTTGGATCGTCTGACAGCCCGTCCCCCGATTTTTGTCACGTGAAAGCCGGCGACTATGCGCCAATATACGATCACATGTACCAAAACACCCTGTTAAATGCGGTGCTACACGGAAAAGCGTCGGGAAACCCGACGAAAATGCGACCCGCAGACCCTTAGTAAATGAGCCCCAATATTCTTATACTGCGACAGACTCATTATCACAATGATGAGTCTGCACGGCAATAGACTAGTGCTGTCTGGCTCTGCACTGTCAGACCATGAAACACATTGATGAATTCCCCCCACTCTCTCGTTGGCGCCAAAGCAATTGACATACTGATTAGTTATTATAAAAAATTGTTTCACCTCAAATTGATTAAAATAGATACAGCCCAGAGTCATTGATAGAAGGACTGAGGCAGACGTTTTAGACCATAGCTTATGTGCAGACTAATATTACACTATCTTTAGGATGTCAGGGATACTTACCTAAAGCCATCACCTACCTGTAGAGCTATGGTGGGTTTACCTATCTATGTATGTATTATACTGCACTAAGCAAAAATAATCAATTCTCTAATTTACTATATTAAGTTATCTGCTACCAGAGGTTTTACCCTGCCTCTCCCCCAGGCTAATCTCCATTTGCCATGCTTTCTGATGCCATTGGCCATCGACTTGTTGAGAGGGGCTGTAGGACCTGTAGTGATATCACAAGCATGTGACTTATCACATCAGCCAATTACAAACATGCTGTCCTGTTCTGGCTTCATTGCCCTGAACTGATGTCACAAACTGTAACTGCCCACATCAGGAATAGCTGAATCTAATGAATCTTATATATACCTGATATATCTCAGGCTAGGAAGAAGCCAGCAGCATGATACAGGCGTCGTTGGAATTGTTGTCAAAGTCTATCTTCAGCTGGGCTAACACTATTTTTTGTCAGTAACTTTACAGTTATGCTTTAACCCCTTCACGCTCCGCGGCGGATATATCCGCCACGGAGCGCAGTGACTTAGCGCTCAGTGGCGGATATATCCGCCACGGCGCTTATGCCGGCTCGGCTCTGGATCAGAGCCGAACCGGCATCGGGAAACACGGGGTGCCGGCTGTAACTAATAGCCGGCACCCCAGTGTAACACCCGCGATCGGAGTTGTCTCCGATCGCGGGTGCTTAACCCTTTAGATGCCGCGGTCAGCGCGACCGCGGCATCTAACAAGTATCTGGGGGGTCTTTCCCCCACGATCGGCCCCCCCGAACCGTTTTCGGGGGGCGCCGATCGTTGCTATAGTAACTCTGGGGTCCGATCTGGACCCCAGAGTTACTAGCAAGAATTGCCAGTAAGATGGCGTCTGTGACGTCATCTTACTGGCAAAGTGCCAGCCTATGCAAGTGCATAGGCTGACACTGATAATACTCTGCAATACATGAGTATTGCAGAATATTATCATGAAGAAGCAATCAGATGATTGCTTGTTCATATCCCATGGTATAAAAGTGAAAAAGTAAAAAAAAAAGTTATTCAATAAAAAAATAAAGTCATAAATCACTAAAAATGCCCCAAACCCCCAAAACATATAAAGAGACATATAACTCAAAAAAAAAGTCTAAATCATAACACAAACCCCACATATATAGTGTCACCGCGTCCGTAACAACCCGTAGAATAAAAGTAAATCATTATTGAACCCCCACGATAAACGCCGTAAAAAAAAACTGTTATAAACCCTCCAAAAATTATGATTTTTACCTTTTCAATCCCACAAAAAATGCTATAAAATGCGACCAAAAAACCATATGTACTCAGACATGATACTGGTGCAAAGTACAACATGTCCCGCAAAAAACAAGCCATCAATCAGCTCCGTAGCCAAAAACGTAACAAAGTTATGCCACTTGGAAGATGGCAATACAAAAATTATAGATTTTTCCCCACATTAGGGTTTTGTTTGACAAATTTAGTAAAACGTAAGAAAATATATTCATGTCTGGTATCCCCGTAATCGTATCAACCCACAGAATAAAGATAACATGATTATTAGTCTATACGGTGAACACCAAAAAAAAAAAAGTCAAAAATCCAGTACAGAATTGATGCTTTTCTACTCCTGCCCTCAAAAAAAGTTCCTAAATTTTCAACAATAGGTGATACCAACCCCAAAATGGTAACAATGGAAAAAGCATCTCATCCCGCAAAAAAAATGCCGTCACATGGCCCCAATAACGAAAAAGCGAAAATTTTATAGCCTTCAAAAGGGGCCAATGAGGAAACTAAAATCCTGGCAGCTGCAGCGCCCTCCTTCCCTTCTGCGCCTTGCTGTGCGCCCATAAAACAAGTCACAGCCACATGTGGGGGGTCTTTGTACTCAGGAGAAATTGCAGAACAAATTGTATGGTGGGTTTTCTCTTTTTATATTTTGGAAATGTGTAAATTTTAGTGCTAAATGAACGTATAAGGGAACAGTATGACCATTCTAAATTTCACCTCCATTTTGATTCAATTACTATGAAGATCTCAAGGGGTTAACAATCTTCGTAAAAGCTGTTTCTGATAGCTTGAGGGGTGCAGATTTGAAAATGGGTAGATTATATAGGGGGTTTTGATGCTAAATATGTAAAATTTCATTCAAAACTGTATTTATCCCCAAAATAGTCAATTCTGAAAATCCGGAAAAGCGATATTCTATTTGTAAGCCGCGTGACATCAAAATAAATTATCCAGACATTTCAGAAATTATGAAAATGTAAAGTAGACAAATGGGAAATGTTATTCAGCAACTTATTTAGGTGGTAAATCTATCTGCCTGAAAACGCAATGATTTAGAATTTCGAAAATGGCAAATTTTTCAAAAAATTTATCATATTTTCTTTTTTTTGTAAATAAACGCAAAACTTATCTGCCAAAATTTACCACTAAAATGAAGTACAACATGTGGGGAAAAAACAATCTCAGAATCGTTTTGATAAGTAACAGTGTTCAAAAGTTATAACCATATAAAGCGAAGCAAGTCAGAATCCAAAAAATCGGGCTGAGCCTTAAGCTGTAAAATGGCTGCGTCCTTAAGGGGTTAAAGGAAACAGAGGGAACTTAAAGTACTAAAGACGCAACATCTTAAATCCCATTTACTACTTAATTGATAAATTACATTCTAACATAACATATTGGCTGTAACTAGACAACGATATAACGAATAATCTGACAGTTTCCATTTAAGTTTTTTAGTGGCCAATGTTGTCTTTGAGATGAGATAACTCGCTGCCTTCTGATATCATTGTAGGGTGTGTGGGGGGGTTGTCCAGGTGATTATCCTACTGTAAGGAACAACCTACCTTCTATGTGTGGGTTATAAAGAAAACCTGCAAGGATCTGTAGTTATATCTTTGGATTATGAGGAGACAGGAAGAGCCATAGAAACTGTATTTGTAAGTTTTTAGTTTTGTGGCTATTTTATGCATATCTATCTATCTCCTAGCCATCTATTTAATCCATGAAATAGACAGCACTCCAATTTATAACATTAAGCAGGGTGTCTTCTTTCCATAGTGCAACGTTTTGGTGGATGACCACCTTTTTCCAGGATCTATCTATCCATCTAATATGTATCTATTTGTCTGTCTAAGCAAAGATAAGTAAGCAGTGCTCCAAAATCAATCTTAAAAAAGGCCCATATCGAGGTACAATCTATCATCTCTATCTCTCTATTTACCTTCCTTTCCATGATTTTATATTCTCTCAGATTCAACATTTTCCAATGTGCATATAGTTGGGGACATTTATATAAAGTGTTCTTACCTCCGCTGGCTTAGTTTCCGACTAGTTGTCGTTAATGAGAAACATATTTAATATTTCTGTCCCGGGAAACCATTTTTCGTTTGGTTTGCACTTTTCAGCGCACAAAAAATGGAAAGGACAGATATTAATTGTGTTGGAGTTTCCACAGCATAAAAATCATGTCAGAGGATGTGGAAAATCCCATTATTTATTGGTGCAGGCCACTAATAAATGGGTCAGAAAGGAGAAAAGCTAGTGGGATCACCACAAAAAAGTGGAAACCCCATAGCAAATGTCCGCCTCTACAAACACATTGGGGCACATTTACTAAGGGTCCGAACGCCACATTTTCACCAGGTTTTGCGGTTCTATTCCGTTTTGCCCTGAATTGCCCCGCGTTTTTGCCACAAATGCAATTGGATTGTGCCGCATCGGCGCCAACTTGCATGCGACATAAATCAGGGGCTGTGGACGTCGGACAACCCGACTGATTTGGACAAACCGCGAAATTTAAAAAGCAAATTGCGTTGCAAGATCAGCACTTACATGCTTCAGGAAGAAGAAGGTGAACTCCGGCGGACCTCAGCGGGGAAGCGACACATGCAGGAAATTGGACCCGAATCCTCGTCGGACAACGCATGGCGGGGATCGCGATGGGACGGGTAAGTAAATGTGCCCCATTATTATAGGATTTATCCCATATGAATATGTTGGCTAGGACTCCTTATTGGTAACAATTTACATCATATTTGTAATAGCTAAACTGTAATACACATAGTACATATCTGTGTGTATTTATTACCCCTCCAAGGAGGCGATTAACAAATATAAGAGGATACCACAGTCCCGGTGCCTGGATCTACGAGTAAGTGTCCCTGGTTTATCAGGATGGATTTTTGATGGTAGATTTCCTTTAAATAATAGATCAGCCTGCTAACATTTGTGATTATTTCAGGGCTTCGCCAGTGTCTAGGTATAGAAACCCTGATAACCCTCAAGTAACTGAGATTCTTGGACCTTCTCCATTGACAGAGGTCTTAGTTTACTTCCTTTATTTCCTCTGTGTACTTCAGTTACAGAGAAAAAAGATCTCCCCAGGGATAAGGGAGGCAGAGTCCGGATACATCAGGGGGTAATGTTTGATATGGTACTTGTTGGAGGTTTTTTTGCTTTGAAAAATAGCAAATGTAGATGTCAATTACTTTAAAAAATGAATTACATTTCTTCTGCTTCATCTTCACAGGTATAAACAGAGTATAATAAGAAAATGGCGACGTCTCAAAATACTGAATATGGAGATTCAACAAGTTTCTCAGCTTCTGGTGATTTGTCGGTACCTCGGGTCACTGGGACAGACAAGTACCACGCTTTCATCAGCTTCAGTGGTGCAGACTCGGCTTGGGTGCATCGGCTTGTCCAGAAACTGGAGGAGACATTTCCCGGCATAAAAATCTGTACACATGACCGGGACTTCACTGCAGGGAAGACGATCATAGAGAACATGACTGAGTGCATTCAGAGCAGTCAGAAGATTGTAATGGTGCTGAGCCCGGAATTTGTGGACAGTCGCTGGTGTCTCTTCGAAGCCAATCTCTCCATGTTCCAGGACTGTATGTCACATAAAGCCATTGTCCCCATCATTCTGAGGCCATGCCTGATGCCTCTGTATCTCAGTCACCTCACTTACTTAGAAGCTGAGGATGAGGAGTTCTTTGAAATACTCTGCAAAAGGCTCCTAAGGAATAATGCGAAAGAAACTGAAGACGTCCTGGTGCACTTCCAGTCATCTATCCTCTACGGGGGGAAGCATCTGCTATCTCTGGCAGCAGTGAATGGGCATGAAGAAGCCAACAGTGGAGTTTTCTCTGACACTTGTGTGCCGGACGCTCTAAAAGCAGTGGTGAAAGACCCAGAAATCTACAAGAAAGCCATTCAGCTGATAAATGATACTCCACCTGATATCCTAAACGCCAAATGTACTGAAGGTGTTCTGGGATTACTGCTGGGTTTTAGCCTTGCCATTCCATTAATATTTTATATCTTCATACACCACTATGACTTGGTGGTACTTTATCCACTTACCAGCCAGTTTAGTCGCATTCGGCGTTGCATTACATAGAGCGGCATACTGGAAAAAGAAAAGGTTGAACAGGATAACCCAAGACATGAACAAAAAAGTTGGAGAAGCCAATCTATTATTAGCTGGATGTTTAATCCTTGCCGGTTGTTCTTCTAAGTCCAGTTTGGATTTTGTTTTTGTATCTCTAAGAGATTGTAGAGAAATGTTCCGCATTACCTTTGGGAGTGATAGAGAACTAGAGCAATGTATGTGGAACGAGGCCATGATAAGATATTCACCGGGTTATGCCAACTGCATGGCCAAGAAACTCTTCCCTTTCCATAACCCACCCCCTCCCGGGCATGTATCCGATGGTATCTGTTTCTGCCAGTATGTGGCCATGCAGATAGAAGGAGGTAACCGGCCGTAGCATCACTTATCATACAGTGGCTTTATTGCTTACCCCTTGTTCATGCCATTATAGGTCTTTTAGTCTTACAGGTCAATCCTACTAACTACCGCATAATTATTCTCCAGTGATGTGAAATTACCTGCATTGGCCCATGTTTATCAAAACTAATACAAACTGCGGCAGATTATTGAGTACTGGTGCACGGTCTTTATGAATATGGTGCCCATTGCACTGCTTGGGATGTGGGCACCAACTTTATTCTGATGCACCTTCAATCATACTGACCTATAGAATAAGAATAAGATGTTTATTATGCTATACGGTGAAAAGCAAAAAAATGACGTCAAAAATCGATTACATAATTGATACTTTTCTACTCCTCCATACCTCCAAAAAAGGAAATATATTTTCAACAATAGGTGATACCAACCCCAAAATGGTATCACTGGAAAATACATTTCATCACACAAAAAATTTTATAGCCTACAAAAGGGCGACAATGGGGGTTATTTACTAAGGGCCCGATTCGTGTTTTCCCGACGTGTTACCCGAATATTTCCAATTTGCGCCAATTTCCCCTGAATTGCCCCGGGATTTTGGCGCACGCAATCGGATTGTGGCGAATCGGCGCTGGCATGCACGTGACGGAAATCGGTGGGCGTGGCCGAACAAAAACCCGACGGATTCGGAAAAACCGCCGCATTTAAAACAAAAAATCTGTCGCGGAGCTTGCACTTACCCTCACTCAGCCCGGCTCGGTGAACTCCAGTGCGTTCCGATGCTTTTCAGCACAGCAGCGCCAACTGGTGGACGGCGGAGGAACTACCTTAATGAATCCCGGCCGGACCCGAATTCAGCGCAGAGAACGCGCCGCTGGATCGCGAATGGACCCGGTAAGTAAATCTGCCCCAATGTCTTTAGGACAAAACTGGCAACTGCAGGCTGCTACTTCCCTTCTGCACCTCGCTGTGCGCCCATACAACAGGTAACAGGCGCATGTGGGGGGTTTCTGTACTCAGGAGAAATTGTATAACAAATATTAAGATGAGTTTTCTCTTTTTATCTTTTGGAAATGTGTACATTTTAGAGCTAAGTGAATGCATAACCGACAAATTAGACCATTCTAAATTTCACCTCCATTTAATTACTATGAAGATCTCAAGGGGTTAACAATATTCCTAAAAGTTGTTTCTGATACTTTGAGGGCTGCAGATTTGAAAATGGGTTGATATTTAGGGGGTGTACAATATTATATATTTCAAATTTCATGAAAAACAATAATGATCCCCAAAAAGTCAGTTCTGCAATCTCCTTGAAAATACAGAAAACTGATGTTCAATTTGTAAGCTGCGTGACCTCAAAACACATTTTTTACACAATTATAAAATTATGAAAACGTAAAGTAGACATATGGGAAATGTTATTCAGCAATTAATTTAGCTGGTAAAACCGTCTGCCTGAAAACAAGATGATTTTGAATTTTGAAGATGGTGAATTTTTCAAAAGTATTAATCAGTTTTTACATTTTTTTAATTAATAAAAGCAAAACTTATCAGCCACAATGTACCACTAAAATGAAGTAATAAACCACATCTCCCTTCTCACTAGGGCAGTGATGGCGAACCTATGGCACTGGTGCCAGAGGTGGCACTCAGAGCCCTTTCTGTGGGCACTCAGGCCATCAGTCCAGGACAGAGTTCACCAAACAGGACCAAATCCATTAAATTTTCCCACAGTCACAGGCAACTTATAAGATGTTGCTCTCAGCACTATTTTACAGCGACTCTTCATTGTCTGTTAGGAACTGCTTGAAAAGTGAGAAGGTGTTGACAGAACTGCATTATCTTTGGAGGGCCTCCTGCTGGACCTAACATTCTTCCTGTACAGAGAGACCCGGGAGGGAAGCTACAATGATAGTCTGAATTTGCCCTCCTTTTTTCAACTGTATTGGTTGCCTCAGGGGGCCGATACAATTAAAGAAGTGGAAGAACAGGTAGCAATAAGTTACTGCTTAAAATGGCACGTTGGCACTTCACGGTAAATAACTGGACTTTGGTTGTAGTTTGGGCACTCGGTCTCTAAAAGGTTCGCCATCACTACACTAGGGTGTCTCTGGCTCTGCAGGTGTCTCTGGGTCTTTGGATGTTTCTGGGTTTCTGGGTGGTTGGGTGTCTCTGGTTCTATGGGTGTCACTGGGTCTTTGGATGTTTCTGGGTCTCTGGGTGGTTGGGTGTCTCTGGTTCTATGGATGTCACTGGGTCTTTGGGTGTTTCTGGTTCTATGGGTGGTTGGATGTCTCTGGGTCTTTGGGTGTTTCTTGGTCTCCGGGTGCCTTTGGGTCTCTGGGTGTTTCTGGTTCTCTGGGTGTCTCTGGGTCTTTGGGTGTCTCTGGGTCTCCGGGTGTCTCTGGGCCTCCAGGTGTCTCTCTAAAGACGTCTGCGTCTAAAGTCATCGGGTGATTTGAGAAGAGTGAAATGCTCAACAATTCTTGTTTTAAACCTCCTAGTGGCGCATCCTTTTATGTTAAATTGCATTGTGTACAATAAAAAACATACACAACCTACACAATGGGTGTCACAATTGATAAAGGATTTTTATTCTGTTTCCAGCTGTATGTGTTAAATTTTAAGGGAAAACTAATACATATTGGCCCAGATTTATTAAAGCCCCTGCGCCAGTTTTCTGTCACAGTCCTTTTAGTGCAAACTGCTTGCACATGGATTTATAAAGTGTCCGCGACACATGTGTTTTGCTATTCCTGACGTGACACAAATTTCTTCATTGAAGGGGGGCGTTCCGGTGCACAGTCGGACCATGCACCACATGTATGATTCAAAGTCCGACGAAAAGGTGCACCAATGTTCAGAAAAAAATTATAAAGCTGGTTGATTGGTTGATTTAGCGTCACTGTGATTGGCTAGGTGGGACATTTGACTCTGCTGTATATGAAGCAGTGTCACATGCCCAAGCCACTACAGACAGGAGACTGAGTTAAGGAGAGGCTGCTGATTTAGATAGGATCATTCAGACAGTCAGGGAAGTTAGGTAGGGAGAGGAGGCTGCTGTGATTAGGGACTGGTGGAAATCTAACATAATTGCCCTTTTTAGGGCACTCTGAAGAGCTGTGTGTTTATACTCATAGACAGCTATAGTGCAGGGCCAGTTTTAGTACAATTTTCAGTATCCTACCGCAATACCTTATGATTCTTAGAATGTTTTGCATTCATGGCATCTTACTGCGTTCCATTACACTACCAGTCTTAGTAGTATTAAGGTGTAACGTCCCTGCCCATGTTTACTTGTCCACATATCAGTTGTGATATGCACCTTGCGACTTGCACTGCGTAGTGCACACCTGATTTTCTCCACAGGCTGTTAATGCAGGGTGGGGACAGCCAACCCAGAAAAGTAGTGGTAGCTGGAAATGACATATTGGGGCACATTTACTAAGGGTCCGCGGACCGCATTTTCATCGGGTTTCACAACTTTTTGCCGTTTTGCACTGCATTTAACTGGCACACGCAATTGGATTTTGCCATAATCGTGCCGACTTTCCTGCAACGCAAATTGTGGGGTGTGGCCGTTGGACAAGCCGACTGATGTGGACTAAGCACGGGATTTAACATTTAAAATTGTGTCACAAGCCATGCACTTACATGCACCGGGAAGAAGAAGGTGAACTCCGGTGACCCTGAGCGGGGAAGCGACACATGCAGGATATTAGGCGCACGATCTTAGTGAATCGCGGCAGCTCCGAATCCTTGTCAGACAACGCACCTCGGGGATCGCGACGGGATGGGTAAGTAAATGTGCCCCACTGTGTAGTTTTTCAAATGCCAGCAATTTTGCACCTGTCCCATTCAGAACCAGGGCTCCTGGATGAGATGGGCAAAACTTCCATTTTTTTTGGTTTAGGAGATGGAAAGCTGAATGCTTCCTTCGGATGGGGTGCACAGGTTTGGTGATGGTGTCACATGTTCCCAATGTGGGGAAACAGGTGGTTTTGTCACTCGGGCGGTATTAGAAGATTAGACAACAGTTACAGCAGAGGGAGGTTCAGGTGTTTCCATGTTTTTTTGGTATGTCACTTGCTAAAACTCATGTTTTGTTGGCTAGGGTCTGGTTATACACATCGTGCTCAAATTGTTGCTTACTTAAAGGACTGGAGGCACAGCGTGCAAATGACATTTGTTTTGTCTTCTAAAAATTACTTTAAAACATACCACACCAGAGAGATCCTCTGGGCAGGTTTTTATGCTCTGTTTCTGGATACGGCGGGCGGTAGCAAGCAGTGATCTGCCAGATGTACCATCCACATCTTCTGCTCATCTATCCAGGGCTTTGTGACCACCACCTCTTCTTCCGTACTATCATTGCTTTTGATGTATGTTGGGTCTGGGACATCGTCATGACCCCTCAGATCTTCTTCCACCAAGATCTCACCGCTTCTCTTCCTTATCAGTCTCCACATTGATGGTGATGTCCACATCCTCGTTCTGCAATACAAGTTGGGCATTTGTAAACCCTATGTCTGATACTGGGGCAGGGGTAGGTGGAAGGCCCACGGAATCCAAGATAAGAGTTATTATAGAGCATTAGTGACTGCTCCATGACCTGTCGCTGAGATGTCCTTGAGTGGGGTTGAAGGTGGGGCACTATGAAACTCAAAAAACTCTAGCGCAATGACATTAAAAGCATTTAATTTTTTTTGTAATTTTTTATGCTTCTTATTATTAAGTCTTTTTTTCCAAACCCTTTTTTGTCAGGGCAACTGCTCTGTCATTACCCTAATTTTTCATCCCTCCAACACTAACTACCCCCATTTTACAGCCATTTTTGAATGTTAAAATTAATTGACTCAATTGGTTTTGTATTCGGGGGCCAAGTTTGGGGTCAATAGTAGGTTCACAACAACATTTTTTTCCCAATGTTAGTCCGAATCTGTTGAAGTTCCACAAGCCCGCTCATCACTAGAAGTTACCAATGGTTTCCCCTGCATCTGCAGCCATTTTGAATTACCTTACCGAGTGTAGGAACTTGGCCTAAAATGGTATTTACGGAGTATTTATGGAAAATATTTTTAATTGCGTTGAATTGTGGACCATATGGAATCCTAAATTTAATGGTGTTATTCCTGTGTGAAATATTTCTCTTGCTTCTATAACTGTTTTGGATAGAAGTTTTCGGCGTCGGGGGTTCCTCGGGACACTGAATTGCGAAAAAAACCTCCACCCTCTTGCACTCAAGGCCCGAGGACCTGGCTGCCTTACAAACGCCTTTTTATTGCTTGTCATGCAATGTAAATGTATAACATGTAGCTGCAGAGCCGGACCAGACCTGTCATCTTATGTTACTGGGAACTATAGGAGGAATCTTACTAACTTTACAGGATTTGAGGTGAGATTAAGATCTTTGATATTTTTGTGAACTTTTGGTGTTAACAATACAAATACATAAAGCAATGTGAGAGATGAACTGAGATTGAAACAGGTGGAGCAAAGTTTTAACTTCCTGCGGTACAGAGAAAGATTATCTAAAGTTTATCCAACTTTAGAAAAAGTTGAACTGATAATATGAGATGGTGACAAAGATGAATATATGAGATGGATAGAGAGATAGATTATATAGAGAGATAATATTGATGTTAGATAGATAGATGATAGAGAGATAGATAGATATGAGATAGATAGATATGAGATAGATAGATATGAGATAGATAGATAGATAGATAGATAGATAGATAGATATGAGATAGATAGATAGATAGATAGATAGATAGATAGATAGATAGATAGATAATTGTAGATAGATAGATAGATAGATAGATAGATAGGTAGATGATAAAGAGATAGATAGATAGATAGATAGATAGATAGATAGATAGATAGATATGTAGATAGATAGATAGATAGATAGATATGAGATAGATAGATAGATAGATAGATAGATATGTAGATAGATAGATAGATAGATGATAAAGAGATAGATAGATAGATAGATAGATAGATAGATAGATATGTAGATAGATAGATAGATAGATAGATATGAGATAGATAGATAGATAGATAGATAGATAGATAGATAATGGAATAGGAAACAGACAGCTCTATCCTCTGTGTAGTGGCTGGATTGAGGTATTGCAGGATAGCGTACATTACTCTCTATTCATACTTATATTATTTTCCTATAGACCGGTCCCTGGTACCATGGACGTCACTGATCCCGTCACGTTGGTTCTGTCTCTTATTATGTGCATTTTCATTGCCTTATTTCTCTATGGACGGAAAACAAATGTGTATAATCTGCCCCCCGGACCTAGACCCCTGCCCATCATTGGGAATCTGCATATTCTAGACCTGAAAAGACCTTACCGGACATTACACAAGGTAACATTCAGATATTACCCTGATAGGTTTGTAAGACATTATGATATGATGGGCCACATTTATCACTTTTGTGCTCCTAAGTGTAGTAGTTGCGCCTAAATTCTGGTGCACTGTTGCGCCAGAATTATCACAAGCTACAACCATCTGTGATAAGGTAATTTCCTGCCTCTTATTAATCACTTTACTTCAACACAGTTTAGGCGCAATTTAGGCGCAGTTTAGGCGCAATGTTAGATTCGGGCAGTTACATGTCATCCTGCTACAAGCTCCTCTCTGCTTCTCCCGCAGCCCAGAATGAAGATAACACTCACAGCAGCACCCAGGTGTGTGACACCCAGCACCCAGTGACCTCCTCAGCAGGGGCTTCTCCTGGAGGGGATCCCCCAGTGCTGGTCTCCTGCTGCACCCCTGTAATTCTACACAGTATCCCCCTCAGACACCAGTGTGATCATCCTGCTACACGGGGGACACTTGTCTGTAAAATTCTGCAAAAATTCTGAGCTGATGATTCTGGAGAATGTTTTGTAAATAGAAGGTGATGAACTGTAAATAGAGTCTGCAGCTCCTGTCTGTAGTGTATGTAATGTCTGTATTACATGTTCTAGTGTCTGCAGAGTATCTAATGTCTGTATTATCTGCACTAGTGTCTGCAGTGTCTGTACTAGTGTCTGGAGTGTATGTAGTGTCTGTACTAGTGTCTGCAGTGTATGTAATGTCTGTACTAGTGTCTGCAGTGTATGTAATGTCTGTACTAGTGTCTGTAGTGTCTGTAATGTCTGTACTAGTGTCTGTAGTGTCTGTAATGTCTGTACTAGTGTCTGCAGTGTCTGTAATGTCTCTACTAGTGTCTGCAGTGTATGTAGTGTCTGTACTAGTGACTGCAGTGTCTGTATTATCTGTACTAGTGTCTGCAGTGTATGTAATGTCTGTACTAGTGTCTGCAGTGTATGTAATGTCTGTATTATCTGTACTAGTGTCTGTGGTGTCTGTAATGTCTGTAGTAGTGTCTGCAGTGTATGTAATGTCTGTACAAGTGTCTGCAGTGTATGTAGTGTCTGTATTATCTGTACTAGTGTCTACAGTCTATGTAATGTCTGTACTAGTGTCTGCAGTGTCTGTATTATCTGTGCTAGTGTCTGCAGTGTATGTAATGTCTGTACTGGTGTCTGCAGTGTATGTAATGTCTGTATTATCTGTACTAGTGTCTTTGGTGTCTGTAATGTCTGTACTAGTGTCTGCAGTGTATGTAGTGTCTGTATTATCTGTACTAGTGTCTGCAGTGTATGTAATGTCTGTACAAGTGTCTGCAGTATATGTAGTGTCTGTATTATCTGTACTAGTGTCTACAGTCTATGTAATGTCTGTACTAGTGACTGCAGTGTCTGTATTATCTGTACTAGTGTCTGCAGTGTATGTAATGTCTGTATTATCTGTACTAGTGTCTTTGGTGTCTGTAATGTCTGTACTAGTGTCTGCAGTGTATGTAATGTCTGTACTAGTGTCTGCAGTGTATGTAGTGTCTGTATTATCTGTACTAGTGTCTGCAGTGTATGTAATGTCTGTACTAGTGTCTGCAGTGTCTGTATTATCTGTGCTAGTGTCTGCTGAGCTCTGCTGCTGGGGATGAGCCACTCTGCACAAGAGCTCAGTACTTACTTCTCAGTTAACGCCACCTTGGCTGGAGAACATTTTTGCGCCTGAATGAAAATTTGCAATTGATGAATATCATTGGACACAACAAAACATCTAGATTGGTAGCATAAATGAGGGAAACCTTGTTATTTTTGCTGTGCGTCTAGTTTGACGTTTAATCGCACAAATGGCGCAAAAACGGCGCACCAGTATGAAAACGCGCAAAAACAACAGAAAAAACGAGTGATACATGTGGCCCGATATTGGCTAAAGACTAGATAGATAGATATGAGATAGATAAGAGATAGTTGTCCAGGAGTAGTACCGCATACCAGTGGCTGGTATTCAGGTGCTCTGGATAGGGACCCAATCCAATAGGCAAATAAAGATGTGGAATCCAGTCACACTGATTATGAATTTAAGTGAATGATATCTTTATTCAGCAAACAAATATAGTGACATTTTGGTCAAATTCTGACCTTCATCGGACTCAGTTTGCAAAGGTATAGGAGATTCATGACTGCTATGCAGGTTCAGCGCCGGAGAATTGGCAGATTAACCGCTCTATTTTGCCTTTCCTCAAAATAGAGCACTAAGGTCATTCTCCTTGACCCCCCACATTGCCGGTGGTGAGGTTAGCTTCCACAATAGTGGGATACAGGCTCTCCCAGCAATGATGAGCAAACACAACAGGGAGCGCTTATAACTTTGAGTGGACATGTCATAATGATGGAGGAGGAAAACACACAGCAATCGCATGCACAGCATCTCGTTTACATTGTATCTGCGATAATATTGAGTTTTTGCTTACTTATGCATTCACATTGTGTTGACATCACTTATAAATATACATTTTGTTTATATTTACACAGTGTTTACATCACATCTTCATTTGTAACACATTTGCATTCATATTGCATTTATAATGTGTTTTCGCATTTGCATTCTGGTTTCATTTACATTGCATTTGCATTCACTTTAAGTTTACATTATAATAATAACCTTTATTTGTAAAGCGCCAACAAATCACATTGCATTTGTGCTTACATTGTGATCGCGTTTGTACTACATCACATTCACATTTTCATTTCCATTTAAAACACCTGCTGCTGTATTTCCTTAACATAGTGTTTACATCATACATCATTTGCAGTATAATTTGCGCTTGCATTTACATTGTGTTTTCCTTGCATTTGCGATTACAGTGCTTTGGCGTTTACACAGTGTTTACATATTCATGTACATGTGCATTTGTGTTTATAGCACAGTTGTAGTGTGTTTCTCTTAACATCATGGTTGTATTAGCATTTTGTTTATATTGGGGTCCCGTAGCCGCACTTTCATTGGGTTTTCCAACGTTTTCGGCACGGCTGCGTTGGCTTTCATGCAACAGAAATCGGGGGGGGGGGGCGGCCGTTGGACGATCCGACTGATTCGGACTAAGTGCGGGATTTAACTTTAATATTGTGTCGCAAGACAATGCACTTACATGCACCGGGAAGAAGAAGGTGAACTCCAGGAACCTGAGCGGGGAAGCGACACATGCAGGATACCGGGCGTACGATCTTAGTGAATCGCGGCACAGGGCATTATCATCAGGCAAAGCACTTTGGGTGAACTCCTCGGAAGTAAATGTGCCCCAAAGTGTTTACATTGCATTTGAGTTCACAAACTGTTTACATCACATTTGTGTTTATGTTGCACTTATGTTCACATCAAGCTTTCGTTCACATCATGTGTACATCCTGTTTGCATTGCAATTACCGTACATAACATTGCGTTTATGTAAACACAGTATAAACACAATGTTAACCCTTTTCGGGACTCTTTTCAGCCCTTTTATGTTTTTACGTTTCCGTTTTTCACTCATTCCAAAATCTGTATCTTTTTTATTTTTATGTTTGTAGAGATGTGTGAGGGCTTGTTAGTTGTGGGACAATTTGTTATTTTTAGTGGCACAATTTTATATTCCATGCCATGTACTACAAAGCTGGAAAAAAAATTCCAAGCGCGCTGAAATTTGCTGCATATTCTTGTGGGCTGCTTTTATGGCTTTCTTTTTGGGCTCCAAATGACACTTTCCCTTTATTCTCTGGGTAGGTGTGATCACAGGTTTTATAAGGTTTTAGTAGATTTAAAAAAAAAAAATTAATATTCTTTGAGTCATTTTTTGAGGAATGCGCCAACATTTTTATTTATATCAATTTGGTATTTATATGACCATTTAATCATTTTTTAATTAAAATATTTATGGATGGAAAAATGGTGGTAAATTAGTGATTCTGACATTCTGGGCCTGATATCTCAGCAACGGCGGGGCCTGGAAAGAAAACTGAAATTACTCCTGAATCTGTGAACCTGGATATCTATATACAGGCGGTCCCTTACTTAAGAACACTCGACTTACAAACGTTTCCTAGTTATAAACGTACCTCTGGATATTGGTAATTTATTGTACTTTATCCTTAGGCTACAATAATCAGCTGTAACAGTTATCACAGGCGTCTGTAATGAAGCTTTATTGTTATTCCTGGTTCTTATGATAACCCAACATTTTTAAAATCCAATTGTCACAGAGACCCAAAACAATTCAGGCTGCAGTTTCAATGGTAAAATATACAGTTCCGACTTACATACAAATTCAACTTAAGAACAAACCTGCAGAACCGATCTTGTACATTAACCGGGGACTGCCTGTATATGAGGTGTGGGGAGGTTTAGCACGCCATGCCTCTATGGTGTTTGCTTACCATGAATGCACATTGATGTCTCATTGGTCATCAGTGGCCCATGTACATGTTAGATGCTTTATGTAGTAATGTCCTACCAGGAAATATATACTGTAGGTTGTATAGTATTGTGGTAGGTGACCAGTTAGATTTTTGCCTCACAGAATTGACAACTTCTCGTTTTTCCGTGCAGCTCTCGGAGACGTATGGGCCGGTGTACACCATAAAATTAGGAGAGAAGAAAACCGTTGTACTGTGCGGATACGATGCTGTGAAAGACGCCCTTGTCCATCATGCAGATGAATTTTCGGGGAGACCACATGTGCCGCTCTTACATGACTTATCGAAAGGACTTGGTAAGAGCCATATAATGACAGCTGATTGGTGGATTCCTAATATTAGTTCTGAGTAGTTACTGTACCCCGTATAATGGACCTCTATTAGTCAGTTAGAGCAAGATAAAGCACTACACGACAATTTTTGCCAGCTCCATAGAGATTAATGCAGCAGAGTGGTCATGTGCGTCCGTCTGCTCCATTAGTCTGACGGAGCCTCGAGGGGTCCGACGGAGGTACTGAGACCCCTACTGATCAACAAGTTAGGCCCTATCTCATGGATAGGGCCTTAACTTTTTTTTTGTGGGAAAAGCCCTTTAAGTATTTAATTTTATTAACTGATTTTCTCTCCGCCCATCACGCATCAGCTATCATGCATAATTAAACCCACATGCCTTTCATGCTCATCCAACAGACACGTGACAGTTGTCACTGTCCCCATCTCCTCCTTCTTCTGTCCTAGCTACTTCTGTCTCGTAGATAAAAAAGTTAAGAAAAACCCCATACTCTGATGATCCAAGCACATTGTCAGCACACAGCATCTCACAGTACATAGGGATAATGAAGTGTCAAGCTCACACTCTGGAATTTTACACTGATCATCACTGAGTGATAGGAGCTAAAACAGCAATAAAACTGAGTAACATTGTAACGTAAATGGCTAAAAATTATCTTTATTGTGCAAACATTACTAGGGGATTCAAAATGGAGAACTTTCGTTCATGGGCAAACCCCTTCCATCTTATGTAAAAAGTGAACATATGGAAGTAGTTTTTTTAAGTATCTTTGTAGATCATATGGTTTACTTAATAGATCTTAATAGAGTAATTTTTTTGGAGAAGGTGGATGACAATTTAGCTCAGATCCGAAAGATTGACTGAGAATCTGTCTTAAGTAAAAATGGAAGCAATCTAGCAGACGTAGCTTGAGAGTTTTTCAAAAAGGTCCAAAGTCTGAAGTAAGGAGCATGGCAACTTTGAGTGACTTTTCGATTTTCCCCTTGACCTAGTCTTTGTTTAATGTTTTTAAAGGGCACCTACCACCACGAATCTACCTATAAAGGTAGATCGGGTGGTAGGTGGATGTATGGGACGTGAGGATAGCCCTTTTTAGAGCTAATCCTCACGTCCCCGCTAGCGTAGCATAAACTTTATTGCCCTAATATGTAAATTTAATTAAGCGGCTACTGGGGCGTGGAGTAGCCGGACACGAGGCTACACGGCGCGGCTACTCCACGCCCCAGTATCTGCTTTCCCCCGCCTACCCTGTGATCTTCGGCGCGCAGCTCCTGGCAGCTGCGCGCCCTCGTCCGAGAAGCCGGAGTTCTGCGCATGCGCAATAACTCCGGTCTCGTTCCCGAGATCGCGCATCCTCGGGCCTGCGCTCTGCATAGTCTACCTATGCAGAGCGCAGGAATCGTCGGATTTGAAGGTTCGCCCCATCGGATAGGTAAGTGCTATGCTCACCAAGAATACTACCAACGATTACCACTGCCACCAATGAAGTCACTGCAAATATATATATATATATATATATACCTACACCCACTGCCACCAATGTATGCTGAAGGCACTGTAATATATCTACACCCACTGCCACCAATGTATGCTGAAGGCACTGTAATATTATATATATATATATATATATATATATATATATATATATATACCCACTGCCACCAATGAAGTCACTGCAAATATATATATATATATATATATATATATATTTGCAGTGACTTCATTGGTGGCAGTGGGTATATATAATCTTACAGTGCCTTCAGCATACATTGGTGGCAGTGGGTGTAGGTATATATATATATATATATATATATATATATATATATTTGCAGTGACTTCATTGGTGGCAGTGGTAATCGTTGGTAGTCTTCTTGGTGAGCATAGCACTTACCTATCCAATGGGGCGAACCTTCAAATCCGACGATTCCTGCGCTCTGCATAGGTAGACTATGCAGAGCGCAGGCCCGAGGATGCGCGATCTCGGGAACGAGGCCGGAGTTACTACGCATGCGCAGAACTCCGGCTTCTCGGACGAGGGCGCGCAGCTGCCAGGAGCTGCGCGCCGAAGATCACAGGGTAGGCGGGGGAAAGCAGCTACTGGGGCGTGGAGTAGCCGCGCCGTATAGCCTCGTGTCCGGCTACTCCACGCCCCAGTAGCCGCTTAATTAAATTTACATATTAGGGCAATAAAGTTTATGCTACGCTAGCGGGGACGTGAGGATTAGCTCTAAAAAGGGCTATCCTCACGTCCCATACATCCACCTACCACCCGATCTACCTTTATAGGTAGATTCGTGGTGGTAGGTTCCCTTTAAAGAGAACCCGTCATGCAAAATAACCCCCCTAAACTAAATATATTTTCATAAACTGCCATTAGAGAGCATTGCCTCTATCCCTTCATTGTCCCTCTACATACCTGTAAACCTAAGCAATGAGGTCCTAAAGCTGTATGCAAATGACCTGTGAAATGTCCAATGAAGCATTAGCATATTCAAGCTGTCCACTCTATTCATGAGTTGGAGGCACAGCCACACCCCCAGTGCATGACTGACAGCCTGTATAATGATGTGAGCCTGTATAATGATGTGAGGCTGTATAATGATGTGCTTCCTGGTGCTGGTGGCCACACCCCCAGTGCATGACTGACAGCCTGTACAATGATGTGAGGCTGTATAATGATGTGCTTCCTGGTACTGGCACCCCCTGCAGCCTGTGTGTGCATGTATGTGTGTTTAGTAGAGATACAGCAGCTCCAGGCAGCCATGTCAGATTCATGTGTAGCTGATGTCTGTGTCTCTCACCTGTATATTAGGAGGATGCAGCATTTACTATACATTACACACAGACATGAGCAGGGGGGGGGGAGAGGTGAGGGGAGGGGTAACAGGGGTGACATCACTGCCTCTGACCATGTGACCAGCCTCATTTACATAATAAAGAATAGATGATTTTACAATGAATAATGTATGAAATAACTAGATAAAGGCTGGGATGGGATCCTTGTGAGCTGCTCCAACAGGTAGAGGTGACAGGACTAGTGACACAGACCTGATGACAGGTGTCCTTTAAGTATCTAATTTGACTAACTGATTTTCTCTCCATCTCCTTCTTCTTCTGTCTTGAGGTTATATTTGACCCCAAACTCTACTTCTTACCTTAAATTAAATAACTTCCAGACTGTCCTCTCAAATGTAGACATTAGCCTTACAGATTGAGGCCCAGGAGACTCCTGGTTGATAAGATGATTTGGTCATCTTCTGACTGGGGTCTATCTGTTGATGCAGTGGTCTCCAACTCATGGACCTTAGCTGCTACAAAACTTCGAAAACGTTAGTCTTAATAAATTCCCCATTGTGTCAACAGTAGATAAAATTTTCTTAAAATATTTTACACAAAGGCGACTGTATTCTAAAACTTTTATTCCTGAGAAGTCTCTATCTTCTTAGTCATATCATACTTTTGATCCATCCCAATTTTTGACTATTGTTTCGCCCAGAATTTACCACTAAATGTAACATTGTGGTTGCTATTTTATATGTATATTATTCTTCTTAAGTTAAATTATATCACCAGGTGTGATTTTTTCCTCTGATGAAAACTGGAGGGTGATGAAACGGTTCACTATATCAACTCTTCGTGACTTTCGAATGGGGAAGGAGAACATTGAAAACAAGATCTTGGAAGAACTTGATTTCTTGGTTGAGGAGTTCAGGTCCTACAAAGGTTAGTTAATGGTTCGATCAAACTTTTGAAGTGTGTTTGATGCTTATTTAACTAAAATTACAATTACTATCATTTGAGCCGATTTCTCAAAAATAAAATTTGACCAATTTACCACATTTCTTCTCCGAATTTAATTTGATTCAACTTAATTTGTTATTAATAATAAGTTACGGTAATAACTTAATAACCAATAAGTTTGGTTTTGGTTTTCAAAAGTTTTTAATGAAAACTGATAGCAATAAAGATAAATAGTAAATCATTGTGCATCCAAGCTGATTTAGCACATACAAATCATCTGTAACACCAGAAAGAGGGTAAAGTATGGGACAGAGGGAAAAGGCAAAGTCTTTGGTATGAGGAGGATAGTACAACACAGAAGGTGTAGATTGACCCTGTACCCTGATAATCTAAGCACATTGTCAGCTCACAGCTTCTAATAGCACAAGAGGATGAAGTGCAAAAAAGTAAACAGATGGAATTAGTTTATTTAAGTATCTTTGTAGCTCCTATGGTTTACTTAATAGATTTAATAATTTTTTTGGAGGGGTTGGGTGAGAATTTAGCTCAGATCCCATAGATTGACTTAGAATTCATCTTAAATAAGATTGGAAGCAATCTATCAGACATAGCTTGAGACCATTTAGAAAAAGTACCCAGTCTGAATTAAGTAGCAAGACAACTTTGAGTGACAACTTACTGGTCAAAATACTAGCAAAATAGTCGGGGGAAGAGGAGGAAATCCCCTATCCCCATTCATCTGTAGCAAGTGATTGATCAAGATCTTTTAATGGGGGACCTTCACTATGGAGGTAATACCATCTTTTGTCCTGAATCACTTTGTAGTGCAGTAGGTGGCCTGGAAGACCAATGCCTCCATTGTCCTTTGTTTGTGTCAGTCGGTCATACAGTTTGACCGCTACGCTAGGATTGCCCTTCTTCTAACAAAATCTACAAAAAATGGAGCAGACTAATGTGAAGAATTTTTGTTGTGACCATTTGTGATACGATACAATTTTATTAATCCCCTGGTTTTGGGAAATTGTTTGCATAACATAAAGTATTTTCAGATACAGATAGATTTCTGAGGTAGTGATCTATTGATTTAGTCAAAGGTTTATAGTTTTCTTCATGCAGTTCAAACAGGACTTGTTACCCAATGGCAACGCTTATGCCAAGCTGTTACATAAGAGGAGTGGGACCATTGCTTGGAGTGGGATCCGGAGAGATTAGGAATTCACCCTCACTTGAAATGGGTTTCCTAAAAAAGCAGATGTTAGTAAGTTGCTTTTATAAGAGCGCAGATACCTGAGACTTCTTAAGATGGATATTGAAGCCCTTGTTCTATACGCCATATTTCTTAGGGTGGGTTTCAGAGGATATAGTTAAGAGAACCCCATTGATGAAGGGGGAGAGGTATCGGCTCTTGAGACCAGTTGCTTTGACCTGAAAAAAGTATCAAAAGTCCTAAGTAATTTCACAGCAAACCCTGCCTAAAAGAGGAGGGAAACAAGAAAACCAGGTCTGAAATCAGAGGAAATCCTTTCTAATCTAATCCCCCCCCCAGTGACGCACATTTACTAAGAACGGTGCAGTCTGTACTATGTGCAGTGTCCTGTGTAGTGTGCAGGGGGCGCCAGAATCAGGATTTTTGGTGTACATTCTTCACGAATCTGAGTGCACCAACTTTTTTTTTTGGTGCACCTTTAAAATGGGGCATGCAACTCTGTCAGACACTGCACAATAAATCTGGCACACGGTCAGGCTGAACACCGGAACGCCCCCTTCAGTGCAGAAATTTGTGTTGCATGAGGACTAGTGCAGCCGCGTCACAAATTTCTAGGGGATTCAAATTAAAATTTGAGGACTTTCTTTCATGGGCAAACCCCTTGACAAATGTCCTACCTTTTTTACTTCTCTCATTCATCGTATATTGGAGAGCGCTCTACATGGTTGGATAATAATACGGCTACTCTTTGTATTTCTAGGGGAGCCTTTTGACTGCACCTCGATCATGAATGCGGCTACATGCAATATCATAGTCTCCGTTTTGCTGAGTAATCGATTTCATTATGAGGACCGTAGATTTTTGAAAATTTTGAAGATTGTTAATGAGATTTTTGAGCTAGTTGGAAGCCCCATGGCTATGGTGAGCAACTCCATGTTATATTTCAAATGAAATTCAGCTGTCATTTGGGTAGGTGCCCTATGTATGACCATTATATCATGTGGTTTTTGCATTTTTTTTTAGTTTTTTTTTTTCTTTTGCCAACTGTATCTCTCAAAGATCAGCAGGCTGTGGAGACCAGGTGCTTTGGTGTCTCCCATACACTGCACACGGAAAGTGTAAAAGCATCAGCAAGAACTACAGTGCAAATCTCTCCATAGACTTCTATTTTCTTTTATTTCTTCTCCGCAGCTGTATAATGCATATCCGTCGGTGATGCGCTGGTGTTCAGGAGTGCAGAGAACATTATTGAAGAACGTGGAAGAAATGCATGCTTTTGTTCAAGAAACTGTCACCATCCAGAGGAAAGAACTAGATGTCAATAACCCAAGGAACCTTATCGACTCATTTCTGGTGAAACAGCTAGAGGTACTGAAACATAGGGGCACATTTACTAAGGGTCCGAATCACGTTTTTCCGCCGGGTTTTCCGAGTTTTACCACTTTTCGATGAATTGGATCGCGTTGCGTTGGGTTTGGACGAATCGTGTCGCATCGGGTTCAGATGAATTTGATTGTGTTGCGTCGGCGCTGGGTTTCACACGATGAAAAACGGGGGGGGCCTGGCCGTCGGAAAACCCCACAGATTTGGAAAAGTCGCACTATTTAAAATAAAAAGGAATAGGATGGTAAACTCCGGCGGACCTCGGCACAGCAGCGATACCTAGTGGATATCGGGTGCACAACCTTAGTGAATTGCCGGAAGCCCAGAATCCTCGTCGGAGAACGCGCTGCTGGATCGTGACAAGACCGGGTAAGTAAATGAGCCCCATAGAGAAAGATGAGGTGATGCTAAGTTTTCTATTCACCACCATCCATGGTGCCATTCGATTCAGGAAAACATTGCCTTTAAGAATATAGCCTTGGTGTAGAGAATGCAGTGGTACAGTAGCCATTACACCAGGGCTGTGGTGCTTAGGGTGTCCTAACAACTTGCACACAGTAGATAGGGACCCTGTTACATATTATAGAGGATATTTCATAACATAAGACATAAATACCAAAAAAATGTGGGTCAACTTCTAAAATCCACGTGAGTATAAGGATTCCACTATGGGATCGGTTCTTTCTAGAAAGAGATGGCCAACCATGAAGGCTGCGTCAACAAATTTAGAGGTTGGAATAAAGAGAAAGCAAAGAGGACCATCACCTCCTCCAGTATGGTCCCAAGACAATGGTCCTTTGGACGCGCCAAAATAGGAGAGATAGTAAAATCCCTTCAAAACTTTTTATCTTTTAGGAAAAACCTCAACTGTTCTACACTAATGAAAACCTGATGGCTCTGGTTACTGACCTCTTTGCTGCCGGAATAGAGACCATATTATCTACACTGAGATGGGGTCTCCTACTGATGATGAAATATCCAGAAATCCAAAGTGAGACGTTTCTGCTTTACCACTTTCTACTGTATTTACTACACAGACACATTTCTCCACCCTTCTTTTAGCTGTCGGCAGATTTTACCCAATTAAATTGAAAAAATTTCCTCCAAAGTCATGTGACAAAGAATAAAGAAGATTCACATGTTGCCTGAGATGAGTCAAGTTTAGATGTTGCAAGGGGGCGGTCTCTTCAGACGTCTTCTTAGTTACATGATTTTGCTGTCGTATTAAACAATAAGAATCTCGTCAGTCTGGTTACATGAGGCTTGTGGTAAAAGGAAACAAAATTTTATTTGACATTGAAATTCCTAGGTACCATGCACCTGAAGATAGGGGCATCTGACATGACTCTCCCTGCACCATATAAACTTGACTCATCTCAGTGAATTATTACTCCTCACTTTCACATGTCTTTGGAGATTTTTTTTTATAGGTAATTAGGGGAGATTTCACATAATTGAGGGAATTCCAGAAAGGATATTTCATACCCGACCTGAGGGGCTGGGAATTTAATTGGGAAAAATCAGGTGACAGAGTCCATTTAACTCTTTAAGAATTAAACTATTTTTTAGTTTAGGGCGCAACCCCATTATCTGACATAAATTGCTTTATATGGTTATAACTTTTGAACACTTTAACTTACTAAAATTATTTTGAGATTGTTTTTTGCATGACACATTCTACTTTATATTTAGTTTGCATACGGAGTGTTAAGAGGTTAATAAACGCAAAACATATCAGAGGGATCACAGATATGGGGTGTACTGCATATTGCTAGCACCAATCATGGGTGTTAACCAGCCCCTTTGACCACCACGTGGGTGCCCCCATCTTTGTTTCGACTTTTGCTCCCCGTGATATTGGGGGGGGGGGGGCAATGATCTGTCGCCATGACAGTCTCGGTCTTTACAAGGCCTCACAGGTCTCATTCTTGCTTATCTATTACATTGTCCAATTTGCACATTGTAAAAGATGATGTCAAAATCCCCATATACTGCTATACTGTAGTATATTGTAGGATCAATCAGACAAGCTAGGGTTAAAGTACCCTAGGGGGTCTGAAAAATAGTTATAAAATAAATGTAAAAAGTTAAGGAATCTGTAAAAAGAATTTAATAAAACCTAAACGTCAAATCACCCCCTTTCCCTAAAGCTGATATAAAAACAAATAAACAAGTAAAATCATTAACATATTAGGTATAAAAAAAAAAAAAAAAATTTCCCCGGCGTTGAACTAGCACCCAAATGATCCAAACACCACTTTTTTGCCACATTGTAACATATAAAAACGTTTAACAAAAGGTGATCAAAAGGGGAAACAGTCCTCAAAATGGTAGCAAAGAGAACGTCAGCTCATTCCGTAAAAAGATGGCACCTCACACAGCTCCGTACACAGAACTATTGGAAAAGTTTTTATCATCAAAAGATGGATATAGTCCCAATAAAAATGTTTTATATAAATGCAATTTAGACCTGTGCAGATTATTTCTAGATATTCTTGGGTTTACTAGCACCTATGGTCATATAAAATCCCATTTAAGAAGGGAAAGTTGGTAAAATGGAGCATTAATGTTGCCCAAGAAAGAACTGAAAAAGAGTATTTCAAAAATGTTTAACTAACTTTTTTCAAAAATGTGTTTTCTTTGTGATGAGGACAGCAACGCCTAAACCTTCAGATTGCAAGATGGTGGCAGTAACTAAACTCCAAGACTAGATGTGATCAAAATTGAGGACAAAACTTTTGACTGATTTTATGGTTTTTGATTTTGTTGGATATAGGAAAGGTGCAGAGAGAGATTGAGAAAGTTATTGGGTCGGCTCAGCCCCAAAAAAGTCATCGGAAAGAGATGCCGTATACCAATGCCGTCCTCCATGAGATACAACGATTTGGAAATGTTGCTCCAAACAACCTGAAACACGCTACCACCCAAGATGTGAACTTCAGAGGTTATCTTATTCCCAAAGTAAGCAAAAAGTAACACCGAGGATTAGTCACATAAAGGTATTGGCACCACAGCACGGCAAACCTTGCCAAGGACATGTGGTGGTATTTGACATCCATGTTGCAAAAAATTGAGAATGTTGTGCCCATGGGCTTTTTTAAACCTACACTGTCCATTGTGCCTCATGGTCAGGTAGCAAAGTATCAAATACTTCATGGTAGGGTTACAAGTACTAAAATACAATGAAGCAGACCATTTTTGAGGCCCATGGGATATATTCAGTATTCCCAATAGCTGTGGGTCAAACTTCTTGAACCTACATCTATGAACCTAAATCTTATGAATATTATATGCACATGCATTGGTATGATACGGGCCAGGAAAGCCTGATACAAACTCTTTCTAAAGGCATGGAATGAAGTTGAATGCATGGCCAAAAATTCATAAATATCTGTATGTTACATAGCGGGATCTCCCACTCAGAACTACCCTATTTAAAGAGCATCTACCACCAGGATGAAGGGCTGCATGCAAATAAGCCTGAGGGGCTCCAGGCTGGATATATGCTAATGGAACCTGGAGTCCCTCAGGCTCATTTGCATAAATCTTTCCATCCTAGTGGTAAACGTCCTTTAACCCCTTTTTAAAAGTGTTATTCAAAAATTAAAATCCTCAGGGCATGCAAGTGATCCCTCTGCTGACCTCGGTTCTCTATGACAAGGAACACTTCGTAAAAGCAGAAGAGTTTTACCCGGAACACTTTCTGGATTCCAGTGGAAATTTCGTAAAGAAAGACGCTTTTATGCCCTTCTCAGTTGGTAAGTCCACTGGGTCTGTATTGGCTGCTGAGGTCAGAGATATATGGAGGGGACAGGTTGTGGTCGGCTTTGTAGGTCATGGTTAGTATTTTAAATTCATTTTGCTGTACAATGGGAAACCAGTAGACAAACTGACAGAGGAGAAGCCAGGAGACAGAGGTATGAGCCGGGCAGCAGAGAGGAGAGGCAGAGGAGAAGCCAGGAGGCAGAGGGATGAGCCGGGCAGCAGAGAGGAGAGGCAGAGGAGAAGCCAGGAGGCAGAGGGATGAGCTGGGCAGCAGAGAGGAGAGGCCAGGAGAAGCCAGGAGACAGAGGGATGAGCCGAGCAGCAGAGAGGAGAGGCAGAGGAGAAGCCAGGAGACAGAGGGATGAGCTGGGCAGCAGAGAGGAGAGGCAGAGGAGAAGCCAGGAGACAGAGGGATGAGCCGGGCAGCAGAGAGAAGAGGCAGAGGAGAAGCCAGGAGACAGAGGGATGAGCCGGGCAGCAGAGAGGAGAGGCAGAGGAGAAGCCAGGAGGCAGAGGGATGAGCCGGGCAGCAGAGAGGAGAGGCCAGGAGAAGCCAGGAGACAGAGGGATGAGCCGAGCAGCAGAGAGGAGAGGCAGAGGAGAAGCCAGGAGACAGAGGGATGAGCCGGGCAGCAGAGAGGAGAGGCAGAGGAGAAGCCAGGAGACAGAGGGATGAGCCGGGCAGCAGAGTTAAGGATGGGTTAAAGGGGCATTAAAGAGTAAGCTGGGAGACCCCAAAAAATATTGCAGTAGTCCAAACACGAGATGATGAGGGCATGGACTAGTAATTTTCAGGACTCTGGAATGAGTAAGGGTCGGAAGTAAGAGATGTTCTTGAGATGCAGGCAGCAGGTTGTAGTAAGGGCCTGGATGTGAGGCTTAAAGGGAACCTGTCAGGCACATCTAGCCCCCAAAACCGAAGGTTCTACCTCATTTGCTTTAGTGAGTTGCTCTCCTTGAGTTTACAAAAGGACAGAAGATACACCATCAGTGTTACATCTCCACAGTTTTGGATGATCATTACTTGTAAGGCCCATAACTCCATAGCATGTCAGCAACTCAAAGACACTTGTGTGAGGTAATTGAGGTAAGTACTAACCAATTAATAAAAAATACTTAAAAAATAAATCCTAACAGAAAAATAGAAAATAGTCGCAATAAGTCAGCTAAGGTTACAGATACAAAAACAGTGTCTTATAATTTTTTCTAAAGAACATACCGTTTTTTATACCCTTTACCTCATATTTCATTGCCATAGGTAAAAGAAGTTGTGCTGGAGAGAGCTTGGCCAAAATGGAGCTGTTCATGTTCTTCACCAGACTTCTGCAGAACTTCACCTTCCAGGCTCCTCCTGGGGCTACACTAGACCTCACCCCGGCAGTTGGATTATCGTGCAGACCATTGCCCTATAAGATTTGTGCTTTACCTCGTGTATGACCTCTGAGTACAAGGTGCACATACAGGGGGTAGGTAAAGTATTCAGACCCCTTTGAATTTTACATTCTTTGTTTCATTGTAGCCAATTGGTAAGATCCCAAAAGTTTTTCTGCCCATTAATTTACACTCTGCCCCCTATCTTTGAAAAAAAACTGAAATGTAGATACTTTTGCTAATTTATTAAAGTAGAAAAACGGAAATATCACATGATGATAAGTATTCACCCCCTTTACTGTAACACTGATATTTAACTCACATGCTGTCCATTTCCTTCTGAGATGGGTCTACTCCTTTATTGGATACCAGCTGTGTCTAATAAAACTGATTGAACTCCCAGACTAGGAGAAATAAAATTCTCTGGTCTGATCAGTTATAGATTGAACTTTCTGGTGTTAATTTTAAGTGGTAGAGAAAACCATGACCTGCCAAATACATTCCTAATAGTGACACATGGTGGGGGCAGCATCATGCTATGGGGCAGGGACAGGACCACTGGTTATAATTGAAGGAAAGACGAAAGCTGTCAAGAACAGAGATATCCTGGATGAAAACCTCCAGAGTGCTCTGGACCTCAGACTGGGCCAAAGGTTCAACTTCCAACAAGATAATGACCCTAAGCCCACAGCTAAAATAACACAGCAGTGGCTTTAGAACAACTGTGTGACTATTCCTGACTGGCCCAGCCAGAAACTGGGCCCAAACCCTATGGAGCATCTCTGGAGAGACCTGAAAATGACTTATACCAACGTTCACCATCCAACCTGAGGAAACTGGAGAGGATCTGCAAGGAAGAGGCAGAGGATCCCCAAAATCCAGGGTGAAAAACTTCCATCATTCCCAAGAAGACACCTGGCTGCACTAGCTCCAAACTTGCTTCTTCTTAATACTGAGCAAAGGGGGCAAATACTTTTCACCAAGGGCTGAACAATTATCACCGGAGGCCGAATACTTATCACTGGGTGCTCAATACTTATCACCGGGGCTGAATACTTATCACCAGGAGCTGAATACTTATCCCCAGGGGCTGAATACTTATCACCAGGGGCTGAATACTTATCACCAGGGGCTGAATACTTATCACCAGGGGCTGAATACTTATCACCAAGGGCTGAATACTCATCACCAGGGGGTGAATAATCATCACCAAGGGCTGAATACTTATCACCGGGGGCTGAATACTTATCACCGGGGGCTGAATACTTATCACCAGGGACTGAATACTTATCACCAGGGGCTGAATACTTATCACCAGGGGCCGAATACTTTTCACTGGGAGCCGAATTCTTTTCACCAGGGGCTGAATACTTATCACCAGGGGCTGAATACTTATCACAAGGGGCCGAATACTTTTCAATGGGGGCTGAATACTTATCACCGGGGCCGAATACTTATCACCGGGGGCTGAATACTTATCACTGGGGGCTAAATATTTATCACCGGGGCCAAATACTTTTCACCGGGGGCGAATACTTATCCCCGTAGCCAAATACTCATCACCTGGGACTGAATACTTATCACAAGAGGCTGAATACTTATAAACAGGGGCTGAATACTTATCACCGGGGGCCGAATACTTATCACCAGGGGCTGTATACTTATCCCCAGGGGCTGAATACTTATCACCGGGGGCTGAATACTTATCACCAGGGGCTGAATACTCATCACCAGGGGCTGAATACCATCACCAGGGGCGGAACACTTATCACCAGGGGCTGAATACTTATCACCGGGGGCTGAATACTTATCACCAGGGGACTGAATACCATCACCAGGGGTGGAACACTTATCACCAGGGGCCGAATACTTATAACCAGGGGCTGAATACTTATCACAAGGGGCCGAATACTTATCACCGGGTGCCGAATACTTTTCACCGGGGGCGAATACTTATCACCGGGGGCTGAATACTTATCACCAGGGGCTGAATACTTATCACCAGGGACCGAATACTTATCACCGTGGACCAAATACTTATCACCAGGGGCCGAATACTTATCACCGGGGGCCGAATGCTTATCACCAGGGGCCGAATACTTATCACCGTGGGCCGAATACTTATCACCAGGGGCCGAATACTTATCACCGGGGGCCGAATACTTATCACCAGGGGCCGAATACTTATCACCAGGGGCTGAATACTCATCACCAGGGGCTGAATACCATCACCAGGGGCGGAACACTTATCACCAGGGGCTGAATACTTATCACCGGGGGCTGAATACTTATCACCGGGGGCTGAATACTTATCACCAGGGGCCGAATACTTATAACCAGGGGCTGAATACTTATCACAAGGGGCCGAATACTTATCACCGGGTGCCGAATATTTTTCACCGGGGGCGAATACTTATCACCGGGGGCTGAATACTTATCACCAGGGGCTGAATACTTATCACCAGGGGCCGAATACTTATCACCGTGGACCAAATACTTATCATCAGGGGCCGAATACTTATCACCGTGGGCCGAATACTTATCACCAGGGGCCGAATACTTATCACCGTGGGCCGAATACTTATCACCAGGGGCCGAATACTTATCACCGTGGGCCGAATACTTATCACCAGGGGCCGAATACTTATTACCGTGGGCCGAATACTTATCACCAGGGGCTGAATACTCATCACCAGGAGCTGAATACTTATCACAAGGGGCCGAATACTTATCACCAGGGGCCGAATACTTATCACAAGGGGCCGAATACTTATCACCAGGGGCCGAATACTTATCACAAGGGGCCGAATACTTATCACAAGGGGCCGAATACTTATCACCGGCGGCTGAATATTTATCACCAGGGCTGAATACTTATCACCAGGGGCTGAATACTTATCACCAGGGACTGAAATCTTATCACCGGGGGCTGAATACTTATCACCAGGGGCCGAATAATTATCACCAGGGGATGAATACTTATCACAAGGGGCCGAATACTTATCACCAGGGGCAGAATACTTATCACCAGGGGCCGAATACTTATCACCAGGGGCCGAAAACTTATCACCAGGGGCTGAATACTTATCACCGGGAGCTGAATACTTATCACCGGGGCCGAATACTTATCACCAGGGAATGAATGCTTATCACAAGGGGCCGAATACTTATCACCAGGGGCAGAATACTTATCACCAGGTGCTGAATACTTATCACCGTGGGCCAAATACTTATCACCAGGGGCTGAATACTTATCACCAGGGGCAGAATACTTATCACCAGGGGCTGAATACTTATCACCAGGGCTGAATACTTATCACCGGGGGCTGAATACTTATCACCAGGGGCTGAATACTTATCACCAGGGGCTGAATACTTATCACCAGGGGCTGAATACTTATCACCGGGGGCTGAATACTTATCACCAGGGGCAGAATACTCATCACCAGGGGCTGAATACTTATCACCAGGGGCTGAATACTTATCACCGGGGGCTGAATACTTATCACCAGGGGCAGAATACTCATCACCAGGGGCTGAATACTTATCACCGGGGGCTGAATACTTATCACCGGGGGCTGAATACTTATCACTAGCGGCTGAATACTTATCACCAGGGGCTGAATACTTATCACCGGGGGCTGAATACTTATCACCGGGGGCTGAATACTTATCCCCAGGGGCTGAATACTTATCACCAGGGGCTGAATACTTATCACCAGGGGCAGAATTTTCATCACCAGGGGCTGAATACTTATCACCGGGGGCTGAAAACTTATCACTAGGGGCTGAATACTCATCACCAGGGGCTGAATACTTATCACCGGGGGCTGAATACTTATCACCAGGGACTGAATACTTATCACCAGGGGCTGAATACTTATCACCGGGGGCTGAATACTTATCACCAGGGGCTGAATACTTATCACTGGGGACTGAATACTTATCCCCAGGGGTGAATACTTATCACTGGGGACTGAATACTTATCACCAGGGGCTGAATACTTATCACTGGGGGCTGAATACTTATTACCAGGGGCTGAATACTTATCACCAGGGGCTGAATTCTTATCACCAGGGACTGAATACTTATCACCAGGGGCTGATACTTATCACCGGGGGCTGAATACTTATCACCAGGGGCCGAATACTTATCACCAGGGACTGAATACTTATCACCAGGGGCTGAATACTTATCATTGGGTGCTGAATGCTTATCACCAGGGGATGAATACTTATCACCAGGTGCTGAATACTTATCACCGGGGGCCGAATACTTATCACCAGGGGCCGAATACTTATCACCAGGGGCTGAATACTCATCACCAGGGGCTGAATACCATCACCAGGGGCGGAACACTTATCACCAGGGGCTGAATACTTATCACCGGGGGCTGAATACTTATCACCGGGGGCTGAATACTTATCACCAGGGGCCGAATACTTATAACCAGGGGCTGAATACTTATCACAAGGGGCCGAATACTTATCAACGGGTGCCGAATACTTTTCACCGGGGGCGAATACTTATCATCGGGGGCTGAATACTTATCACCAGGGGCTGAATACTTATCACCAGGGGCCGAATACTTATCACTGTGGACCAAATACTTATCACTAGGGGCCGAATACTTATCACCAGGGGCCGAATACTTATCACCAGGGGCTGAATACTTATCACCGTGGACCAAATACTTATCACCGTGGGCCGAATACTTATCACCAGGGGCCGAATACTTATCACCGTGGACCAAATACTTATCACCAGGGGCAGAATACTTATCACCAGGGGCTGAATACTTATCACCAGGGGCTGAATACTTATCACCGTGGACCAAATACTTATCACCGTGGGCCGAATACTTATCACCAGGGGCCGAATACTTATCACCGTGGGCCGAATACTTATCACCAGGGGCCGAATACTTATCACCGTGGGCCGAATACTTATCACCGGGGGCTGAATACTTATCACCAGGGGCTGAATACTTATCACCAGGGGCTGAATACTTATCACCGGGGGCTGAATACTTATCACCAGGGGCCGAATACTTATCACCGTGGGCCGAATACTTATCACCAGGGGCTGAATACTCATCACCAGGAGCTGAATACTTATCACAAGGGGCCGAATACTTATCACCAGGGGCCAGGGCCGGCGCTATGGGTAGGCAAAGTTGGCAATTGCCCAGGGCCCCCATGGAGAAAGGGGAGAATCTCTTCTTTCAAATGAATCTTGAATTTTGTTTCTAGGTGCTATGGATCCAGAGATATTCAGGTTTAAAGTGAGAATATCAGGTGCCATTTTTATATATAAATATCACTTCCGACGGCAGTTTAACAGTTAATATCTCAGTTTTTCTGCATTTTAGAAACACAAATTTAGATTCATATAAAAGAGGAGACTCTATTCTTTCATAGGAAAAAGAAGTGAGGTTCTATGAGTCACAGAGCCAGAGATACAGCCCCCTGAAGTGTCCCCCCTTCAGATTCTTAGCCATCAGGCTGCAAGGAGAATTAGCTGCACACAGGAGCTTATTATGCACCTCACAGATGGAAATATTCACTTTATATGTTACTAGTACTACATTTTGAGAAGGGATAATATCAACTAATATTCATGTTTTTAACCCTTCTCTATGCAAATCTAAGAACACACTTTGGGCCACATGTATCAATCGTTTTTTTCTGTTGTTTTTGCGCCTTTTCATTCAGGCGCACCGTTTTTGTGCCATTTTTGCGACTAAATGCCAAACTAGCTGCGCAGCAAAAAATAACCAGCTTTCCCTCATTTATCCTAGCAATCCAGATGTTTTGATGCGCCTAATGATATTCATCACTTGCGACTTTTCATTTAGGCGCAAAAACGGGCGCAAAAACACTCCAGCCCGAAGGTGGCGTTAACTGAGAAGAAAGCACTGAGCCCCTTTGCAGAACAGCTCATTTCTAGCAGCAAAGCTCAGCCAGACACTGCAGACACTAGAACAGATCATACAGACATGAGATACTCTGCAGACACTAGTACAGATAATAGAGTCATTAGATACTCTGCAGACAGGAGCTGCAGACTCTATTTACAGTTCATCACCTTCTATTTACAAAACATTCTGCAGAATCCTGAGCTCAAAGCAAGAGAGAAGAGAACGTTACAGAATGTTGCACATAGTACTGGGGGATACTGTGCAGAATTACAGGGGTGCAGCAGGAGACCAGCACTGGGGGATCCCCTCCAGTAGAAGCCCCTGCTGAGGAGGTCACTGGGTGCTGGGTGTCACACACCTGGGTGCTGCTGTGAGTGTTATCTTCATTCTGGGCTGTGGGAGAAGCAGAGAGGAGCTTGTAGCAGGATCACATGTAACTGCCCGAATCTAACATTACGCCTTAACTGTGCCAAAATTACACCTAAACTGTGTTAAAGTAAAGTGATTAATAAGAGGCAGGAAATTAACTTATCACAGATGGTTGTACTACACCTAGGCGCACAAAAGTGATAAATGTGGCCCTTTCTCTCTTATTCCCTTTTATTTTGTGATAGTTATTTTTTGTTGGGAAAATTGACTGATACGATGAACATTCGATCCTCTTCGCCTAATGTGACTACACCGCGACCAGAACATGTCCATAAAGTTATATGTAACACCTAAAACACACACATGTTCTGGAATAAAGTTTTTATTTCCCATCATCCTCCATTATTTACACCTCTGTTATGACGTTCTCACTCTCATTCTTATGAAGCGCGGAGGGTTCTGTTATTGTGATAATACATTGGCGACATCTAATAGTGACTTATTATCTCATTAGAGGGGTTTATGGATATATAGTTATTTATTTGGGTTACCATTGTGTAAGGAACAGACAATGATACATCTGTGTAAATTTTCTGCAGTTCCCTTTGCTGCATATTTTGGTGACTATACACATGTGGGGTCTGTATGATCTCCTCACATCTTACTGTTTTAGGAAAGTAGATTTTCTTTATATAAGTATCTGGATTTGTACATATTTTAGAGGAAATTTTGAATGTTAATTGCCAAATGCATCGCCTGGTTGTCTGCTTTCAAAATTCTATAGGTTTTATGGCGCCTTTACTTTTTATTCTGTTTTATTGATATATTTTGCAGGTTGTGACTGTCTAAAAATGTCTAGCTGAAAAGCAGATATCTAGTTATTACAGTTTTAGTGATATCATGTGGATTTATTCATGTGAACATATCAATAGGGCACATTTGTGAACTCTACAAATGTCCATGTATTACATTTAGGAGATGTGAAGGATAAACATTGTCTGTCTGGATCAAATTTTTTGCCATCAAAGTCAAATTTTAAGTATTTTTAATAAAATGTTTCAATTTGAATCAAAATTGCATGAAGGCGCCTCTGTCTATAAACTCTTTGATGCAATTTTGAAAATGGGGCAAGTGTCTGCTTTCAGAAAATATCGGTCCCCCTCCCCAATGGGCCTCACTGTCTAATCAACCTACCAGTAATTTTTTGGAGTGTGGGAGGAAACCGGAGGACCCGGAGGAAACCCACGCAGACACAGAGAGAACATACAAAATCTTTGCAGATGTTGACCAGCGCTGCAAGGCTGTAGTGCTAATCACGGAGCCACCATGCTGCCCATAAATCTCCCTATCATCTATCTCCTATAAAATTCTCCCATATTACAGTTTGTTTTACCATACTAAAGGAGCCTCTTGCTGACTGTGACTGGTCATAAAATAGTTTTATTTTGGGGCCCCACTTTTAGTTTTGCCCAGGGCCCCACTTTGTCTAGAACCGGCCCTGCCAGGGGCCGAATACTTATCACAAGGGGCCGAATACTTATCACCAGGGGCTGAATACTTATCACCGGCGGCTGAATATTTATCACCAGGGCTGAATACTTATCATCAGGGGCTGAATACTTATCACCAGGGACTGAAATCTTATCACCGGGGGCTGAATACTTATCACCAGGGGCCGAATAATTATCACCAGGGGATGAATACTTATCACAAGGGGCCGAATACTTATCACCGGGGGCTGAATACTTATCACCAGGGGCTGAATACTTATCACCGGGGGCTGAATACTTATCACCGGGGGCTGAATACTTATCACCGGGGGCAGAATACTTATCACCAGGGGCCGAATACTTATCACCAGGGGCCGAAAACTTATCACCAGGGGCTGAATACTTATCACCGGGGCCGAATACTTATCACCAGGGGCTGAATACTTATCACCAGGGGATGAACACTTATCACAAGGGGCCGAATACTTATCACCAGGGGCAGAATACTTATCACCAGGTGCTGAATACTTATCACCATGGGCCAAATACTTATCACCAGGGGCTGAATACTTATCACCAGGGGCAGAATACTTATCACCAGGGGCTGAATACTTATCACCAGGGGCTGAATACTTATCACCAGGGCTGAATACTTATCACCGGGGGCTGAATACTTATCACCAGGGGCTGAATACTTATCACCGGGGGCTGAATACTTATCACCAGGGGCAGAATACTCATCACCAGGGGCTGAATACTTATCACCAGGGGCTGAATACTTATCACCGGGGGCTGAATACTTATCACCAGGGGCAGAATACTCATCACCAGGGGCTGAATACTTATCACCAGGGGCTGAATACTTATGACCAGGGGCTGAATACTTATCACCGGGGGCTGAATACTTATCACCAGGGACTGAATACTTATCACCGGGGGCTGAATACTTATCACCGGGGGCTGAATACTTATCACTGGGGGCTGAATACTTATCACCAGGGGCAGAATACTCATCACCAGGGGCTGAATACTTATCACCGGGGGCTGAATACTTATCACCGGGGGCTGAATACTTATCACTAGGGGCTGAATACTTATCACCAGGGGCTGAATACTTATCACCAGGGGCTGAATACTTATCACCGGGGGCTGAATACTTATCACTGGGGGCTGAATACTCATCACCAGGGGCTGAATACTTATCACCGGGGGCTGAATACTTATCACCGGGGGCTGAATACTTATCCCCAGGGGCTGAATACTTATCACCAGGGGCTGAATACTTAGCACCAGGGGCAGAATACTCATCACCAGGGGCTGAATACTTATCACCGGGGGCTGAATACTTATCACCGGGGGCTGAACACTTATCACTAGGGGCTGAATACTTATAACCGGGGGCTGAATACTTATCACCGGGGGCTGAATACTCATCACCAGGGGCTGAATACTTATCACCGGGGGCTGAATACTTATCACCAGGGGCTGAATACTTATCACCAGGGGCTGAATACTCATCACCAGGGGCTGAATACTTATCACCAGGGGCTGAATACTTATCACCAGGGGCTGAATACTTATCACTGGGGACTGAATACTTATCCCCAGGGGTGAATACTTATCACTGGGGACTGAATACTTATCACCAGGGGCTGAATACTTATCACTGGGGGCTGAATACTTATTACCATGGGCTGAATACTTATCAACAGGGACTGAATACTTATCACCAGGGGCTGAATACTTATCACTGGGGGCTGAATACTTATTACCATGGGCTGAATACTTATCAACAGGGACTGAATACTTATCACCAGGGGCTGAATACTTATCATTGGGTGCTGAATGCTTATCACCAGGGGCTGAATACTTATCACCGGGGGCTGAATACTTATCACCAATGGCCGAATACTTATCACCAGGGGCTGAATACTTATGACTGGGGGGGAGGGAATGAATACTTATCACCAGGGGCTGAATACTTATCACCAGGGGCTGAATACTTATCACTGGGGGCTGATTACTTATCACCGGGGGCTGAATACTTATCACCAGGGGCTGAATACTTATCACCAGGGGCTGAATAGTTATCACCGGGGGCCGAATACTTATCACCGGGGGCTGAATACTTATCACCGGGGGCTGAATACTTATCACCAGGGACTGAATGCTTATCACCAGGGAATGAATACTTATCACCAGGGGCTGAATACTTATCACGGGGGGCTGAATACTTATCACCAGGGGCTGAATACTTATCACCAGGGGCTGAATACTTATCACCAGGAGCTGAATACTTATCACCAGGGGCTGAATACTTATCACCGGGGGCTGAATACTTATCACCAGGGGCTGAATACTTGTCACCAGGGGCTAAATACTTATCACCGGGGCTGAATACTTATCACCAGGGGCTGAATACTTATCACCGGGGGCTGAATACTTATCACCAGGGGCTGAATACTTATCACCGGGGGCTGAATACTTATCACCAGGGGCTGAATACTTATCACCAGGGGCTGAATACTTATCACCGGGGGCTGAATACTTATCACTGGGGGCTGAATACTTATCACCAGGGGCTGAATACTTATCACCAGGGACTGAATACTTATCACCGGGGGCTGAATACTTATCACTGGGGCCTGAATACTTATCACTGGGGCCTGAATACTCATCACCGGGGGCTGAATACTTATCACCAGCGGCTGAATACTTATCACCAGGGGCTGAATACTTATGACCAGTGGCTGAATACTTATCACCGGGGGCTGAATACTTATCACCAGGGACTGAATACTTATCACCGGGGGCTGAATACTTATCACTGGGGGCTGAATACTTATCACCAGGGGCTGAATACTTATCACCGAGGGCTGAATACTTATCACCAGGGGCCGAATACTTATCACCAGGGGCTGAATACTTATCACCGGGGGCTAAATACTTATCACCGGGGGCTGAATACTTATCACCAGGGACTGAATACTTATCACCGGGGGCTGAATACTTATCACTGGGGGCTGAATACTTATCACCAGGGGCTGAATACTTATCACCAGGGGCTGAATACTTATCACCGAGGGCTGAATACTTATCACCAGGGGCTGAATACTTATCACCGGGGGCTGAATACTTATCACCAGGGGCCGAATACTTATCACCGGGGGCTGAATACTCATCACCTGGGGCTGAATACTTATCACCGGGGGCTGAATACTTATCACTGGGGGCTGAATACTTATCACCGGGGGCTGAATACTTATCACCAGGGGCTGAATACTTATGACCAGGGGCTGAATACTTATCACCGGGGGCTGAATACTTATCACCAGGAACTGAATACTTATCACCGGGGGCTGAATACTTATCACTGGGGGCTGAATACTTATCACCAGGGGCTGAATACTTATCACCGAGGGCTGAATACTTATCACCAGGGGCTGAATACTTATCACCGGGGGCTGAATACTTATCACTGGGGGCTGAATACTTATCACCAGGGGCTGAATACTTATCACCGAGGGCTGAATACTTATCACCGAGGGCTGAATACTTATCACCAGGGGCTGAATACTTATCACCGGGGGCTGAATACTTATCACCAGGGGCTGAATACTTATCACCAGGGACTGAATACTTATCACCGGGGGCAGAATACTTATCACCGGGGGCTGAATACTTATCACCAGGGGCTGAATACTTATCACCAGGGACTGAATACTTATCACCGGGGGCTAAATACTTATCACTGGGGGCTGAATACTTATCACCAGGGGCTGAATACTTATCACTGGGGGCTGAATACTTATCACCAGGGGCTGAATACTTATCACCAGGGGCTGAATACTTATCACCGGGGGCTGAATACTTATCACTGGGGGCTGAATACTTATCACCAGGGGCTGAATACTTATCACTGGGGCCTGAATACTTATCACTGGGGCCTGAATACTTATCAACAGGGGCTGAATACTTAGCACCAGGGGCTGAATACTTATCACCGGGGGCTGAATACTTATCACTGGGGCCTGAATACTTATCACTGGGGCCTGAATACTTATCACCAGGGGCTGAATACTTATCACCAGGGGCTGAATACTTGTCACCAGGGGCTGAATACTTATCACCGGGGGCTGAATACTTATCACCAGGGACTGAATACTTATCACCAGGGGCTGAATACTTATCACTGGGGGCTGAATACTTATCACCGGGGGCTGAATACTTATCACCAGGGGCTGAATACTTATCACCAGGGGCTGAATACTTATCACTGGGGCCTGAATACTTATCACCAGGGACTGAATACTTATCACCAGGGGCTGAATACTTATCACCAGGGGCTGAATACTTATCACTGGGGCCTGAATACTTATCACCAGGGACTGAATACTTATCACCAGGGGCTGAATACTTATCACCAGGGGCTGAATACTTGTCACCGGGGGCTGAACACTTATCACCGGGGGCTGAATACTTATCACTGGGGGCTGAATACTTATCACCAGGGGCTGAATACTTGTCACCGGGGGCTGAATACTTATCACTGGGGGCTGAATACTTATCACCAGGGGCTGAATACTTATCACCAGGGGCTGAATACTTATCACTGGGGCCTGAATACTTATCACCAGGGGCTGAATACTTATCACCAGCGGCTGAATACTTATCACCAGGGGCTGAATTCTTATCACCAGGGGGCTGAATACTTATCACCGGGGGCTGAATACTTATCACCAGGGGCTGAATACTTATCACCAGGGGCTGAATACTTATCACCGGGGGCTGAATACTTATCACTGGGGGCTGAATACTTATCACCAGGGACTGAATACTTATCACCGGGGGCTGAATACTTATCACTGGGGGCTGAATACTTATCACCAGGGGCTGTATACTTATCACCAGGGGCTGAATACTTGTCACCGGGGGCTGAATACTTATCACCAGCGGCTGAATACTTATCACCAGGGGCTGAATACTTATCACCGGGGGCTGAATACTTATCACTGGGGGCTGAATACTTATCACCAGGGACTGAATACTTATCACCGGGGGCTGAATACTTATCACCAGGGGCTGAATTCTTATCACTGGGGGCTGAATACTTATCACTGGGGGCTGAATACTTATCACCAGGTGCTGAATACTTATCACCAGGGGCTGAATACTTATCACCGAGGGCTGAATACTTATCACCAGGGGCTGAATACTTATCACCAGGGGCCGAATACTTATCACCGGGAACTGAATACTTATCACCAGGGGCTGAATACTTATCACCGGGGGCTGAATACTTATCACCAGGGGCTGAATACTTATCACCGAGGGCTGAATACTTATCACCAGGGGCTGAATACTTATCACCAGGGGCCGAATACTTATCACCAGGGGCTGAATACTTATCACCAGGGGCTGAATACTTATCACCAGGGGCTGAATACTTATCACCAGGGGCTGAATACTTATCACCGGGGGCTGAATACTTATCACCGGGGGCTGAATACTTATCACCGGGGGCTGAATACTTATCACCAGGGGCTGAATACTTATCACCAGGGGCCGAATACTTATCACCAGGGGCCGAATACTTATCACCAGGGGCTGAATACTTATCACCGGGGGCTGAATACTTATCACCGGGGGCTGAATACTTATCACCGGGGGCTGAATACTTATCACCAGGGGCTGAATACTTATCACCAGGGGCCGAATACTTATCACCAGGGGCTGAATACTTATCACCAGGGGCTGAATACTTATCACCAGGGGCTGAATACTTATCACCGGGGGCTGAATACTTATCACCAGGGGCTGAATACTTATCACCGGGGGCTGAATACTTATCACCGGGGGCTGAATACTTATCACCGGGGGCTGAATACTTATCACCGGGGGCTGAATACTTATCACCAGGGGCTGAATACTTATCACCAGGGGCTGAATACTTATCACCGGGGGCTGAATACTTATCACCGGGGGCTGAATACTTATCACCGGGGGCTGAATACTTATCACCGGGGGCTGAATACTTATCACCAGGGGCTGAATACTTATCACCAGGGGCTGAATACTTATCACTGGGGCTGAATACTTATCACCAGGGGCCGAATACTTATCACTAGGGGCGGAATACTTATCACCGGGGGCTGAATACTTATCACTGGGGCTGAATACTTATCACCAGGAGGTGAATACTTATCACCGGGGGCTGAATACTTATCACCGGGGGCTGAATACTTATCACCGGGGGCTGAATACTTATCACCAGGAGGTGAATACTTATCACCGGGGGCTGAATACTTATCACCGGGGCTGAATACTTATCACCAGGGGCCGAATACTTATCACTAGGGGCGGAATACTTATCACCGGGGGCTGAATACTTATCACTGGGGCTGAATACTTATCACCGGGGGCTGAATACTTATCACCAGGGGCTGAATACTTATCACTGGGGCTGAATACTTATCACCAGGGGCTGAATACTTATCACTGGGGCTAAATACTTATCACCAGGGGCTGATACTTATCACCAGGGGCTGAATACTTATCACCAGGGGCTGAATACTTATCACCGGGGGCTGAATACTTATCACCGGGGGCTGAATACTTATCACCGGGGGCTGAATACTTATCACCGGGGGCTGAATACTTATCAACATGGGATATTTTACTTTTTCTTGTTTATTAAATTAGCAGAAATATCTACATTTCTGTTTTTGTTTCTATGAAGATTCAGTGTGCACATTGTACCTTCCATTCTTACCAATTTGCTGCAATGAAACAAAGAGTGAAACATTTTAAGGGGTCGACATACTTTCTGTACCCACTGTAGATTCAACTATAAGTTAAAGGGGTATTCCGGGAATATGAACGTCTGACACAAAAACCCATGATGCTATAAATAAATGAATACAACAATACTCAATGTCATTAGGCACAAAACTGAGTTTAAATAATTTGATTTTATGATTTACAAAATTTATGGCCTCTCTAAAGTAGGTGGAGTTATCACTAAGATGGCCGCCACTGGAAACTACAAGTTCCATGATCCTTTAGTTTTCAGTAACTCCTCCTCCCTCTTATGCTCTGCTCCCAGTGATGATATAACAGACTTTCTTGCTCCGTTACCATAGTAATGATGTGTAACTGCCATCACCACAACACCGGCCATACTGAATGCACTGCAAGCAACCGACTACAGCCAAACATAGTGCTGCAATAGCCTGGGCAGGTCATTTGATGTGGACATGTGACCAGCGGCCATCTTCTGTCCTGCAACGGACCGCGCGGAGGAAATTAGCGGACTGATTAATGGGCCAGTAACATTTTAATTCTCCATCACAGTCTATGTCACCAGCATTTTCTGCTAAGGGGAGCAAAATTTTAAATAACAACTAATTACATATTATCTTATATTTTGAGTGCCCATTTGTATATGAATTATCCTGATTCCTGGAATACCCCTTTAAGCTTGTTGCTTAAAGGGATTGTCATTTTTTTTAATTGGTCACCTCTCCTTTAAGAGATTGACACACCTGCCGATTGGTTGCTTGAGGTAAGTCATGTCATGTCCATTAGTCATGTGACCTGGGTCAAGCTCAGCTTCATTCAAGACCCTTACCAGATAGTAAAAATTATTTTTTTAGATTCTTTCAACCTAGACAGATGAATGCTTGTTTTTGGGCATTGTGTATTTTTCAATGGCTTTTGGAAAATTTAAAGCTCTTTAACAATCTTTTTTTATGTTTTGCACTATAAGATGTACGTTGTATTTGTGATATTTTGTGTTACAGAACACTTATGTAAAAATAATTATTTGTCTCCACTTCTGTAAAGTCGTAACATGTAGGATTTTTCTGTTGATGGAACAGTATTAGGGCTTGTTTTTTGCACTATAAGCTGTAGTTTATATTGATACTATTTGGGGTTAAATAAAGTATGTCTTGATGATCTTTTTTTTTTTGTTTACAAAGTGGCGTGAGTACCAGGGGTGTGATCATGGTATATTATGCACTACAATACTTCTTTATTGCCGTATATTATGCTGTATCAAATCCGGGGTCTTCCTCCAAGCCAACATTTTACAAGTCATTGCAAAGTCATTTGATAGTGATTAGTTATCCTTTTGAAATTTGCTCCTTCGTATACCTTTAAGGAAATCTGTCGATTTGAAAAAAATTCATCAAAGTAAAGGTATAGTGGGCGGTCCATCTCAAAGAATGAGTCGATTAGGACCACCTATTCAAGTAGGACCACCCACCTGACTCCAGATTTGGACAAACGGCAGAATTTAAAAACGGATTTGTGTCGCAAGATCAAGCACTCACATGCACCAGGAAGAAGAAGGTGAACTCTGGCGGACCTCGGCGCAGCAGCGACACATGCAGGATATCGGGCGCACGATCTTAGTGAATCGCAACGGACAACGCACCGCGGGATCGCGACGGGACCGGGTAAGTAAATGTGCCCCAATGTGTGTGCTTTAAGTGTCCTTCTGGATGGTTTGCAATTGTAATTACCGTATTTTTCGGCCTATAAGGCGCACCAAAAATCCTTTAATTTTCTCAGAAATCAAAGGTGCGCCTTATAGGCCATGGCGCCTTATATATGAACTTATACAGAAATGTACTACAGACAAGATGTACTGTACATTTACCAGTGTTTAATAGCTCCATCCCCAGAAATTTCCTGCATCTTCCGACACAGTATACAGGGTCCCTGGCTCCTGAAGTGCCCTGGCACCACAACTAACATTGTGCCCATCCTGCCCTCCCCTAGCACGGAGAGACCAGAGCTGCCATAGTGCCGACCACGAGGCAATCATCATCAGTAAACAATCCCCCATACCTGCCAGCCCTGTAACAGGGGAAAGAGAAGGAGCCACAGGGAACCCCACAGGAATAAGGAGGGAAGGAGAAGGGGCAGAGGGAGACCGCTTAACCCCTGCTGCATCACCCTGCATTGACCCCCAGCAGCCCATACCTCTGAGATCGGAGCTCTCTGACACGCTGAAGACAAGTTTCCCGGGAAGTGTAGCTGCTAGAACTGTGCACAGGTCTGCCACCTGTTGGTCATTTTTAGGTACTGCATCTGATCCTGCACCTTATACTCCAGTGCGCCTTTTATATGAACCTAGATGTCTCAGCGGGCATTTATTAGAGGTGCGCCTTATAGTCCGGTGCGCCTTATAGGCCGAAAAATACGGTAATAGTGTTTAAATGAACTGCAGGCCTGGGTTCTGCTCAGCACCCCTGCAGTTAACAGTCATGATCGGCGCCAGCAGTTATTTGCCGTTGGCAAAGTCAGCAGCAGCTGTTGAATATCTGTGGCTCCGCACCGTTGGCACTAGCATGCCAGTGACACCGGGTGCGTCATTTTTTGAAGGATTGTACGCATGGCCGCAATCATTTAAATACTGCTTGCAAAGTCTCCAGTGCCATTTAAACAGTTGCAAACACCGATTGCAGCTGTTTTCAGTGGGGGTTCAGGTTCGGGTCCAGGTACCAAACCCAAACTGATAATCAAAATTCGGGTTCGGCTAAAGTCCTCTCTAGTAGACAGTAGAAAAATGTAGGGAGAAAAAAAATAACACAATGGGGGTCATTTACTAAGGGCCCGATTCGCGTTTTCCCGACGTGTTACCCGAATATTTCCGATTTGCGCTGATTTTCCCTGTATTGCCCCGGGATTTTGGCGCACGCGATCGGATTGTGGCGCATCTTGGCTGGCATGCACGCGATGGAAATCGGGGGGCCGAACAAAAACCCGATGGATTCGGATACACCGCTGCATTTTTAAAAAAAAAGTGTTGCGGGGCTCGCGCTTACCTTCACTAGGAATAGGCCGGTGTACTTCAGTGCATTCCGGGGAACTTCAGCGCAGCAGCGCCACCGGGTGGACGTCGGAGGAACTGCCTTAATGAATCCCGGCCGGACCCGAATCCACCGCAGAGAACGCACCGCTGGATCGCGAACGGACCGGGTAAGTAAATCTGCCCCATTCTGTACATAAAATGGAGATGTTTGGGAGTGACAGATGTCTGTTGTGTCAGAGACAATTATTTAAAGTATTCATCAAAGTCTATAGAACCAACTACAACGGTTCCGAAGATCCCACATTCCATCATTTGAATAGAATAGAACAGCACTTCATTTATTCCAGCAGGGAAATTATTTTGTACTGTACATCTCCTCTTATAAAAGAATTGTTAACAAGTTACAACACAGGTCAAATATGCCAACACAACATTACACTCAAAAACTTTTTGGTTGATAAAGGAGAAAGAGGAGTGGGTGGGGCCAGGTATAGTGCTTTTTACCAGCTCCAAGTTGTTTGTGAAATGTAATAGGTTTTGGGATGAAGGACTCATTGAATCTCAGCACATTTGTCGATAGCAGTTGGTTTATAGGTTCTGTTCTTGCAGAAATATATTGTATAGGGAGTATGTGTCACACCGTCATGTTGTCAAATTTGTCCAACCACCCGGACTGGTAGTGGTTCCCTCACTGTGCACTTGTCTCTGCTTATGATCTTCTCCAACCTATTTCTTTCTTTCCCTTTGATGGCTCCACCACAGCCAACAACCAACAATTACAATGTCTTCTGAGAATTGTGAGTTCATGGAAAAATAAGAACAGTCTCAGCCTTAAAGGGAACCTGTCACCAGGGACCTAATTTTCAATAAAGACAGATTGTAAAAGCCCATCACACCCGCAGTGCAAAAATGCCTCTCTTTTCTAAGCATTTGCATTACAATATAATTGTGTGTTATAACTTACTCTTGCATCCTGACAATATCCTGGGGTAGTCACAGGGGCTGGACTTTGGTTTGGATGCATTTCAATAAACAACATGTGACTTGTCTGAGCTGCAGGCTGCCTCCATCTTTGTGCTCCTGTACAGCTTTTCCCTCCCCCACTGATGTCAGGCTGACCAGGCTGTGACCTCTGAGAAGGAGCAGGAGGTAGAGCTGTACAGGAGCACAAAGGAGGGGGCCAAGATCTGAGGAGTGAGTAACACAGACAAGTCACATGTTGTTTTTTGAAATGCATCCAAACCAAAGTCCAGCCCCTGTGACTACCCCAGGATTTTGTCAGGGTGCAAGAGTAAGTTATAACACACAATTATATAGTAATGCAAATGCTTAGAAAAGGCAGAAAGGCAGATGTGCATTGCAGGTGTCATGGGCTTCTGCAACCTTTCTTTAGTGAAAATGAGGTCCCTGGTGACAGGTTCCCTTTAAGGTCCACCTGACAATGGTGATCCATCTCAGGTACCTACATAGTTTACCCTTATTGTCCTTTGCTGGTGGAATATAAAGCCTTATAGTCTCCAGGCATCTGTAGGCAGGTGAAGAGAAGAGGAAGAGGAATCTAGGGATTTTTATGCCTCCTCTCAAAATTTTGGGTACAATTTTTCTCATGTTTATGAAAATCGAGAAAACCCTTATTTAGAGGCACCTGCTCAGCTTTAAGTGACTTTGAGAGGCAGCAGTAAAACCCCATAAATCATGCCATTTTAGAAACTGCACCCCTCAATGTGTGAAAAATCAACTTTAAAAAGTGGGTTAACCCTTTGGACGTTTCACAGGGGTTAAAACAAAATAGAGGTGTAATTAACAAGCTGTAAATTTTTTTAGACAATCTATTAATTTTGGCCAAAAATTAAACCGTCACAAAGTATTAAATGACAAAAAACTCCACAAAGTTTGATACCCAATTTCTCCCAAGTAGGAGGATGTCCCATATGTGGTGGAGACCGCTGTATGGGGCACGGCCGGGCGTAGAAGGGAAGGAGGCGCCATTCAGAGCAGATCCGCATTGTCACATCTTACAGGCTATAAAATGTCTATGTTAAATGTAAATGTTACTTTTTGATTACTTTTTTTTGCGTTTTTTATGAGGTCAGTTGCGAAAATTTCGTAATCTTTGTAAGGCTTTTCGTGTTTTTTTTACAGTGTTCACTGTACGGGTTCAGTGACAATTTTATGGGTTGTTACGAATGTTGTGATGCCCAATATGTTGGGGGTTTTTTGGGTGATTTTAACTTTTTAATGTTTTATTTGATTATTGCATGTGATGGGACTTTTCTTTTTTTTAAATATTTTTCTTAATTGCACTTTTTTTAAAAAACTTTTTTCACTGTTTTATTTTTTGCCAGGGTGGGACATGAATAAGTGATCATTTGATGCATTTTGTGGCAATGCACCTAAAATGAAGTAAAGAAAAATAAGTCACTATAGACGAGATTATAGATTAATCAGTGAGGGAGGGAGAGGTTCGGGCTACACACAGGGGCTTATTTACTAAGGGTTCACAGATTGCATTTCAGTCGGACTTCCCAATGTTTTCGGGATTGCGCCAATGGGACAGGTATTTAGTAGGGGATTGTGTCGCATGTGATCGGATTTTGGCGCAGCAGTGCTGGCTTCCTTGCAACAGAAATCCGGGGACTGGTCGTCGGAAGATCCGACTGATTCGGACTGAGCACGGGATTTAAGATTCAATTTCTGTCACAATACAATGCACTTACATGCCCCAGGAAGAGGAAGGTGAACTCCGGCGGACCTGAGAAGGGAAGAGACACACGCAGGATATCGGGCGCACGATCTTAGTGAATTGTGGCAGCAGTGCATTCCGGTCGGACAATGCACTTTCAGGGATCGCCCAGGACGGTTAAGTAAATGTGCCCCACAGTGTTTAACAGGATAGTCCTTCAAGCCATGACGCCATATGTGGACAATAAGGCTTTCAGCAATAAAACCACTGTATGATAAATGACGCTACGTCCGGTTACCTCCTTCTATCTGCATGGCCACATACTGGCAGAAACAGATACCATCGGATACATGCCCGGGAGGTGGTGGGTTATGGAAAGGGAAGAGTTTCTTGGCCATGCAGTTGGCATAACCCGGTGAATATCTTATCATGGCCTCGGTCCACATACATTGCTCTAGTTCTCTATCACTCCCAAAGGTAATGCGGAACATTTCTCTACAATCTCTTAGAGATACAAAAACAAAATCCAAACTGGACTTAGAAGAACAACCGGCAAGGATTGAACACTCCACTAATAGTAGATTGGCTTCTCCAACTTTTTTGTTCATATTCTGGGTTATCCTTTTCAGCTTTTTCTCTTTCCAGGAGGCCCCTTTATACAATGCAAAACCGAATGCAACTAAACTGATTGGTAAGTGGATAAAGTACCACCAAGTCATAGTGAAACATGTCAATACAAAAACTATACTCAGAATGGCAAAGCTAAAACCCAGCAGTAATCCCAGAACACCTTCAGTACATTTGGCGTTTAGGATATCACGTGGAGTATCATTTATCAGCTGAATGGCTTTCTTGTAGATTTCCGGGTCTTTCACCACTGCTTTGAGAGCGTCCGGCACACAAGTGTCAGAGAAAACTCCATTGCCGGCTTCTTCATGCCCATTCACTGCTGCCAGAGATAGCAGATGCTTCCCCCCGTAGAGGATAGATGACTGGAAGTGCACCAGGACGTCTTCAGTTTCTTTCGCATTATTCCTCAGGAGCCTTTTGCAGAGTTTTTCAAAGAACTGCTCATCCTCAGCTTCTAAGTAAGTGAGGTGACTGAGATACAGAGGCATCAGGCATGGCCTCAGAATGATGGGGACAATGGCTTTATGTGATGTACAGTCCTGGAACATGGAGAGATTGGCTTCAAAGAGACACCAGCGACTGTCCACAAATTCCGGGCTCAGCACCATTACAATCTTCTGACTGCTCTGAATGCACTCAGTCATGTTCTCTATGATCGTCTTCCCTGCAGTGAAGTCCCGGTCATGTGTACAGATTTTTATACCGGGAAATGTCTCCTCCAGTTTGTGGATAAGCCGATGCACCCAAGCCGAGTCTGCACCACTGAAGCTGATGAAAGCGTGGTACTTGTCGGTCCCAATGACCCGAGGTACCGACAAATCATGAGAAGCCGAGGAACTTGCTGAATCTCCATATTCTGTATTCTGAGACATTTCCATTTTCTGCTAACTGCTTATACCTGTGATGAGGAAAAAAAAGAAAAATTGTATTTTAATAGTTTGAATTTATACTTCTACATGTATACTTTGTCACTGTTACCCCAGAAAAATTTTGCTAAATTTATCGGGCCACTACTTTTTGGGCTGCAAACGTCAGTCTCTTTGCAACCTAATGGTCGTCGGTGGGTGCCACTCATGCGCCAATGATAATAAAGAAATACTGGCCAAAAGGCAAAATTTAATAGGGCTCGTCCAGGCAGTTGTGTCATCCTTGTGGCTTTGAAGAGAAGACCATATGTGGATTCCTGAGAGAAAAGATACATCTAAAAACAAACTATAAAAGTACTTTGGCTAACAATACAGAGAACCTCTTCAGCCTTTACAAAATGTCGGAACATTTTAACCATTCACAGAAGTAATCGACCAAGTGAGGGACCAGTCAGGTGGACATTTAACCCCAGGAGCAGCTGAGAGAAATCCGTACATTTTTGTAGTGTACTGAAGCAGAGCAAAGCCCAACATGATTCCAATATGACATCACTTGCCCATCCCCCTCTATTGTCTCCTGGTATTGGTTCACCATTATATGCATGTAACAAGAGGCTGCAGTGTGGATCTTTGTCCAGGAGATGGCACCAGGGTACAGAAGAGGAGATTCTGTAAGGAGCAGGAAAAGGAAGTGATTCAGGGTGAGAGGTCAGAGGAGCTGATAAGAGGCAGAAGTGGTGGCGTGCCTGTGTGCTCTTGGCTAAGATATAAGCCCCTACTAAAGGAGAGAAAGTACTGGGCCCAGATCTCTGGTGGTGAGCACCAAAAAAGGACAGTCTGCAGGTGAGGTCTTAGGACAGCGTGGACAGAGAGGGAGACTCCCGTCCCACAGGCGTGCAGCTGAAGAAAGACCCACATTCCTGCAGTGAGGCTAAAGGAAATCCATCTGCATTATTATCTACATTATATGGACATTTTCTGTATTCATTACTAGTTCAGTAAAGTTTATTGTTACATTCAGCACGTTGTCTGTCGTCTCCACTGCAACATTACATCTGGCGCAGTCGGCAGGATGGAGACAGACATGGCGAATGACAGAGTTACTTCCACACCACACACAGTCCCAGTGGGAGCACTATTGAGCCACCTGCCCAAGTTCAATGGGGAAAACATTTCTCTGGAAGACTGGAAGGAAAGACTTGAAGGAGCGGCTCGACTGTGTAATATAGCCCCGCATCTAAAAGCAGAATTGGCGCTCAGTACACTGGAGGGAGAGGCCCGAAAAACAGTGATGTTGCGTCCAGCGCGCCAAAGAGAAAGGTTTGAGCAGATTCTGTCTCTTCTTGAGGATGTATATGGGGATGTGACTACGGAAGCAGTATTGAGGAAAAGATTCTTCTCATGTTACCAGAAAGAGAATGAGACATTTTCTCAGTATGCAAATAGTCTGCGGGAGCTTATGGCTGCTTCGGAAAAGAAAGAAGTAGCGATGCAGCGTCCTTCACAAACACAGAGCTCGTGATGCGAGATCAATTCCTACTGGGCATGGGGAACCAGCTACTGCGGAGAACTCTGAGAGAGCGTGTAAAGCTAGATCCTCACGTCACCCTCCAACAAGTATTGAAAGAAGCCATCACGCTAGAGAGAGAGGAAGAGTGTGAAGCAACTCCTGGTGTAACGCAGATCCACGTAGCACCCGTTCAAGAGAGAACATTGGAGTTCAGGCTGAATTCTCTTGAGGAAGCACTTCGAGACCTTAAAGAGACACTGTGTACCCAAAATGGCGGGCTGATGCAGCATAACCAGGAAAGTGGTAGAAATAGAGCTACAAGAAAACGAGGTACCATAAACAGGAACAAAAGCAGACGGAAGTGTTGGGAGTGTGGTGAAGTAGGCCATATGGCCAGGAACTGTCTGCGACGGGGTGCTGTTGCCAACTCCAGGGATTCAAACTAGATCTGCCTGCGGTTGTGGGGCAAACCACAGGAGGCAACATGAAGTTATGCCCCCTGTTAGAAGTCCATGCAGTTCAAATACTTGTTGGTCATCGTTGATCACTTTACCAAGCTTGCAGTTGCTGTCCCTACACGTGATCAAACAGTGGAAACCGCCGCCTTGGCATTATGGAAGAACTTTATTCTGGTGTATGGATGTCCCAACCAACTGCACTCTGATCTAGGAGCCTGCTTTGAAGGACAAGTCATTGAAAAGCTGTGCCGACTTTACCAGATTAGAAAGACACGGACCACCCCTTATCACCCACAAGGTAATGGTGCTTGTGAGCGCATGAATAGAACTTTGCTGCAAATCCTGCGAACCCTAGAAGAGGAAAAGAGGGAAAGGTGGCCTTACTTTGTGGCTGAGCTAGTGTGGGTCTACAATAATACAGTGCACTCTATTACAGTATACTCACCTTTCTGGCTAATGTTTGGGAGAAATGGTCGATGTCGCTTCAGCCTCATGATGGTCCCGAATGAACATGAAGTGAAGAATGGACTACTCAGACATGGATGGGGGATCATCGTAAAAGAATACAGGACGTGTATAACCTGCTTGCCCACTGTTTGGGCCCCCGTGATCTGGTAGTGAATCGAAAAGCTGAGAGAACTACCTTTGCAGATTGGAGAAATGGTGAGAAACAAAACTGCCCAGAGGAGAGGAAAGCTGTGTTGGCGGTGGGAACAACAAGCATATGAAGTTGTTCGGCAGCCAAACCCACACATGCCGGTTTTCGAGGTGAGACAAGAAGGGAAGCAGGGACCCACAAGGATGGTGCATCAGAATTTTCTGAAGCCATGTGCCTTTGTTACTAGACCCCCAGTTACCAATGAAAGTGTCCCGCAGCCTCCAGCTACCATGATTATCGATGAGGAGTGGTGGCTTCCCCCAATGGCTGGTCAACCACCACTGGAACCCAGGACGAATGTGCCCCTCGCAGAGATGGGAGAAGACAGAGAGAGTACTACAGTGGAGGAAGCTACCCCACTACGACACTCTCAAAGCTCTAACTTTGGCAGGATGCCAACTCGATTTGAGGATTATGTTGTGCAAACTCAGGTTGTCGGGACGGCAACCCTTAAACCCTGGGGAAGAGGTGTAACAAGAGGCTGCAGTGTGGATCTTTGTCCAGGAGATGGCACCAGGGTACAGAAGAGGAGATTCTGTAAGGAGCAGGAAAAGGAAGTGATTCAGGGTGAGAGGTCAGAGGAGCTGATAAGAGGCAGAAGTGGTGGTGTGTCTGTGTGCTCCTGGCTAAGATATAAGCCCCTACTAAAGGAGAGAAAGTACTGTGCCCAGCACTCTGGTGGTGAGCACCAGAAAAGACAGTTAGCAGGTGAGGTCTTAGGACAGCGTGGACAGAGAGGGAGACTCCCGTCCCGCAGGCGTGCAGCTGAAGAAAGACCCACATTCCTGCAGTGAGGCTAAAGGAAATCCATCTGCATTATTATCTACATTATATGGACATTTTCTGTATTCATTACTAGTTCAGTAAAGTTTATTGTTATATTCAGCACGTTGTCTGTCGTCTCCCCTGCAACATTACAAGCATATTTGTCCAGGAGAACTTCATCACCCCAGATGAGCAAGGCCGGGGGTTATAATACCCAATGACCCCTCCTTACTACAGGACTCTGCCCAAAGCCACTGGGCACATGGGAACAAGCCCTGCAGACAATACTCAAGAGGCTTTCCAACTAGTCTCAGACAAGGACATCATCACCATTGACCCTGTTGTCATGCAGATTGCTGTTTGTCGGTCACTGCAACAGTTATGCCCAAATGTAACATGTGAGATAATTTAGGGTCATCAGTACCTACCTGATTTTATCCCGGGATCGAATCTTCTGAGAACTGAGAAGCTAAAAAGTACGGAACTGATTTGCAGGAAGTTTCATCAATACCTTGATTTTAGTTTCAGTTTAGCAGAAATCCTGTGCTCATTTTATACCCAATTCTTGTCAAACCAGTTATTTAACTTGGCTTGGGGCTATAATTGACTGGAAGGTAGCGAGAAGTTTGAAACCAGAAGCACTGTGCTATGATAAAATTATTTATTTCTTACAGTCACTTGTACTATTGATAGAAATAGGGCCTCACCCCCCACCCCAGCATAGAAAAAGGGCCTCACCCCCCCACCCCAGCATAGAAAAAGGGCCTCACCCCCCACCCCAGCATAGAAAAAGGGCCTCACCCCCCACCCCAGGATAGAAATAAGACCTCATCCCCCACCCCAGGATAGAAATAGGGCCTCATCCCCCGCCCCAGCATAGAAATAGGGCCTCATCCCCTACCCCAGGATAGAAATAGGGCCTCATCCCCAGCCCAAGGATAGAAATAGGGCCTCATCCCCAGCCCCAGGATAGAAATAGAGCCTCATCCCCAGCCCCAGGATAGAAATAGGGCCTCATCCCCCGCCCCAGGATAGAAATAGGGCCTTATCCCCCATACCAGGATAGAAATAGGGCTTCACCCCCCACCCCAGGATAGAGATAGGGCCTCCCCCCACCCCAGTACGGACAGACATACACACACAGAGGGGGTCATTTACTAAGGGCACGATTCGCGTTTTCCCGACGTGTTACCCGAATATTTCCGATTTGCGCCGATTGTACCTCAATTGCCCCGGGATTTTGGCACACGCGATCGGATTGTGGCACATCGGCGCCAGCATGCGCGCGACGGAAATCGGGGCAATTCAGGATAGGCCGGTGTATTTCGAGGCATTCCAGCGGACTTCAACGCAGCAGCGCCACCTGGTGGACGGCGGAGGAACTACCATCATAAATCCCGGCCGGACCCAAATCCAGAGCGGAGAACGCGCCGCTGGATCGCGAATGGGCCGGGTAAGTAAATCTGCCCCAGAGGGCCTTACCGTGTGCAGCAGCCGCGGGAACACGCCATCTGAGGTTCCGGCGAGCACAGGAGCAGGAAGCAGTCTTCGGGCGCCGGGACTACACGGCCACGCAGAGATGGGAGCGCCGGGCCACGCTAGCATGGGAGCACCGGGACCCGGCAGGCGTCAGGGCCCACCCTTTGTGCAGCCACTGGGAGATCTTTCCTTTCCTCTGTAATGTTGAATCAGTGTGAGTTCATTCGCTGATGAAGTCTCTGCCCTCTCCCCACACACACATAGTGGCTTGTCATGAGACATTGCTCACAAAAAAGGTACAGCACCAGGAAAATGTCCCCTTGATCTTATGTACCTGATGTGATTGAGGTACAGGTACACAGTAACCTGTGTGAATGTGCCGACTCGCTTTGTTTCTGTTTTGCAGGCAAGGTGAAGGGACATTTTCTGATGGGGGCCTCAGGTCACTCTGGCTAACATGGTACATACTTTTACTATGTACTTGAAGGTATTTTACTATTGCAATACCCTGTAAATCTTATTTTTCCCTGTGGACTATGATGGTCGCATTAATGCTTGAACAAGCATCAAAGACGCTTGTACATGCAATTTTAATGCTTCAAAAAGGTCAATGCAGATAAATCTGACTGAGGCTTCTCTTCTCCCTCCTCAGTCCTGGAGTCAAGTGTGATGGAAGTTCAAGTTACTGAAGCCCAGATGTCTAATTCTCTGGTCACATGACCTAACACCAATTCTGCCATGTGGAAACCACCTCAGCAGGGAAGTTAAGAAGACTGCTTCCACCTCAGGGAGTCAGTGTATACAACAGTGTGTCATATGTATCAGATCCATGTATGTGTGTACTGTATGTGTGTTTGTGTCATGTGTGTGTGTACTGTATGTGTGTTTTTGTCGTATGTGTTGCATGTATGTGTGAGTGCATTATTAGTTTGTCATATTTATTGTGTTTGTAGTGTGTCATATGTATTGCATATATTTATGTGTGTTCAGTATTAGGTCACATTAAAATTGTTATATTGTGGGGGGCGTGGCTAGCAACCAACATGGCCGGACGTGCTTGAGAGAGCTCCGTGCGGACCCCGGATAATCCTGTCAGCATCCTGAGGTACCGGCAACCCAGAGGCGTCACAACCCTCCTGTGCACCCCAGAGCCCACCTGCGACTTACCGGTGGAGTCGGCGGGAGATACGGAGTGACGGGAGAGAGGAGCCCCGACACTGCGGCCTACGACACACGTGGGAGTCCTTGCCGGAAGTGGCGCTCCGACCTGGCTGCTCCCGCGCGGACATCTTCGGAAGGCGGGCGGCAAGAGACCGAAGCGGAGGTCCCGCATCTAGGCGCGGGAGGCCGCGAATACTGACCCCCGGGTAAGCAGAGGAGCGGGGAGCGCAGTACCGGCAGGTCGGACCTGCTATCCCGGGGCGCTCGAGAGTTGCGCCAGAGCAGCCACCTCGTGCTGACAGCAGCAGCGGCAGTGCCTATGATCCGGCCATTATCCCCCAGGCCTCAGTCAGAAGAGGGAAGACCCCCTGCCAGCCCTGTCACCCGCAGGGCAATATATACCTAGCGACACACAGGGATCCACAGGACTGCAACCTTGTGCACCCTCCAGAATGGGCCCCACTAAGGCAAACGCGGCGGAGAGACTGCGTGAATTTGCCCGCACGGAACAAGGGGAAACGTCCCGCGCACCGCAACCACAGCGCTCAGCCCAGTCCAGGGCAAAGCAAAGTTCCAGTGGCCCTGTAGCATCTGAGGAGGAGGCAGAAGAACCCACCCTGAAGCAAGTCACCTCTCAGGTACTAGCTGCAATAGATGCATGTAAGAGCTCTCTGACCGGGAAGCTGGATGAAGTCAGGGTGGATGTTAGCCTGCTTAGGCAAGATCTCCAGAGCCTGAGAGACAGAGTGCATAATGCAGAGGAGAGGATATCGCAAATGGAAGACAGAAATGCTAATATACCCATAACAGTTACCACCTTGAAATCGGACTCTGAAGCTCTGAAACAAAAGGCGGACGATATGGAGAATCGCCTGAGGCGTAATAACATAAGAATCATTGGCCTTCCAGAACGTACTGAAGGTCGTGCGCCAGAGGACTATGTAGAAAGATGGATAAAAGGCCTATTTCCAGACGCGCATTTCTCTGCAGCTTACGCAGTCGAAAGAGCCCACAGGGTTCCAGCCAGAGCTCCACCTCCAGGAGCCACACCAAGACCGCTGTTAGCCAGATTCCTGAACAGCAGGGATCGCGATCTAATCCTGCAACAGGCCCGCAGAAAGGCTGACATCAGAGTAGACAACGCAAAGGTATCCATTTTCCCAGACTTCTCTCTGGAATTACAGAAGAAGAGGGCAACATTCCTAGACGTCAAAAAGAGGCTCCGGGACAAGAACCTTCCATACTCCATGGCCTATCCTGCACGTCTCAGAGTCGTGGACGGGGACAAAGTCCTATTCTTCGTGACCCCAAGTGAAGCCAACGATTGGTTGGCGCAGCATAGAAGATCTCCTCCTCGCTAGAAAAACCGGTCTACATAGGAGGCTTCGGGTATCCTTTTCATAGCTATAATTTACCGCACGGACATACTGGCAGCCCCGGTTATCCGCTATGTGTTATGCGAGAACTGGGCCTGAATCACGTGGGGACTATAGGGGTGTCCTAATACTTGTGATATTTGTGATCAGAGGTGACGCCGGGTACCCGGAATATGGTTAAATGTTAGGGGTTCGTGGAGAGGAGTGCATACTACATGCCTATGTTACATTTTACGAGGCATGAGTATCCCATAACGCTAGACAGTTATGCCCTGATTCACCCTACGTGGAGAGACCAGCTGTTTGGCCGCTGCCAAAACGAGAGGGGATCAGGAGCATTTATGTTACAATGTTATTGTTATTACAGGTATCTTGTTGCACTCTGTAGATGTCGTGGCAGCCCCACACAAGGTCAAGGTGTCGAAAAGGTGGAGTCATTTTTCTTACCCCCCGAAACAATTAACTTGTGCATCAGTATGTCAATGGATCGTCATGTCAGAACTTAGATTCCTTACGTGGAACGTTCGAGGCCTAGGTAGTCCTAATAAGCGCCTGATGGTAGCTACTCACTTAAAACAATTGAACCCACACATAATTTGTTTGCAGGAGACACATCTTGTTCCTTCCAAGGTACAGTTCTTGCATAAGCCCTGGGTTCAATGGGGAGTACACTCCTGTCACAACACTTCGTCGAGAGGGGTCTCGATACTGATACATAAAGAGGTGCGCTGGGAGGCGAAATCACAGTTAACCGATCCAGAGGGTAGGTTTGTGTTTGTGCACGCTCACATAGATGGTGCCCCTTACAATGTGATGGCAATATATATACCGCCACCTGCATCCATGCAGGTTTTGCGCCAAGCAGCCCTGTTTGCAACGTCACACCCACAGGCGAGGAATATATGTCTGGGGGATTTCAACATGTTTTTAGACCCATCATTAGACCGATTTCATAATGCTAATACCCCCCCAGCAAATGCGCAACAGAGCAGTCTATCACGCTTTTTTGCAGAAATGGGATGGACAGATTTTTGGAGGCAAAGACACCCGACGGCCAAGACCTTTTCATGCTATAGTGCTTCCCATAAGTCCTTATCCCGCATAGATTACATTGCAGGATCCATAAGCACAATTCCACACATACAAGATATACAATATCACCCCAGAGGCATATCTGACCACTCACCGGTGACCTGTGTCATAGGCAAACGGTCCACCTCCTCAATGCATAAAGTGATGATCCATCCTTTTTGGCTAGAGTTAATAGGGCCAACAGACAGGATGCCTGAACAATTAATTGCATTCTTCCAGGCCCACAACCCAGAGACTGCCTACACATCCCTCTGGGAGGCAACAAAAGCATACATGCGCACCTGTTTACAGTCCGCAATCTCATTTATTAAACGAGAATCAGTGAAGAAGGAGGTAGAGCTGGCAACACAAAGCCAGGCCCTGGAACAGCAATATATCGCAGACCCCACTGAGGCAAACAGGGCCAAATGGTTACATGTGGGTCGCCTATATCTTCATGCCCTAAAAGAGAAAGCTGATAATAAGATGTTCTTTTATAAGCAGACGGCCTTTGAACTGGGCAACCAGTCAGCAAAATTGTTAGCCCACTTAGCAAGACAGCACACCATGTCTCCGCCCATATTAGAGATCAAAGATGAGCATGGATCACTTTTACAAACCCACTCGGAAATTCTGAATAGATTCACTGAATTCTATACAGATCTATACAATACTAAATTAGAGAAGACAGGTAATGACATCAACGCATATCTAGAGGAGGTACACTTCCCGACACTAACCCTGGAACAGCGCATTCAAATGGATGGCCCCATAACCTCAGAGGAGATTGAAGATGCGATAGATAGTCTGAACAATAACAAGGCCTCAGGTCCTGATGGGCTCCCTAAGGAGGTGTACGCCAAGTACAAAGAACTCCTCGTACCCCGATTGCAAAAAATGTACTCCTCTGCCTTTGAGGCCGGGGCTTTGCCACCTTCCCTTTATGAGGCCACGGTAGTATTAATCCTTAAGCAAGGAAAGGATCCAGCTGATTGCGGGTCTTACCGCCCCATAGCATTACTCAATATTGACTACAAAATCCTTACTAGGATTTTTGCGACTAGACTGAATACCGTGATTCTCTCCCTGGTCCATCCAGACCAATGTGGCTTCATGCCAGGCAAATCCACATCGGATAACATCAGAAGGGTACAGGTGGCGGCACAGATGGGACAGGTGACGGGGGGGAAGCAGGCCTTGGCCTCCCTAGACACGGCGAAGGCGTTCGACTCTATTGAGTGGGCCTTCCTCAAACAATGCATACAGAAGTTTGGATTTGGGCCAAGATTCTCCACTTGGATAGATATCCTATATGCCTCCCCAGTTAGCAAACTTTTGATCAATGGAGAGCTATCAGTCCAGTTCCAACTACACAGGGGAACCCGGCAGGGGTGTCCTCTTTCCCCGCTTCTCTTTGCCCTGGCAATTGAGGCTTTGGCTTTGAAACTTAGACAGGATAATCTCTACCGTGGCATAAAAGTGTGAGAAAGAGAAGATCGAGTCGGCTTATACGCCGATGACATGGTGCTGTTCATGTCTGATGCAGAGACCACCTTGCCACATGCGATCTCCCTAATCAGTGAGTTTGGGAAATACTCCGGACTACTGGTGAATTGGTCCAAGTCGGTGTTCATGCCGCTGGGCACATCCCCTTGGCAGGGACCTGAGGTGGTAGAGGGGCTGAAAGTGGTCACGGAGTTTGTATATTTGGGGATTACCATTTTTAAGACATACCACAACACAAGTAAAAGGGTAACGGACCCATTGTTGTCTTTCGCTAGGAACAAAAGCAAGGCATGGAGAACCCTTCCGCTCTCAACTGCGGGTAGAATAAATTTAGTGAAATTAATTATACTGCCCAAATGCCTATATGTACTACAACATGCAGCGGTGCCGATACCAAAAAGGTTCTTTAAAACACTACACTCCCTTATAGGCACCTTCATATGGAACACATCCAGAGCTAAGCTAAGTCTAGCAACATTACAACGCCCCAAAGAAGAGGCGGGAATGGCCCTACCTGACTTTTACCTCTATTACATAGCAGGTCAGCTCAAATATCTTAGACACTGGGTCACAGAACAACCATTGCCAAATGCAGAGCATCATCTCATGCATCACTTGGGCGTTCCTAGCCTTTGGCCGGTTTTAGTACCAAATCCGGACTTAGAACTTCCCTTACTTCCCCTACATAGACTTGCTAGGCAGGTGTGGCAGGCAACAGTTAAAGTGACAGGGTTCACGGATACCATAGCAGAGATGCCGCTTTGGAACAATCCATCACTACCACAGCTACAACAGCTGGAGGGGGGTTCCTTATGGGAAAGTAAAGGTATACGCACTCTGGCCGATGTATATAATGCGAACATCCTCCACTCCTTTCAGGAACTCCAACAAAAGTTTGAATTAGAGAGAAGTTTCTTTTACAGATTCCTACAATTACGACATGCCTTAGAATCCCAGTTTCCTCCCCCCAGGACACCCATTTCCTCCTACCCGTTAATAGGAATATGCAAAACACAAGGGCCTGGGGGCATTATCTCGGCTCTATATACCCACCTCACTCAGGGAAAGCTAGCCAGCAACAAACTCCCGGTGCTAGATAAGTGGAGGACTCTCATCCCTACACTAGAAGATGAATCGATGGACGAATTACTTGCTGCACATACCAAAGTGTCCCCCTCAATAAACAACAGGATGACTCAATTATACTTCACCCACCAGGCCTACCTAACACCCGTACGCATGGCAAGGATGGGACGAGTTCCGTCGACTGCCTGTCCAAGATGTGGTGAGCTCGGGGCGGATTTCTGGCACATGAGCTGGATTTGTTCCCCGATTCAGAAGTTCTGGAAGGACATCACTAGCTTTTTGTCCTCTCTACTACACGTTCCCATCCCCATGTCCCCTGAGGCATGTCTTTTGGGTCTTCTTTCTGAAGAAGATTGGTCTCATTACCAAATTATTTTCCTGAGGGAAACTCTATTCATGGCCCGAAAGAGCATAGCACTCAGATGGTATGATCCTAATACCCCAAATGTAAACATGTGGAAAGCACAAATTAACCAAATTCTGCCATACGAAAGACTGGTGTATAAACATCGCAAATGCTCTGACAAGTTTGAACGTGTGTGGGGGAGCTGGTGTGAGTCGAGAGACACAAATTATTCAACGCGTAGACTGAGACAGGAATTGAGAGACCTGACTTTGACAGTATAAAGCAGCAGAACACCGGGAAAGACAGATCACACTCTATCTTCGGGGGGACAATCCCCTGGACATGGTGGCGGGTAGACCCTGGGTGGGATGATGGATGGTGGAAGGTATTGGAGCTGAGGGTGCATCAGAAATATTGAGTGGAGGATTTAGGAATGGAAAAGGGGCTGACACATCAAGTACCTGTAATGTTTTTAATGTTTCATAGTTGAGACTAGAAGAGTTGAGTTCAGACTCTAGTCTGTTGCGTATTATGTATGTTTTATTTTTTATGTCTATTTTATTATGATTATTATCATATGTCATGGCACAATTGTACAGCCGAACAAACAGAGACACGGTAGAAAACACTCCTTTTTATTTAAAAAGAGATATGATTTATTCATTGTCATATATTAGTTTGATAGGCTCTACATCACTGTATTCATACAACTTTGTACTATTGTATACAGATGTTAATATCTTAATGTACTGAACGATTGCTGTGAACATGTTTAATAATAAAAACAGTTTAAAAAAAAAAAAATTGTTATATTGTGTTAATGCCTCATGCAGATGTGCATTTTGGGTCGTGTGCCACTATTTGCGACTCGTCTGACATCAGCTTGGTGCATGGCACTCAGCTTGCCAATGTCTGTAGGAAATGACCACCTGAGACTCAAAGATGACCAGGAATAAGACGTGCCCTGTATTCTGCTGATTGGCAGTCGGCATATTCCCAGGGAGGCATGGCACTGTGAATGTGCCCAATAATAGTCAATAGGGCTATAACAGCCACTGTTTGTGCAGCTAAATTACTGCCAAAGCACACTTTTGTGTTCCTGAATGCAATGAGGTTCTACTGCATCTGAGGTGTGTATCATGAGGTTCTGTACTACTTCAGGTGTGTATGATGAGGTTCTGCAGCAGCTGAAGTGTGTATGATAAGGTTCAGTAGCAGCTGAGGTGTGTATGATAAGGTTCAATATCAGCTGATGTGTGTATAGTGAGTTTCAGCAACAGCTGTGGTGTGTCTAGTGAGGTTCAGCAGCATCTGAGGTGTGTATCATGAGGTTCTGTACTAGTTGAGGTGTGTATGATAAGGTTCAGTATCAGCTAAGGTGTGTATAGTGAGGTTCAGCAGCAGCTGAGGTGTGTATGATGAGGTTCAGCAGCAGCTGAGGTGTGTATGATAAGGTTCAGTCTCAGCTAAGGTGTGTATAGTGAGGTTCAGCAGCAGCTGAGGTGTGTATGATGAGGTTCAGCAGCAGCTGAGGTGTGTATTGTAATGTTCTGTAGCATCTGAGGTATGTATGATGAGATTCAACAGCAGCTGAGGTGTGTATTGTAATATTCTGCAGCAGCTGAGGTGTGTATGATCAGGTTCAGTAGCAGCTGAGGTGTGCATGATTGTAACGGGTGACCCCGCGATCCATGTCTCTGATCGCGGGTGCACCCGTGCTCCACGGTCTGCTCCTGCTGCCCCCGCTTGCCCAGGTCAGTACTTTGCTGTCCCGGCTCCTGATGGCCCCGGTCTGGAGTCATGGCACAGGTGCCCCCGCGATCCATGTTGCGGATTGCAGGTGCACCCATGCTCCACGGTCTGCTCCTGCTGCCCCCGCTTGCCCAGGTCAGTACTTTGCTGTCCCGGCTCCTGATGGCTCCATCGCGGTCCCGTCCAGGCCGCAGGTCTGTCTCCTGTCAAGGCCGTGCGCTCCCACTGCTAGGGCGCCCGAGGCCGCTACAGAGTCTCCACCAGCCTCCCCTGAGGCCACTCCAGAGTCTCCACCGGCCTCCCCTGAGGCCACTCCAGAGTCTCCACCGGCCTCCCCTGAGGCCGCTCCAGAGTCTCCACCGGCCTCCCTTGAGGCCACTCCAGAGTCTCCACCGGCCTCCCCTGAGGCTGCTCCAGAGTCTCCACCAGCCTCCCCTGAGGCCGCTTCGGCGTGCCAAGAGCCGCTCCAGCTGCTAGGGCGCCCGAGGCCGCTACAGAGTCTCCACCGGCCTCCCCTGAGGCCACTCCAGAGTCTCCACCGGCCTCCCCTGAGGCCACTCCAGAGTCTCCACCGGCCTCCCCTGAGGCCGCTCCAGAGTCTCCACCGGCCTCCCTTGAGGCCACTCCAGAGTCTCCACCGGCCTCCCCTGAGGCTGCTCCAGAGTCTCCACCAGCCTCCCCTGAGGCCGCTTCGGCGTGCCAAGAGCCGCTCCAGCCTGCGGCTTCCCAAGAGTCGCTCCGGCCACCAACATTCCAAGTGCCACTCCAGCCTCCAGTCATAAGACATTCTCAAGAAACCCTTTGCTTGGTCCATGCCAGCTCCAAGCACCACAAGGTTGGTCCTGTCTTTACTGTTACTGCTCTCTGGGTGCTCTTCGGGTGTTCCGTCACCGAGAAGAATTGGAGGAGGAGAAGGAAGAAGAAAAGAAGAGGGACCCTAAGTGGGGGGGTACTGTCATGGGTGACCCTGCGATCCATGTCTTGGATTGCGGGTGCACCCGTGCGCTGCCCGGCCCTGTTCTAGAGTCATTGCATGGGTGCCCCTGCGATCCATGTTGCGGATCGCGGGTTCATCCGTGCTCTGCGGTCTGTTCCCGCTCCCCCCGCTTGCCCAGGTCAGTACTTACCTGTCCCAGCTCCTGATGGCTCCATTGTGGTCCCGCTTAGCCGCAGGTCTGTCTCCTGTCTAGGCCACGGGCTCCCGCTGCTAGGGCGCGCGCGCGCCTACTCTCTAAGAGCCAGCGTCCTCCTTATTGGCGCTGGCTTTCCCGGCTCAGCTATATAGTCTGGCTACTGCCAGCATCCCCTGCCGGATCTTCAGGTCATTCTACTGAAGAGAAAGCCTCCCTGAGCGTTTCCAGATGCCTCCGAGTTTCCTGAGCGTTTCCAGACGCCTCGGTGTTTCCGTGTTCCTGTGGTGTTTCTCTGTTCCTGTGGTGTTTCCGTGTTCCTGTGGTGTTTCCGTGTTCCTGTGGTGTTTCCGTGTTCCTGTGGTGTTTCCGTGTTCCTGTGGTGTTTTCATATTCCTGTGGCGGTCCTGTATTCCTGTGGCGGTCCCGTAATCCTGTGGCGGTCCCGTAATCCTGTGGCGGTCCTGTAATCCTGTGGCGGTCCGGGATCCTAGTTTCGGTATCCTAGCTTTGCGGCGATCTGGCGAAGACCAGGAGTCCACTTAGACTCCGCTCCCGGGTTGTGGCTAGCATCTTTACCCCCACGGTGGTCCAGGGAGTCCAGACTTTAGTCCCAAGCGACTATTCCCATAGACTGTGACAATGATAAGGTTCAGTAGCAGCAGAGGTGTGTATTGTAATGTTCTCCAGCAGCAGAGGTGTGTATGATGAGATGTAACATCAGCTGAGGTGTGTATTGTAATATTCTGCAGCAGCTGAGGTTTTTATGATGATGTTCAGTAGCAGCTGAGGTGTGTATGCTGAGGATCTTTAGCAGCTGAGGTGTGTATGCTGAGGATCTTTAGCAGCTGAGGTGTGTATGATGAGATTCAACAGCAGCTGAGGTGTGTATGATAAGGGTTCTACAGTATTTAATAATGTTTATTAATCCTATACACTATGGGGCACACTTACTTACCTGTCCCGTTGTCCGGAATGTCCGACAAGGATTCGGAGGTCCTGTGATTCACTAAGATCGTGCGTCCAATTTCCTGCATGTGTCGCTTCCCCGCTGAGGTCCGCCGGAGTTCACCTTCTTCTACCCGATGCACGTGAATGCTAATCTTGCGACACAATTTGATTTTTAAATTCGCAGTTTGTCCGCCTCAGTCGGTTTGCCCAACAACCACGCCCCCCGATTTGTGTCGCATGAAAGCCGGCGCCGATGCACCTCAATCTGATCGCATGCACCAAAAACCGGGGCAATTCACGGCAAAACAAAAAAATATTGGGAAACACGACGGACCCTTAGTAAATGTGCCCCAGTATGTGTTGTAGGGTGCTAAAACTTTCACTGTAAAATCCAACCTCACCTCATGAATCCTACACTGCTTTGGATAAACTTTAATTTTTTTAAATTATTTTTTTTTAATTCTAGGTTTTTCTGACTACAGATAAAGAACAGAACAAAGATGGAAAACTAAACCCACGTTTATTATTTGCTCTCTAGCTAGATCAGAGATGACTCGTGTTTTGCAGGACATTATATAGTTTTTATTAAAAAAAATTATTTACCATTTTGTGGCAATGCACCTAAAATGAAAGAAAGATAAATAAGTAATTATCGAGGGGAATATAGATTTATAAGTGAGGGAAAGAGAGGTTCGGATTGAACATCCGGCTAATAGTAGATTGGCTTCTCCAATTTTTTTGTTCATGTCCTGGGTTATCCTTTTCATCTTGTTCTCTTTCCAGTATGCCCCTCTATGTAATGCAATGCCGAATGCAACAAAACTGGCTGGTAAGTGGATAGAGTACCACCAAGTCATAGTGAAACATGACAGTACAAAAATTAGAATGAGAATGACAAGGCTAAAATACAGCAGAAAAGCCAGAACAACTTCAGTACATTTGGCGTTTAGGATATCAGGTGGAGTATCATTTATCAGCTGAATGGCTTTCTTGTAGATTTCCGGGTCTTTCACCACTGCTTTGAGAGCGTCCGGCACACAAGTGTCAGAGAAAACTCCACTGCTGGCTTCTTCATGCCCATTCACTGCTGCCAGAGATAGCAGATGCTTCCCCCCGTAGAGGATAGATGACTGGAAGTGCACCAGGACGTCTTCAGTTTCTTTCGCATTATTCCTTAGGAGCCTTTTGCAGAGTTTTTCAAAGAACTGCTCATCCTCAGCTTCTAAGTAAGTGAGGTGACTGAGATACAGAGGCATCAGGCATGGCCTCAGAATGATGGGGACAATGACTTTATGTGATGTACAGTCCTGGAACATGGAGAGATTGGCTTCGAAGAGACACCAGCGACTGTCCACAAATTCCGGGCTCAGCACCATTACAATCTTCTGACTGCTCTGAATGCACTCAGTCATGTTCTCTATGATCGTCTTCCCTGCAGTGAAGTCCCGGTCATGAGTACAGATTTTTATGCCGGGAAATGTCTCCTCCAGTTTGTGGATAAGCCGATGCACCCAAGCCGAGTCTGCACCACTGAAGCTGATGAAAGCGTGGTACTTGTCGGTCCCAATGACCCGAGGTACTGAGAAATCATGAGAAGCCGAGGAACTTGCTGAATCTCCATATTCTGTATTCTGAGACATTTCCATTTTCTGCTAACGGCTTATACCTGTGATGAGGAAAAAAAAAAGAAAAATAGCATTTTAATAGTTTGAATTTATACTTCTACATGTATACTGTGTCGCTGTTACCCCAGAAAAATTTAGCTAAATTTATCGGGCCACTACTTTTTGGGCTGCAAACGTCAGTCTCTTTGCAACCTAATGGTCGTCGGTGGGTGCCAGACTTGTCTGAGCAGTTGTCTCATCCTCGTGGCTTTGAAGAGAAGACCATATGTGGATTCCTGAGAGAAAAGATAGATCTAAAAACAAACTCTAAAAGTACTTTGGCTAACAATACAGAGAACCTCTTCAGCCTTTACAAAATGTCGGAACATTTTAACCATTCACAGAAGTAATCGACCAAGCGAGGGACCAGTCAGGTGGACATTTAACCCCAGCTGGGAGAAATCCGTACATTTTGTGTGGGCTTGTAGTGTACTGAAGCAGAGCAAAGCCCAACATGATTCCAATATGACATCACTTGCCCATCCCCCTCTATTGTCTCCTGGTATTGGTTCACCATTATATGCATGTAACAAGAGGCTGCAGTGTGGATCTTTGTCCAGGAGATGGCACCAGGGTACAGAAGAGGAGATTCTGTAAGGAGCAGGAAAAGGAAGTGATTCAGGGTGAGAGGTCAGAGGAGCTGATAAGAGGCAGAAGTGGTGGTGTGCCTGTGTGCTCTTGGCTAAGATATAAGTCCCTACTGAAGGAGAGAAAGTACTGGGCCCAGATCTCTGGTGGTGAGCACCAGAAAAGGACAGTCTGCAGGTGAGGTCTTAGGACAGCGTGGACGGAGAGGGAGACTCCCGTCCCGCAGGCGTGCGGCTGAAGAAAGACCCACATTCCTGCAGTGAGGCTAAAGGAAATCCATCTGCATTATTATCTACATTATATGGACATTTTCTGTATTCATTACTAGTTCAGTAAAGTTTATTGTTATATTCAGCATGTTGTCTGTCGTCTCCCCTGCAACATTACAAGCATATTTGTCCAGGAGAACTTCATCACCCCAGATGAGCAAGGCCGGGGGTTATAATACCCAATGACCCCTCCTTACTACAGGACCCTGCCCAAAGCCACTGGGCACATGGGAACAAGCCCTGCAGACAATACTCAAGAGGCTTTCCAACTAGTCTCAGACAAGGACATCATCACCATTGACCCTGTTGTCATGCAGATTGCTGTTTGTCGGTCACTGCAACAGTTATGCCCAAAAGTAACATGTGAGATAACTTAGGGTCATTAGTACCTACCTGAAGTAGAATCTTCTGAGAACTGAGAAGCTAAAAAGTACGGAACTGATTTGCAGGAAGTTTCATCAATACCTTGATTTTAGTTTCAGTTTAGCAGAAATCCTGTGCTCATTTTATACCCAATTCTTGTCAAACCAGTTATTTAACTTGGCTTGGGGCTATAATTGACTGGAAAGTAGCGAGAAGTTTGATACCAGAAGCTCAGTGCTATGATAACATTATTTATTTCTCACAGTCACTTGTACTATTGATTTATCTGGAGTTTGTGAACAAGTTATTATGTAAATCTTTCTGTTGTCTCCCTAGTACAACCACCATAGATGCATCATCACATTGGTCGACAGGTGAGTCAATGACAATCAGTCTATGCTGATGTTAACAAAATAGAATTATTTTTTATTTTTTTAAGAGACTTTATTTTCAATTAAAAAAAACACTTAAAACAGCCAATATCCACCTCAAGGGAGTACATAATACAATCATGAACAGCGATTTGTACAAAAGGAGTAGTGTAGAAAATAATATTGCAGAAATGAGAGGAGCATACTCCCGACCAAGGTCACCTCTTCCTTAGGGCAGCAAACCCATAATCAACCAACCACACACACTCAGTACTTGTGTAGAAGCTACTCCCCCTCCATGGGGATAGTCTGGGCCGCCAGCCATACATCCCAAATCAAAGAGAATTGCTCTAGAGTACCCCTAGCAGGATAGGTAAGTTTATAAACCGGAAGATTTGCATTTATCAGAGCAATCCATTTAACAAGGGTAGGGAGTTTAGGAGGTTTCTAGTTCAGTAAAATCCCCTTCCTACCATAGAACATTAGCAGACGAAAGAGAACACATTTAAACATAGTCTAAAGAATGTTGCCTACCAGACCCTAGAGACACACTGGAGGGGAACAGACACCAGCGAGACCCAAACGCTTAATGTAAGTGCAACATCTCTCACTGGGGACAGGCCTTTCTTCAGGTGGCTGAAGGAAACTGGGGCCCAGGATACTAGAGTGGTGGACTTATGCGGCCTTGGGCAGGCTGTGGTCATAGTGCTTGATATTGGGACCGCAGGACGGGCCCTACAGACTGGCAGCTCTACATCAGGTCATGTGTGCAAGAATAATGGAGGGAGAGGTGTATATAGGAATCCCTGGGTGTTGGAGGATGGGGAGCCCTTGGTGAAGCAGTCTGATCCAGGGATCACAAAGAGGCAAGTTGGGCAAATTAACTCACAGTTAGAGATGAGCGAACATACTCGTCCGAGCTTGATGCTCGTTCGAGCATTAGCGTACTCGAAACTGCTCGTTGCTCGGACGAATACTTCGCCCGCTCGAGAAAATGGCATCTCCCGCCGTTTTGCTTTTTGGCGGCCAGAAACAGAGCCAATCACAAGCCAAGAGACTCTGCACTCCACCCAGCATGACGTGGTACCCTTACACGTCGATAGCAGTGGTTGGCTGGCCAGATCAGGTGACCCTGGAATAGACTAGCCCCTGCCTGCGCTGCTCGGATCATTCTGTGTCTGGATGCCGCTAGGGAGAGAGCTGCTGCTGGTCAGGGAAAGCGTTAGGGTGTTCTATTAGCTTACTGTTAGGCAGGAGTGATTCTACAAGAACCCAACAGCCCTTCTTAGGGCTACAATAACGTTATACATTTTTTTTTTTATTTGCTTGTGGCTGGGCTTGCTGGCACTAGTAGTGCAGCTAGTACCATACTGTGAGGAATTTGCTGGGAGACCTGCGACCGTTGTGTTTAGCTCTTAGTGACACACATATCCACCTCAAACACCAAAGTGGGACAATTTATTAGGGGTTTGAGTAGAATTAGGCACAGTCTGCTGATTTTTTTTTTTTTAGCTGTATTTCATTTTATAGCTCAAACTCCTCTTGCAAAGCACAAAATCCAGTTGTGTGCTGTCAGTGTAGGTTAGAAACTAGCCATAGCAATAGGATAGCATCGTTTTGTTAAAAAAAATAAAAAATTAAAAAAAAATAAACACAAAAATTTTTTTTTTCAAGTTTACACTTTAATTTGGAAAATGTTTAACCCGAGGGCTAGGGGTAGAGGACGAGGGCGTGGACGTGGGCGTCCAACTACTGCAGGGGTCAGAGGCCGTGGTCCTGGGCGGGGTGAGACACCACCTGCTGATGGGGGAGCAGGGGAACGCCGCAGAGGTACACTCCCTAGGTTCATGTCTGAAGTTACTGGGACTCGTGGTAGAGCACTGTTGAGGCCAGAACAGTGCGAACAGGTGATGTCATGGATTGCGGACAATGCTTCTAGCCATTTGTCCACCAGTCAGTCTTCCACGCAGTCCACCCATGTCACCGAAATCGGCACTCCTCCGGCTCCTCCACCTCAGCCTCCTTCCCCCCAGTCTGCCCCCTCCCACCAAAATTTGGCATTTGAACCGGCATACTCTGAGGAATTGTTTTCTGGACCCTTCCCACAGTCACAAACCACTTGTCCTGCTGCTGCTGAGCTATTTTCCGATGCCCAGGTTTTCCACCAGTCGCAGTCTGTGGGTGATGATGACATTATTCACATAGTGGAAGAAGTGTGTAAAGAGGTGTCGAACGATGAGGAGACACAGTTGTCAGACAGTGGTGAAGTTGTTGTCAGGGCAGGAAGTCCGAGGGGGGAGCAGACTGAGGGATCGGAGGATGATGAGGTGACAGACCCAAGCTGGGTTGATAGGCCGGGTGAACACAGTGCTTCTGAGACGGAGGCGAGTCCTATAGCAGAACAGGTTGGAAGAGGCAGTGGTGGGGCCAGACGGAGAGGCAGGGCCAGAGCTGGTGCATCAGCGCCAAATGTTGCCCGTAGTCAAGCTCCCGTGGCGAGGGCTAGATTTTCAGAAGTCTGGAGGTTCTTTAAAGAAACACTGGATGACCGACGGACTGTGGTGTGCAACCTTTGCCAAACCAGGATCAGCAGGGGTTCCACCACTACTAGCTTAACTACCACCAGTATGCGCAGGCATCTGAATGCTAAACACCCCACTCAATGGCACCAAGCCCGTTCACCTCCGGCCGGGCACACCACTGCTCCTTCCCCTGTGTCATCTGCAAGTCAGCCCCCTGCCCAGGACCCCGGCCCAAACACCTCCCGTGCGAAAACCCCATCTTTGCCTCCACGATCCTCCACAGCATCCACCAGCGTTCAGCTCTCCATACCCCAGACGCTGGAGCGCAAAAGGAGGTATAGCGCAACCCACCCACACGCCCAAGCCCTCAACGTCCACATCTCCAAGTTGCTTAGCCTAGAGATGCTGCCCCATAGGCTGGTAGAGACCGAGGCCTTTCGAAACCTCATGGCGGCGGCCGCCCCTCGGTATTCGGTCCCCAGCCGCCACTACTTTTCCCGATGTGCCGTCCCAGCCCTGCACAAGCACGTGTCAGAGAACATCCTCCTTGCCCTGACCAACGCCGTTTCTGACAAGGTCCACCTGACCACGGACACGTGGACGAGTGCTGCCGGGCAGGGCCACTATATATCGCTGACGGCACATTGGGTTAACTTGGTGGAGGCTGGGACCGAGTCTGAACCTGGGGATGGTCATATACTGCCGACGCCGAGGATTGCGGGGCCTACCTCGGTCCAGGTCTCAAAGGCCTTCTATGCCTCCTCCTCCTCCCACCCCTCCTCCACCTCCTCCTCTGAATTACCATCCGTGGGCATGGCGCCATCAGTCGGTAGCTCTAGGCACAGCAGCAGTGCCATCGCTAAGCGACAGCAGGCGGTGCTCAAACTTCTGAGCCTAGGCGATAAAAGGCACACCGCCCAAGAGTTATTACAGGGCATCACGGCGCAGACTGATCTGTGGCTGGCACCGCTGAACCTGAAGCCAGGCATGGTTGTGTGTGACAACGGCCGTAACCTGGTGGCAGCTCTGCAACTCGGCAGACTGACACATGTGCCATGCCTGGCCCATGTGTTAAATCTCATAGTTCAGCGTTTCCTCAAGACATACCCCAATCTGTCTTATTTGCTCACGAAGGTGCGCCGCATCTGTGTGCATTTCAGGAAGTCCAGCACAGATGCTGCCACTGTCAGGGCAGTGCAGCGCCGCCTCCAACTGCCCGCTCACCGACTGTTGTGCGACGTGCCCACGAGGTGGAATTCAACACTGACCATGTTATCCAGAGTTTACCAGCAGCGCAGAGCGATTGTAGACTGCCAGATGTCAACTTCCACCAGAACTGGTAGTCAGGTCAGTCAGCTTCCTCAAGTCTACAATGAGGAGTGGACGTGGATGTCTGATATCTGTCAGGTGCTGAGTAACTTTGAGGAGTCAACACAGATGGTCAGTGGCGATGCCGCCATCATCAGCCTCACCATCCCGCTGCTTGGCCTGTTGAAAAACTCTCTGTTCAGCATGAAGTCGGAAGCTTTGCGCTCGTCACAAGAGACGGGGGAAGAAGATTCCCTTGTTGATAGCCAAAGCACCCTTAGGTCTGTTTCTCAGCGCATATCGGAGGAGGTGGAGGTGGAGGAGGATGAGGAGGAAGAGGAGGAGAATGTTGGCGAGACACAAGAGGGGACCATTGTTCAGTCCTTCACTGTTCAGCGTGTATGGGCAGAAGAAGAGGAGTTGGAGGAGGAGAAAATGGGCAGTCAGGCCAGTGAGGGGAGTGAATTCTTGCGCGTTGGGACTCTGGTGCATATGGCAGATTTCATGCTAAGCTGCCTATCCCGTGACCCTCGCGTTCAAAGAATTTATTCCAGCACCGATTACTGGGTATTCACTCTCCTGGACCCACGGTACAAGCAAAATCTTTCCACTCTCATCCCTGGAGAGGAAAGGAGTGTGAAAATGCATGAATACCAGCAGGCCCTGGTGCACAAGCTGAAACAGTATTTCCCTTCTGACAGCGCTAGCGGCAGAGGGCGTACTTCTGCGGGACAAGTAGCGAGGGAGAGTGGGCGACCAGGCAGCTTGTCCAGCACTGGCAGGGGTACGCTTTACAAGGCCTTTGCCAGTTTTATGTCACCCCAGCAAGACACTGTCACCTGTCCCCAGTCTCGGCAGAGTAGGGCTGATCTTTACAGAAAGATGGTGAGGGAGTACGTAGCTGACCATACCATCGTCCTAAATGATCACACAGCTCCCTACAACTACTGGGTTTCAAAGCTGGACATGTGGCACGAACTGGCGCTGTACGCCTTGGAGGTTCTTGCCTGCCCTGCCCCTAGCGTGTTGTCCGAGCGGGTTTTCAGTGCAGCTGGTGGCATCATCACCGATAAGCGTACACGCCTGTCGACTGACAGCGCTGACAGGCTGACGCTTATCAAGATGAATAAAGCCTGGATTTCTCCGCATTTCCATTCTCCACCAGGTGAAAGAAGCTGAACCTGAATAATGTATGCACTCCTCCTCCTCATTGTCCTCCTTCTCCTCCTCTTTGTACACTAAAGCAGAGGAAACTGGCAATTTTTTTGCCAGGGCCAACTGGTTCTGGCTATAGTACTCTATGTATTTAATTTTTCTGGAGGGCCAACTACTCTGTCCTCTGTTTTAAACAATTTTTGGGAGTGCCACATACAGGCACTCAATCTATTTCATTTTTCTGGAGGGCCACCTACCTGCTCCTCTGGTTTGAAAACTTTTTTGGATTGCCACATACAGGCACTATCGAAATTACATTGTCTCCATAGCAGCCTCCACACGTCGTCTTTTTAGCTGCCTTCACACGTTGTCTCCATTGCTACCTCCACACGTCATCGCCATAGCTGCCTCCAAAAGTAGTCCATATAGCTGCCTCCTTATCAAACGAGCTGTGTCAGGCAGAATTTTGAGTTGTTTTCATGGCTTCCACATCAAACTTGTTAACTTTGTCGCCACCCTGCTGTGTAATCCACAAAATATACTGGCAAACTTTTATCATTTACCAATATTATTTCAGCGCTTCTAGCGCATCTGTTTACATTCCCCTCACCCGCCATATCCTAAACTTATAAGAACGCTACTACACTTGATCTTATACAAAAGGTTCTTAAAAGTGCTGTTTGGGGAGTAGCCTAGAGACAGGGGCTTGGATTGGCGAAAGCTCGCCTGGAAGCGGAGCGCCAGCTCCATCCCAAGATCCAACTAACATAGTTTTAACTGCAGCACCTTTAATCTACTACTAGTTCACTGCCTCCATACATGGTCCCCTTATCAAACGAGCTGTGTCAGGCAGAATTTTGGGTTGTTTTCATGGCTTCCACGTCAAACTTGTTAACTTTGTCGCCACCCTGCTGTGTAATCCACAAAATATACTGGCAAACTTTTATCATTTACCAATATTATTTCAGCGCTTCTTGCGCATCTGTTTACATTCCCCTCACCCGCCATATCCTAAACTTATAAGAACGCTACTACACTTGATCTTATACAAAAGGTTCTTAAAAGTGCTGTTGGGGAGTAGCCTAGAGACAGGGGCTTGGATTGGCGAAAGCTCGCCTGGCAGCGGAGCGCCAGCTCCATCCCAAGATCCAACTAACATAGTTTTAACTGCAGCACCTTTAATCTACTACTAGTTCACTGCCTCCATACATGGTCCCCTTATCAAACGAGCTGTGTCAGGCAGAATTTTGGGTTGTTTTCATGGCTTCCTCATCAAACTTGTTAACTTTGTCGCCACCCTGCTGTGTAATCCACAAAATATACTGGCAAACTTTTAGCATTTACCGATATTATTTGAGCGCTTCTTGCTCACCTCCTTTGGTTCCTCTCTGCCACCCATTGGTTTTAAGCCTGAGTCAATTTGTGGTATGTTGCCAAGACACTCTCTAGCCTGCCGCTGCTGCCTCTGCATGCCGTCCCCTATAGTGTCAGGGTCAATTATTGGATGTTTTAGATGCTATCTAGCCTCATTCGGTCACTCTGTCATTGCCATGCTGTTGCCCATAGTTTTGGCATAATGGTGCGATTAAGAGGCATCCATGCATGCTGCCCCTGCTGTTTCCTGTCCATTTCCGTGGTGTTTCCATCCTTTTCTGAGGTTCCCAGGTGCTTGGCCAAGCTTCCCTGTGCAGATCCTTGGTCCCCTTGAAAAATGCTCGAGTCTCCCATTGACTTCAATGGGGCTCGTTATTCGAGACGAGCACTCGAGCATCGGGAAAAGTTCGTCTCGAATAACGAGTACCCGAGCATTTTAGTGCTCGCTCATCTCTACTCACAGTGCTTTCTTGAAACTTCAACGGCATAACATCTGTAGAAGTTTTAGTAGGCTGGAGAGCTGGTAGGAGATACTTTGTCCGCAGGAAGAGTTTCTCACAGCCTGGAGGTAACTTCAGGTTGGTAAAAGATGGAGCCATGTCCAGACAGTGGATCTCTGCTCTGGGGTTTAGTCAACGGACTGCCCCAAGGTGTCAGGCAGCTGGCCTGAGACACCTCTGCTTCCTTGCAGTGTGTCTGGATGGCATCTCAGTAGGATTTGCACCCTGGACTTGCTTCTGACTCTGGGGACTAAAACTGAATTCCAAGACCAGATCATGTGCTCCCACCCACAAGGATTTTTCATACTCACCAAGTGAAGTGGAAGCACTCTCCAATCAGCTTTTAGCTCGCTTTACAGTAAAGAACACAGCAGATCATTGGTTACACACAATAGATAGCATCTATTGTCATCTGCAGGGTTATTGCATAAAAATGAATGTCCATCCAATAATTGTGAATGGATGGGCATTCCCAGACCATGTGGAAAAAGGTACCAGTACTATCCCAGCTGACTAAGGCAAGAGTCATGGTGAAAGGGGGGTGGATGGGCTTCATATGTGGCCACCAACTCATCGTACAACTTGTTGAAAAGTTCAAAATTGGCCACAAGATGCCCATCATATGTATTTATTTCATGACAATACCCGAGAGAACGGTGAGGAAGGCGCTTGTGCATATAGCTGACGCGGAGATCCAAGTAGATAAAGGAATCTCTTTTATTATAAAAAAAAATGAACGTATACAGAGTTTGACGCGTTTTAGCCCCGGACTGGGGCTTTCATCAGGCATGGTGTACAGTAACAATTGCAGTCTTATATCCTACCATATAATCGGAAACCCGGAAGTACGTGAGCGTGATCACGTGACTTACCGGGGGTCAAAGTTCGGGGTTTTTCCGTTCATGCACGGAGTCCTTCTAAAATTGGTTCTCTAAGTAAATGATATATACAAAAATATAAAAAATATTTAAAAAAACACACGACAGCACCAAAGTCACGCAATCGATAAATAAATGGATAAACGAATACTTGAATAAACATGAATAAATAAATAAATACTTACATAAAACCCTGGTGGTAAAACATTGAGGGGACGCTTTTTTTCTTCTAAACCCTTACGTGCCTAGAAAGTGCCGATACACGTAAGGGTTTAGAAGAAAAAAAGCGTCCCCTCAATTTTATCACCACTTTTGACAGGGGCAATGCGAAAGTCAGAACCTGTCTGTCGAAACATTGGGGGATTCTAATGAAGGATCCAGTTTTACAAAATATACTTCTAGACAACCGATGATCACGTTCAGGAAAGCTACGACAATCAAAAATTTGATCGCACCCAGCAGATTAAAAAGTAAAAATAAAAAAGATACACAGATCGACAAAAAACATTCACCTCCAGGAACACTGGAGAGACATTCAGAATTAAAAATAATGGGGGTCATTTACTAAGGGCCCGATTCGCGTTTTCCCGACGTGTTACCCGAATATTTCCAATTTGCGCCGATTGTACCTGAATTGCCCTGGGATTTTGGCGCACGCGATCGGATTGTGGCGCATCGGCACCGGCATGCACGCGACGGAAATCGGGGGGCGTGGCCGAACGAGAACCCGACGGATTCGGAAAAAACGCCGCATTTAAAAAAGGAAATTGTGTCGCGGAGCTTGCACTCACCTTCATCCAGGATAGGATCGTGAACATCAGTGCATTTCAGGGAACCTAAGCGCAGCGTCCTGGTCCTGGTGGACGTCGGAGGAACTGCCTTGATGAATCCCGGCCGGACCCGAATCCAGCGCAGAGAACGCGCCACTGGATCGCGAACGGACCGGGTAAGTAAATATGCCCCATTCTCTCCTGCTCGTCCAGTTTTATTATATATCTGGTCGATTGTTCATGCGGCCAACAGTACCTTGGCCGTACAATTCAATCCTTAAGAATGAGAATCAATGGGCACAGACACAAAACCAAAATCGGTTTCTTAAAACAAAGCCTTTCTAAGCATATTACATTAACACATGGAGGCGATTTTTCTTGCATCAAAGTTACCTCAATTGAGAAAATAGCAGAGAATGTTCCCGATCGAGTAAAAATGCTCAACCATAGGGAATCATACTGGATATATAAACTCAATACTTTGAGCCCACATGGATTAAACGAAGTAATTGAATCCATATAAGATCAATCCCCTGCTTCCCGATGTTACTCTCTGTATCTCCTTTTCCCTTAGATTCCTTTTTAAGTCCGCTTTTAAAACAAACAAAATTCCCCTCCATTGGAAAGAGATGCAAATACTGTTTAAAAATAACATTATTCACCATGTCTTGATGCATCACACGTCCTAGCTTTCCTCCGTCCTGAGTTTGCTTTTTTTAATTGTCCCGCGTTGCTTTCCGTAGCACTCGGACTCACAGGATACAACGTAGCTGTCATCGCAGCTGATCTCCGAGCCCAAGTAAGAAACCGAGTTCTTTTTCTCTTCCTCGTTTGATTATATTATGTATTTCCCCTAGATTCTCCCTATGTTTTACCACCAGGGTTTTATGTAAGTATTTATTTATTTATTCATGTTTATTCAAGTATTCGTTTATCCATTTATTTATCGATTGCGTGACTTTGGTGCTGTCGTGTGTGTTTTTTTATATTTTTTTATATTTTTGTATATATCGATGAGGATTACGCATGTATCGATGATAACTTTTAACAATGGATTTTCAAAATACTTATCATTTACTTAGAGAACCAATTTTAGAAGGACTCCGTGCATGAACGGAAAAACCCCGAACTTTGACCCCTGGTAAGTCACGTGATCACGCTCATGTACTTCCGGGTTTCCGATTATATGGTAGGATATAAGACTGCTATTGTTACTGTACACCATGCCTGATGAAAGCCCCAGTCCGGGTCTGAAACGCGTCGCACTCTGTATACGTTAATTTTTTTAAATAAAAAAAGAGATTCCTTTATCTACTTGGATCTCCGTGTCAGCTATATGCACAAGCGCCTTCCTAACCGTTTTCTCGGGTATTGTCATTATCTCCACATCGTTCCGGGATCCTGGTCCTCGGTGAACGTGGTCTTCCAGGAGTGGCAGCTGCTGTTTGCTATACAATTACATGCCTATACCATCTGAATCAAGGTGAGAGTCCCGATTTACTTCCTCACGGTCACGACTGTGCCTGACGTTATTACACGATAGCTGCGCCTCTTTTCTCTCCTCTTGCACTTTTCCTCTGTTGTTCTCTTTGGGACCAGGAGTTCAGCTCCACACTCCCTTGATCCCAGGTTAGATTGCTTGTATTTATTTCAGAACGCTCCCGGAATGTGGCCAATTGTTCTCATCTGATAGACCCGTTGGATTGGAAAGCAGTTTTGGTGTTTTGGTCTCTTTTGTTAGTTCTCCTGTTATTATTGAGAAGTTATTAATAGGTTCCCCTAATGGAGTGTCAATGACTGTAAGTTTCCACATGCCTACAAGGTGGTCTCAATTGGCCTCCTGAACTTTTACTTCATGACCCTGATTAATAGCCTCTCACTCTACTAAACCAGTTCCCTAAACCATACTGAGGAACTCCGGCATCCAGGTAATGTACAGGGAATCTGGAAGTCGCCATTTTCTCCACCACTTTGTTTTTATGCATTTAACTTCACGTCCCAAATGAGGCCCACGTGTCTTCTTCATCACACTACAATATACAGATGCGTCATTAATTGACCTTTAGTTGTACCAATTAAAGGTCAATTAATTGTCATTTATATAAAGGGGTTAATGCAAAAATGTACCCGGTCTTTTACAAATGTTTGATCATGTTCGATTATAATGAGCTTACTCGTTAATAACTTTTCAAAAAATTTAGTATAAAAGAATAGTGCAAGTAACTAAAGGAAACAACGTTATAGATCTCATCAGAGCAATGGATTTTTTTCTCCACTTCCTTTGGTTGTCTTTACTCGGCACTAGAAGAGTGAAAGAATTGGGTGATACCTTTTTGAGGACAGCTGAGTATATTGGATGGTGGAGAATACTAGTTCTCTGCATCAGACATGATGTTATACATGAAACAGAAATTTCACAGCATTGTATACACACTAGAGTGATCATCAAAGGGTAATAAAACATTTTATTACACAGATAAATACAGGGACATCTTATTTACAACAGGATGACAATAGACAGACTAAAAACTTGTGAGGCGAGACAGGTGAGCCTTGGCTCTTATCTGCCTGTGGCCTCGAGGTGAGAGATGTTGAATCGCTGCATTAAGTTACACTCCCATTCTTTTCTCTCCCTCTGTGCGGCCACTATTGCAGTATACTTTAAATCATATTTTTCCCTATGGACTATGATGGTTGCATTAATGCCTAAACAAGCATCAAAGACGCTTGTACATGCAATTTTCCTGCTTCAAAAAAGGCTAATGCGGATAAATCTGACTGGGGCTTCTCCTCTCCCTCCTCAGTCCTGGAGTCAACCGGGGAATCGGCAGTCGGCACATACCTGGGGATGCATTGCACTGTGAATGTGCCCAGTGTTTGTGCAGCTAAATTACTGCCAAAGCACACTTTTGTGTTCCTAATTGCGATGAGGTTCTACAGCATCTGAGGTGTGTATCATGAGGTTCTGTACTACTTCAGGTGTGTATGATGAGGTTTTGCAGCAGCTGCGGTGTGTATGATAAGGATTCTACAGCATATAATAATGTTTATTAATACTGTCCACAGTACATGTTGGGGGGGAGGGCGCTTTTCTAAACCTTCCTCTGTAAAATCCAAACTCGACTCATGAATCCTGCACTACTCCGGTTAAACTTGAATTTTTTTACACTTATTTTTTTATTCTAGGTTTTTCTGACTGCAGATAAAGAACATAACAAAGATGGAAAACTAAACCCACATTTGTTATTTTCTCTCTAGATAGATGAGAGATGACTTGTGTATTGCAGAATGTTGTGTAGTTTTTATTTAAACAATGTTTTTAACATGCATTTTGTGGCAATGCACTTAAATGATGGAAAGAAAAATAAGTAATTACAGAGGGGAATATAGATTTATTAGTGAGGGAGAGAGAGGTTCGGACTACACGCAGTGTTTAACAGGATAGTCCTTCAAGCCATGACGTCATATGTGGACAATAAGGCTTTCAGCAATGAACCACTGTATGATAAGTGATGCTACGGCCGGTTACCTCCTTCTATCTGCATGGCCACATACTGGCAGAAACAGATACCATCGGATACATGCCCGGGAGGTGGTGGGTTATGGAAAGGGAAGAGTTTCTTGGCCATGCAGTTGGCATAACCCGGTGAATATCTTATCATGGCCTCGGTCCACATACATTGCTCTAGTTCTCTATCACTCCCAAAGGTAATGCGGAACATTTCTCTACAATCTCTTAGAGATACAAAAACAAAATCCAAACTGGACTTAGAAGAACAACCGGCAAGGATTGAACACTCCACTAATAGTAGATTGGCTTCTCCAACTTTTTTGTTCATGTCCTGGGTTATCCTTTTCAGCCTTTTCTCTTTCCAGTATGCCCCTCTATGTAATGCAACGCCGAATGCAACAAAACTGGCTGGTAAGTGGATAAAGTACCACCAAGTCATAGTGAAACATGACAGTACAAAAATTAGAATCGGAATGGCAAAGCTAAAACCCAGCAGTAATCCCAGAACACCTTCAGTACATTTGGCGTTTAGGATATCAGGTGGAGTATCATTTATCAGCTGGATGGCTTTCTTGTAGATTTCCGGGTCTTTCACCACTGCTTTGAGAGCGTCCGGCACACAAGTGTCAGAGAAAACTCCACTGCCGGCTTCTTCATGCCCATTCACTGCTGCCAGAGATAGCAGATGCTTCCCCCCGTAGAGGATAGATGACTGGAAGTGCACCAGGACGTCTTCAGTTTCTTTCGCATTATTCCTCAGGAGCCTTTTGCAGAGTTTTTCAAAGAACTCCTCATCCTCAGCTTCTAAGTAAGTGAGGTGACTGAGATACAGAGGCATCAGGCATGGCCTCAGAATGATGGGGACAATGGCTTTATGTGATGTACAGTCCTGGAACATGGAGAGATTGGCTTCAAAGAGACACCAGCGACTGTCCACAAATTCCGGGCTCAGCACCATTACAATCTTCTGACTGCTCTGAATGCACTCAGTCATGTTCTCTATGATCGTCTTCCCTGCAGTGAAGTCCCGGTCATGTGTACAGATTTTTATAGTGGGAAATGTCTCCTCCAGTTTGTGGATAAGCCGATGCACCCAAGCCGAGTCTGCACCACTGAAGCTGATGAAAGCGTGGTACTTGTCTGTCCCAGTGACCCGAGGTACCGAGAAATCATGAGAAGTCATGGAACTTGCTGAATCTCCATATTCTGTATTCTGAGACGTTGCCATTTTCTGCTAACTGCTTATACCTATGATGAGGAGAGAAAAGAAAAATTGTATTTTATTGGTTTGAATATATACTTCTACATGTATACTGTGTCACTGTTACCCCAGAAAAATTTGGCTAAATTTATCGGGCCACTATTTTTCGGGCTGAAAACGTCAGTCCCTTTGCAACCTAATGGTCGTCGGTGGGTGCCACTCCTGCGCCAATGACAATAAAGAAATACTGGCCAAAAGGCAAATTTGAATAGGACTTGTGCGGGCACTTGTCTCATCCTCGTGGCTTTGAAAAGAAGACCATATGTGGATTCCTGAGAGAAAGCAACCTATAATAGGACTCAATAGTAAGGATCCTTATAGATCTTCTCCTAAACCATTAGTTCCCCAGATCGCCGCGGACCTCTTATTCATCTCTTTAACACATTACCTTTTTGACACCTATCGGCATCCGTACTTGTAGTTCCGAGCATCAAGCCTCCTTTTTGTCCCTCCACCACTTCCTTACTTGTAGTTCCAATCCTGTCAAAAACGAGCTACCACCTAAAACACCGTTATGGTAAATTATTACATCATATTCCCTTGCACATTCTCTATATTGTATCCATTTCCAAGGACTACTTATCAATAATAATATTCTTCCAGTGTTTTGAAATGAACAAAATGACAGGTGATCGCACTACACCTGACAACCGGAAGTGGTCACCTATGAAGATGATCATCTACCAGTCACTATAAATCTGACACTCATCCCATACACAATTTATGAACCAGAGGAAGCGCTCAGTTCGAGCGCGAAACGCGTAGTTCTATTTATTTATTTAATTCATTTTATTTTATTTAATTTATTTTATTTAATTTTTAAATTGTTACAACTATGTACCAATAAATTATATATATCTTTTAAACTGAGCAATTATAGCTTCCTAGCGCCTACAAACGCTCATTATGCATCATAGATGCACAAACCGAAACATTATAATAGGACTCAGGCTAAGAATACAGAGACCTTCTCAAACTCACAAAAGTCCTTTACAGAATGTAGCAATATTTCTACCATTCACAGAAGTGAGCGACCAAGCGAGGGACCAGTCAGGTGGACATTCAGCCCCAGGAGCAGCTGGGAGAAATCCATACATTTTGTGGGGGCTTGTAGTGTACTGAAGCAGACCAAAGCCCAAGATGATTCCAATATGACATCACTTACCCATCCCCCTCTATTGTCCCCTGGTTTTTGTTCACCATTATAGGCATATTTGTTCCAGGAGACTCCATCACCGCAGATGAGCATGGCCTGGGGTTATAACCCCCAATGACCCCTTCTTACTACAGGACTCTGCCCAAAGCCACTGGGCACTTGGGAACAAGCCCTGCAGCCAATACTCAAGACGCTTTTCAACTAGTCTCAGACAAGGACATCATCGCCATTGACCCTGTTGCCATGCAGATTGCTATCTCTCGGTCACTGCAACAGTTATGCCCAAATGTGACATGTGAGGTCATTTGGGGTCATCAGTACCTACCTGATTTTATCAGGGGATTAAAATTTCCTTACCGAGAAGCTAAAAAATGCTGAATATATTTGCAGGAAGTTTCATCAACACCTCTGCAAAATTTTAGTTTCACTTTAGCAGAAATCCTCTGCCCCTCCCACACCCAATTCTTGTCAAACCGATTATTAAGCTTAGCTTGGGGCTATAATTCACTGGAAGGTAGCGAGAAGCACTGTGCTCTGATAAAATGATTTATTTCTTACAGTCACTTGTACTATTGATTTATCTGGAGTTTGTTAACAAGTTACTTTGAAAATCTTTCTGATGTCTCTCTAGTACAACCACCATAGATGCACCATCACATTGGTCGACAGGTGAGTCAATGACAATCAGTCCATGCTGATACTAACAAAATACAATAAAGATTTTTAGTTTTAGTTTTTTGTACAAGGCTCCTGGACCAGATATGTTACACCCCAGAGTTATTATTAAATAACTCAGTTCTGTTATTTCTGTACCACTGTCTAAAATCTTCAGGGATTCCCTAATGTCTGGTCTGGTGCCAAGTGACTGGCGCAAGGCGAATGTGGTGCCAATACAGACAGTCCCCTACTTAAGAACACTCGACTTACATACGACCCCTAGTTACAAACGGACCACTGGATGTTGGTAATTTATTGCTATAACATTTATCACAGGTGTCTGTAATGAAGCTTTATTGTTAGTCCTGGTTCTTATGACAACCCAACATTTTTAAAATCCAATTGTCACAGAGACCAAAAAAATTCTGGCTGGGTTTACAATCATAAAATATACAGTTCCGACTTACATACAAATTCAACTTAAGAACAAACCTACAGACCCTATCTTGTATGTAACCTGGGGACTGCCTGTATATAAAAAGGGCTCTAGAACTTCGCCAGGCAATTACAGGCCTGTAAGCTTAACTTCCAATGTGGGGGAAATATTGGAAGGGTTAGTAAAAAACTACATACTGGAGTATGTAAAATCAAACAGTATAATAAGTGACAGCCAGCGAGGGGTTACTAAGAATAGACTTTGGCAAAGGCATTTGACACTGTTCCTCATAGACGCCTGATGTGTAAAATTAGGGCTATTGGTTTGGCAGCAATCATTTGCAATTGGATTGAGAACTGTCTGAAGGATCGTATCCAGAGAGTTGTGGTGAATGATTCCTACTCGGAATGGTCACCAGTTATGAGTGGTGTACCCCAGGGTTCTGTGCTTGGCCCACTACTATTTAATATATTTATTAATGATATAGAGGTAGGAATTAGTAGCACTGTGTCTATTTTTGCAGATGACACCAAACTGTATAGTGTAATACAGTCTATGGAGGATGTTCATAGGCTGCAGGGTGACTTGGTCAAACTGAATGTTTGGTCATCTACTTTGCAAATGAGGTTTAATGTGGATAAATGTAATGTTATGCACCTGGGGGCTAATAATCCAAAGGCAAAATATGTCCTTGGGGGAGTAAATTTGGGAGAGTCCCTTGTTGAGAAGGACCTGGGGGTACTATTAGATCATAAATTGAATAACAGCATGCAATGTCAATCAGCTGCCTCTAAAGCCAGTAGGATCTTGTCATGTATCAAAAGTGGTCTGGACTCTCGTGATAGGGATGTGATATTACCACTATACAAGGCATTGGTTCAGCCTCACCTGGAAATGCCGTCCAGTTCTGGGCACCGGTCCATAAAAAGGATGCCCTGGAGCTGGAGAGGGTTCAACAATGGGCCACAAAAATGATAAGGGGTATGGAGGGTCTGAGTTATGAGGAAACATTAAAACAATATATACTGCTCACAAGGGGTTTGTGTATCTCCTCTCGGTACCTAATGGCAGTCAGGCTAACTCTGGTGAGCACATGGAGGGCTGTGCTGCCCTCCAAAGATATGCCACCACACACCATTACTGACCAACTGCCAGGCCGGTCATGCTGAAGGATATTGCAGGCAGCAGATCGCTCTCCACAGCGTCTACAGTCACATGTGCTCAACGTGAAACTGCTTTCATCTATGAAGAGCACAGGGCACCAGTGGCGAAATTGCCAATCCTGGTGTTCTCTGGAAAATGCCAAGCATCCTGCACGGTGTTGGGCTGTGAGCACAACCATCATCTGTGGACATCAGGCCCTCATACCAGTCTCATAGAGTCATGTTCTAACCGTTTGTGCAGACACATGCACATTTGTGGCTGCTGGAGGTCATTTTGCAGGGCTCTGGCAGTGCTCCTCCTGTTCCTCCTTGCACAAAGGCGGAGGCAGTGGTCCTGCTTCTTGGTTGTTGCCCTCCTACTGCCCCTCCACATCTCCTGGTGGTCTGGTCTGTCTCCTGGTAGCCTCTCCAACCTCTGGACACTACCAAACTGACACAGCAAACCTTTTGGACACAGCTTGCATTGATGTGCATTGAGGTGCACTATCTGAGTCACTTGTGTGGGTTGTAGAGTCAATTTCTTGTTACCACGAGTGTAAAAGCACCACCAACATTCGACATTGACCAAAACATCATCCAAAAAGCATGCATACTGAGAAGTGGTCTGTGGTCCCCACCTGCAGAACTACTCCTTTATTGAGTGCGTCTTGCTAATTGCCTGTAAAATAGAGTGTAATCATTGTTGCTTTCTAAGTGGACAGTTTTATCTCACAGAAGATTGATTTAGGGTCTCCTTCACATTGGCGTGGTCTTTCACGTCTGTGGTTCAGTGATTTCAATGGATGCCTCACAAAGCCATTGATTTCTATAGGTGTGTTTTTACATTGGGGCAGATTTACTTACCCGGTCCATTCGCGATCCAGCGGCGCGTTCTCTGCGGTGGATTCGGGTCCGGACGGGATTCACCAAGGCAGTTCCTCCGCCATCCACCAGGTGGCGCTGCTGCGCTGAATTTCCCCGAGGCCCGCCGAAATGCACTCAAGTTCATCGGCCTATTCCTAGTGAAGGTAAGTGCAAGTCTCGCGACACTTTTTTTAAAAAAAATGCGACGTTTTTCCGAAATCGTCGGGTTTTCGTTCGGCCACACACACCCGATTTCCGTCACGTGCATGCCAGCGCCGATGCACCACAATCCGATCGCATGCATCAAAATCCCGGGGCAATTCAGGGAAAATCGGCGCAAATTGGAAATATTCAGGTATCACGTCGGGAAAACGCAAATCGGGCCCTTAGTAAATGACCCCCATTGTCTTGTATTTTCACTGATCCATTGTCCATGGAAAAATTATTTTTAATTATTTTTTTCACTGATGCGGATCACGTAAGGCAATAAAAGTCTATGGGGCTTATTTACTAAGGTCCACAGCTGCACTTTCATCGGATTTTCCGACGTTTTTGTGGATTGCATAGCTGTGACAGGTGTTTAACAGGGTCACACGCGATCGGATTTTGATGCAGCTGCGCTGGCTTCCAAGAGACACAAATTGGGGGGGGGGGTGCCGTCGGATGATTCGACTGATTCGGACTGAGCACAAGCCCAAGCACTTACATGCACCAGGAAGATGAAGGTGAACTCCGGTGGACCTGAGCGGGGAAGCAACACATGCAGGATATCGGGTGCGCGATCTTAGTGAATCGCGGCACAGTGCATTCTTGTTGGACAATGGACTTTTGGTGAACCTCTCCGGTTGGTTAAGTGAATGTGCCCCTATGGGCTTGTTTTTCACTGATGAGTCTGAAAAACCAGGTGTAATTAGAGATGAGCGAACATGCTCGTCCGAGCTTGATGCTCGGTCGAGCATTAGGGTACTCGAAACTGCTCGTTGCTCGGACGAATACTTCGCCCGCTCGAGAAAATGGCAGCTCCCGCCGTTTTGCTTTTTGGCGGCCAGAAACAGAGCCAATCACAAGCCAGGAGACTCTGCACTCCACCCAGCATGACGTGGTACCCTTACACGTCGATAGCAGTGGTTGGCTGGCCAGATCAGGTGACCCTGGGATAGACTAGCCGCTGCCCGCGCTGCTCGGATCATTCTGTGTCTGGATGCCGCTAGGGAGAGAGCTGCTGCTGGTCAGGGAAAGCGTTAGGGTGTTCTATTAGCTTACTGTTAGGCAGGAGTGATTCTCAAAGAACCCAACAGCCCTTCTTAGGGCTACAATAACGTTCTACTTTTTTTATTTTAATTTGCATCTAGTACCATTTTGTGAGGAATTAGCAGGGGGACTTGCTACCGTTGTGTTTAGCTCTTAGTGGCACACATATCCATAGCAAAGACCGAAGTGGGAAAATTTAGTAGGGGTTGGATTTCAATTAGGCACTAACTCAGTGTCATCTCATCTGGCATAGTAGTGTGCTTTGATACTTGGCTAGAAAATAGCCATAGGAGAATACAAAGAGCTTACTTACGCATACAGTAGCGTTCTATATATTTGATTTCTGGTTGATCTGCTGGTGGCTGTACTTTCTGCAGTGCATGTACTAGCCAATTCTGAGCAATTTGTAGTGAGACTTGCGACCGCTGTGTTCTGCGCTTAGTGACGCACATATCCATAGCAAAGACCGAAGTGGGAAAATTTAGTAGGGGTTGGATTTCAATTAGGCACTAACTCAGTGTCATCTCATCTGGCATAGTAGAGTGCTTTGATACTTGGCTAGAAAATAGCCATAGGAGAATACAAAGAGCTTACTTACGCATACAGTAGCGTTCTATATATTTGATTTCTGGTTGATCTGCTGGTGGCTGTACTTTCTGCAGTGCATGTACTAGCCAATTCTGAGCAATTTGTAGTGAGACTTGCGACCGCTGTGTTCTGCGCTTAGTGACGCACATATCCATAGCAAAGACCGAAGTGGGAAAATTTAGTAGGGGTTGGATTTCAATTAGGCACTAACTCAGTGTCATCTCATCTGGCATAGTAGAGTGCTTTGATACTTGGCTAGAAAATAGCCATAGGAGAATACAAAGAGCTTACTTACGCATACAGTAGCGTTCTATATATTTGATTTCTGGTTGATCTGCTGGTGGCTGTACTTTCTGCAGTGCATGTACTAGCCAATTCTGAGCAATTTGTAGTGAGACTTGCGACCGCTGTGTTCTGCGCTTAGTGACGCACATATCCATAGCAAAGACCGAAGTGGGAAAATTTAGTAGGGGTTGGATTTCAATTAGGCACTAACTCAGTGTCATCTCATCTGGCATAGTAGTGTGCTTTGATACTTGGCTAGAAAATAGCCATAGGAGAATACAAAGAGCTTACTTACGCATACAGTAGCGTTCTATATATTTGATTTCTGGTTGATCTGCTGGTGGCTGTAGTTTCTGCAGTGCATGTACTAGCCAATTCTGAGCAATTTGTAGTGAGACTTGCGACCGCTGTGTTCTGCGCTTAGTGACGCACATATCCATAGCAAAGACCGAAGTGGGAAAATTTAGTAGGGGTTGGATTTCAATTAGGCACTAACTCAGTGTCATCTCATCTGGCATAGTAGTGTGCTTTGATACTTGGCTAGAAAATAGCCATAGCAATAGGATAGCATTGTTTGGTTTTAAAAACTCAAAAAAAAACAAAAAACACAAAAAAAAAAAAAAAACACAAAAAAAAACAAAAAAAAGTAAAAAAAAAAATAAAGTTATAACTCTCATTTTAAAAATGTTTAACCCGAGGGCTAGGGGTAGAGGACGAGGGCGGGGACGTGGGCGTCCAACTACTGCAGGGGTCAGAGGCCGTGGTCCTGGGCGGGGTGAGACACCACCTGCTGATGAGGGAGCAGGGGAACGCCGCAGAGCTACACTCCCTAGGTTCATGTCTGAAGTTACTGGGACTCGTGGTAGAGCACTGTTGAGGCCAGAACAGTGCGAACAGGTGATGTCGTGGATTGCTGACAATGCTTCGAGCAATTTGTCCACCACCAGTCAGTCTTCCACGCAGTCCACCCATGTCACCGAAATCGCCACTCCTCCAGCTCCTGCACCTCAGCCTCCTCCCCCCCAGTCTGCCCCCTCCCAGGAAAATTTGGCATTTGAACCGGCATACTCTGAGGAACTGTTTTCTGGACCCTTCCCACAGTCACAAACCACTTGTCCGGTTGCTGCTGAGCAATTTTCCGATGCCCAGGTTTTCCAACAGTCACAGTCTGTGGGTGATGATGACCTTCTTGACGTAGTGGAAGTGTGTAAAGAGGTGTCCGACGATGAGGAGACACGGTTGTCAGACAGTGGGGAAGTTGTTGTCAGGGCAGGAAGTCCGAGGGGGGAGCAGACTGAGGGATCGGAGGATGATGAGGTGACAGACCCAAGCTGGGTTGAGAGGCCGGGTGAACACAGTGCTTCTGAGACGGAGGAGAGTCCTCGACCAGAACAGGTTGGAAGAGGCAGTGGTGGGGCCAGACGGAGAGGCAGGGCCAGAGCTGGTGCATCAGCGCCAAATGTGTCAACTAGTGAAGCTCCCATGGCGAGGGCTCCTGCGGCGAGGGCTAGATCTTCAGAAGTCTGGAGGTTCTTTAAGGAAACACCGGATGACCGACGGACTGTGGTGTGCAACATTTGCCAAACCAGGCTCAGCAGGGGTTCCACCACTACTAGCTTAACTACCACCAGTATGCGCAGGCATATGAATGCTAAACACCCCACTCAGTGGCAACAAGCCCGTTCACCTCCGGCCGTGCACACCACTGCTCCTTCCCCTGTGTCAGCTGCTAGTCAGCCCCCTGCCCAGGACCCTGCCACAAAAACCCCATCGTCGCCTCCACGATCCTCCACAGCATCCACCAGCGTTCAGCTCTCCATACCCCAGACGCTGGAGCGGAAACGCAAATATAGTGCAACCCACCCGCACGCCCAAGCCCTTAATGTGCACATCTCCAGATTGCTTAGCCTGGAGATGCTGCCCTATAGGCTAGTAGAGACCGAGGCCTTTCGCAACCTCATGGCGGCGGCCGCCCCTCGGTATTCGGTCCCCAGCCGCCACTACTTTTCCCGATGTGCCGTCCCAGCCCTGCACCAGCACGTGTCAGACAACATCATCCGTGCCCTGACCAACGCCGTTTCTGACAAGGTCCACCTGACCACGGACACGTGGACGAGTGCTGCCGGGCAGGGCCACTATATATCGCTGACGGCACATTGGGTTAACTTGGTGGAGGCTGGGACCGAGTCTGACACTGGGGCTGCTCATATACTGCCGACGCCGAGGATTGCGGGGCCTACCTCGGTCCAGGTGTTTCAGGCCTACTATGCCTCCTCCTCCTCCCACCCCTCCTCCACCTCCTCCTCCGAACTACCATCCGTGGGCACGGCGCCATCAGTCGGTAGCTCTAGGCACAGCAGCAGTGCCGTCGCTAAGCGACAGCAGGCGGTGCTCAAACTGCTGAGCCTAGGCGACAAAAGGCACACCGCCCAAGAGCTATTACAGGGCATCACGGCGCAGACTGATCTGTGGCTGGCACCGCTGAACCTCAAGCCGGGAATGGTTGTGTGTGACAACGGCCGTAACCTGGTGGCGGCTCTGCAACTCGGCAGACTGACACATGTGCCATGCCTGGCCCATGTGTTAAATCTGATAGTTCAGCGTTTCCTCAAGACATACCCCAATCTGTCTGATTTGCTCACGAAGGTGCGCCGCATCTGTGCGCATTTCAGGAAGTCCAGCCCAGATGCTGCCACTCTCAGGGCAGCGCAGCGCCGCCTCCAACTGCCCGCTCACCGACTGTTGTGCGACGTGCCCACGAGGTGGAATTCAACACTGACCATGTTATCCAGAGTTTACCAGCAGCGCAGAGCGATTGTAGACTGCCAGATGTCAACTTCCACCAGAACTGGTAGTCAGGTCAGTCAGCTTCCTCAAGTCTACAATGAGGAGTGGACGTGGATGTCTGATATCTGTCAGGTGCTGAGTAACTTTGAGGAGTCAACACAGATGGTCAGTGGCGATGCCGCCATCATCAGCCTCACCATCCCGCTGCTTGGCCTGTTGAAAAACTCTCTGGTCAGCATGAAGTCGGAAGCTTTGCGCTCGTCACAAGAGACAGGGGAAGAATATTCCCTTGTTGATAGCCAAAGCACCCTCAGGTCTGTTTCTCAGCGCATATCGGAGGAGGTGGAGGTGGAGGAGGATGAGGAGGAAGAGGAGGAGAATGTTGGTGAGACACAAGAGGGGACCATTGTTGAGTCCTTTACTGTTCAGCGTGTATGGGCAGAAGAAGAGGAGTTGGAGGAGTTGGAGGAGGAGGAAATGGACAGTCAGGCCAGTGAGGGGAGTGAATTCTTACGCGTTGGTACTCTGGCGCATATGGCAGATTTCATGCTAGGCTTCCTATCCCGTGACCCTCGCGTTCAAAGAATTTATTCCAGCACCGATTACTGGGTGTTCACTCTCCTGGACCCACGGTACAAGCAAAATCTTTCCACTCTCATCCCTGCAGAGGAAAGGAGTGTGAGAATGCATGAATACCAGCAGGCCCTGGTGCACAAGCTGAAACAGTATTTCCCTTCTGACAGCGCTAGCGGCAGAGTGCGTAGTTCTGCGGGACAAGTAGCGAGGGAGAGTAGGCGAGCAGGCAGCTTGTCCAGCACTGGCAAGGGTACGCTTTACAAGGCTTTTGCCAGCTTTATGTCACCCCAGCAAGACACTGTCACCTGTCCCCAGTCTCGGCAGAGTAGGGCTGATCTTTACAGAAAGATGGTGAGGGAGTACGTAGCTGACCATACCATCGTCCTAAATGATCACACAGCTCCCTACAACTACTGGGTTTCAAAGCTGGACATGTGGCACGAACTGGCGCTGTACGCCTTGGAGGTTCTTGCCTGCCCTGCCGCTAGCGTCTTGTCCGAGCGGGTTTTCAGTGCAGCTGGTGGCATCATCACCGATAAGCGTACACGCCTGTCGACTGACAGCGCTGACAGGCTGACGCTTATTAAAATGAATAAAGGCTGGATTTCTCAGAATTTCCAATCTCCACCAGGTGAAGGAAGCTCAACCTGAATAATTGATCCACTCCTCCTCCTCCTCATTTTCCTCCTTCTCCTCCTCTTTGTACAGTAAAGCAGAGGAAAATGGCTATTTTTTGACAGGGCCCACTGGCTCTTGCTATAGTACTTCATGCATTTAATTTTTCTGGAGGGCCACCTACCCGGTCCTCTGTTTGAAACAATTTTTGTGAGTGCCACATACAGGCACTCAATCTATTCCATTTTACTGCAGGGCCACCTACCTGCTCCTCTGGTTTGAAACATTTTTGGGACTGCCACATACAGGCACTCAATCTATTCCATTTTACTGGAGGGCCACCTACCTGCTCCTCTGGTTTGAAAAATTTTTGGGACTGCCACATACAGCCACTCAATCTATTCCATTTTACTGCAGGGCCACCTACCTGCTCCTCTGGTTTGAAACATTTTTGGGACTGCCACATACAGGCACTCAATCTATTCCATTTTACTGGAGGGCCACCTACCTGCTCCTCTGGTTTGAAAAATTTTTGGGACTGCCACATACAGGCACTCAATCTATTCCATTTTACTGCAGGGCCACCTACCTGCTCCTCTGGTTTGAAACATTTTTGGGACTGCCACATACAGGCACTCAATCTATTCCATTTTACTGGAGGGCCACCTACCTGCTCCTCTGGTTTGAAAAATGTTTGGGACTGCCACATACAGGCACTATCCAAATTAAATTGTCTCCATAGCAGCCTCCACACGTTGTCTCCATTGCTACCTCCAAAAGTCGTCCATATAGCTGCCTCCATACATCGTCCCTTTATCAAACGAGGTGTGTCAGGCAGAAATTTGGGTTGTTTTCATGGATTCCACATCAAAGTTGTTAACTTTGTCGCCACCCTGCTGTGTTATCCACAAAATATACTGGCAAACTTTTACCATTTAGGGATATTATTTCAGCGCTTCTTGCGCATCTGTTTACATTCCCCTCACCCGGCATATCCTAAACTTATAAGAACGCTACTACACTTGATCTTATACAAAAGGTTCTTAGAAGTGCTGTTTGGGGAGTAGCCTAGAGACAGGGGCTTGAATTGGCGAAAGCTCGCCTGGCAGCGGAGCGCCAGCTCCATGCGCATCATGCGCTTCTTGCGCATCTGTTTACATTCCCCTCACCCGGCATATCCTAAACTTATAAGAACGCTACTACACTTGATCTTATACAAAAGGTTCTTAGAAGTGCTGTTTGGGGAGTAGCCTAGAGACAGGGGCTTGAATTGGCGAAAGCTCGCCTGGCAGCGGAGCGCCAGCTCCATGCGCATCATGCGCTTCTTGCGCATCTGTTTACATTCCCCTCACCCGCCATATCCCAAACTTATAAGAACGCTACTACACTTAACTTGGTGCAGGCTGGGACCGAGTCTGACCCTGGGGCTGGTCATATACTGCCGACGCAGAGAATTGCGGGGCCTACCTCGGTCCAGGTCTCAAAGGCCTACTATACCTCCTCCCACCCCTCCTCCACCTCCTCCTCCTCCGAATTACCATCCGTGGGCATGGCGCCATCAGTCGGTAGCTCTAGGCACAGCAGCAGTGCCGTCGCTAAGCGACAGCAGGCGGTGCTGAAACTGCTGAGCCTAGGCGATAAAAGGCACACCGCCCAAGAGCTATTACAGGGCATTCCACATCAAAGTTGTTAACTTTGTCGCCACCCTGCTGTGTAATCCACAAAATATACTTGCAAACTTTTACCATTTAGGGATATTATTTCAGCGCTTCTTGCGCATCTGTTTACATTCCCCTCACCCGCCATATCCTAAACTTATAAGAACGCTACTACACTTGATCTTATACAAAAGGTTCTTAGAAGTGCTGTTTGGGGAGTAGCCTAGAGACAGGGGCTTGGATTGGCAAAAGCTCGCCTGGCTGCAGAGCGCCAGCTCCATCCCAAGATCCAACTAACATAGTTGCAGCACCTTTAATCTACTACTAGTTCACTGCCTCCATAATAATAATAATAATAATCTTTATTTATATAGCGTCATCATATTCTGTAGCGCTTTACAAATCATAGGAAACAAATACAAATGTAATGTAACAGAGCACAACATTTGTATGGAACAACAGGAGTGAGGTCCCTGCTCGCCAGAGCTTACGGTTTATGAAGATGATGGGGTAACACGAGGTAAAAGAATATTTAATGGTCAAGCCATTCTTCTTAGGGAATAGAAAAAAATATAATAAATGGAATTGCTGTCGCTTGAACCACTCAGCCGTCATCTTATATACCAGGTCCAGGGTGAATGGGACTGCAGAGAAGTCTGGTGCCTGTTGGTTGCTGGATAACAGATGGGAGGACGACACAGGACGGGTTAGTAGAAGAGTTAAAACTTCATGCAGTTAATGAGTGTTATAGGCTTGCCTAAAGAAATGGGTTTTAAGAGCACGTTTGAAACTTTGGAGGTTAGGTATTAGTCTGATAGTCCAGGGCAGAGCATTCCATAGAATTGGTGCAGCTCTAGAGAAGTCTTGGAGACGCGAGTGGGAGGTCCGCACTAGGGTAGAGGTTAATCTAAGATCACTGGCGGATCTAAGAGCACGTGTTGGGCGATAGACTGAGATAAGAGAGGAGAGGTAGGGGGGTGCAGCATTATACAGAGCTTTATGGATGAGGGTTATTATTATTTTAAACTGTATTCGAAAGGAGACTGGCAGCCAGTGCAGCGACTGGCATGAACTGTAAGCATACATGGTCCCCTTATCAAACGAGCTGTGTCAGGCAGAATTTTGGGTTGTTTTCATGGCTTCCATGTTAACTTTGTCGCCACCCTGCTGTGTAATCCACAAAATATACTGGCAAACTTTTATCATGTACCGATATTATTTGAGCGCTTCTTGCTCACCTCCTTTGGTTCCTCTCTGCCACCCATTGGTTTGAAGCCTGAGTCCATTTAGGGTATGTCGCCATGCCACTCTCTAGCCTGCTGCCGCTGCCTCTGCCTCTGCATGCCGTCCCCTATAGTGTCAGGGTCAATTATTGGATGTTTTACATGCTATCTAGCTTCATTCTGTCACTCTGTCATGGCCATGCTGTTGCCCATAATTTCGGCATAATGGTGCGATTAAGCAGCCTCAGAGGCATCCATGCATGCTGCCCCTGCTGTTTCCTGTCCATTTCCGTGGTGTTTCCATCCTTTTCTGAGGTTCCCAGGTGTTTGGCCAAGCTTCCCTGTGCAGAGCCTTGGTCCCCTTGAAAAATGCTCGAGTCTCCCATTGACTTCAATGGGGTTCGTTATTCGAGACGAGCACTCGAGCATCGGGAAAAGTTCGTCTCGAATAACGAGTACCCGAGCATTTTAGTGTTCGCTCATCTCTAGGTGTAATATTTTCAAAGTTGGAAAATGGAAAAAAAAAATGGTGACAAAACGCTATGGATATACAACTGAAGATGAACATCAACGCCAATGTGAAAGAGCCCTTATTTGGTTGGAGTGATATTGTTTTAATTGTTCCCTTTATTTTTATTTTTTTTGAGCAGTGTAGTTACAACATTTTATCATCAATGATCACATAACTACATATTTCTTCAATACAAGATAATCAACAACAACAAAAATTAGGCCAATCTATAGGTTGTTTCCAGATTAATAGGTATCCCCTATGACACAACCACTTTAAAGGACTTCTACCATTAGATATACGGATCGTGGACTCCGATAACTTTTGTTTCTACTAAATCCCAGAACTACGCCATTCTTGAATAGTAATTGTATAAAATATGCAAATGAGTCATAGCTACTCTGGCTTATATTAGCTAAGCACCTCCTAGCTCCAGAGGCTGACAATTTATTCACACCCCTATTATTAAAATTTTTGTCGGGTCCTGCCCTTGCATCTATAAAACTGCCGGTGACGTCAGTCGGCAGTCTGAATTTTGAGGAGACTTTCCTGGCTTGTAGCCGACTCAATAGGAGTGTGGCTGTGCAAGGAATGTCTTAGAGCGCATGCGCAAGACTTAAAGACTGCCACCCGATGTCTCCAGCAGTATGAGCGATACTAAGCTAAAATTAAAATACATGGGGCGTGAACAAATTATCTGCCTCTGAAGCCAGGAGCTGCTCAGGTGACATAAACCAAAGTTCCTCTGGCTCATCCGCAAATGATATATATAACAATTTTTCAAGGATGTCGGCATTTTGAAAAGTAATGAAAACGATGCACATGAGAAAAACTGGTTGTAGGTTCATCTACGAGGGATGGCACAGATTTCATGGGGTAATGGGGAATTGGTAAATCCTAGGGCAGGGGTGAGCTCCAGCTTTGCTCCTGGTGGGGCCTGGAATGTGAAGTTCTGTAGAAGGGTCGTGAAGAACAGGAAAATTTCCATTTTTGCCAAGTTTTCTCCGGCACAACTTCTTTTAATTTGATAAAACAAACAGACATTTAAAAGTGTAAAATTGTGTCCATTCTCAATCTGGGCTTCTCAAACTTTATTGAGACGACAGATGCTGCTGTGATCACAGGACAGAAACCAGAAAATCACCAGCGGACTTCTTGAATATTAAATTACCCAGCAAGTGAGTCCAAAAGTGGGGGGGGTCAAACTCAAAATAGTTTTTTTTAGAAGCTGTAAATTAACGAAAAGCTATTTTTAAGGTAAAATAGTGCTGCTCACATTCAATCATGATATTCTTGTAACATCTGTGTCTTGGTCTTCTGCAGTTCGGGCTGTTAGGCTAAGAAGACGCTGGATTCTATCTAGCACTTTTCAGTTGTCTGAATAGTGCTGTATTTGCTGGAATTCTGACTCTACAATCTTTGCTCTAAGCCGGCAAGGGTTAAGATTCTCACCCTTTCAGAGACCTGCCCCTTGCACCTGTTCATACCCTGATAAAAACCCTGTGTAAAATACGTCCATTACTAGTTTTAAGTTTGTCTTTCCATCTTCTTGACTGTGCTTTGCTTGCCATTTGTCTGTGCATCTGGTTTTAATATTTGGCTTACGTTCCTTGACTATTCTCCTGTGTATTTGATTCTGTACTTTATATGCCATCTCAGTTGTGACCCGGATTGTCAACCTCCCCTTTGTGTTATATGTTTGTCTGTCCGATTATTTGCCTACGTTTTAGTGTAGGAAATACTGTCTTTGTGGTTGTCCCATATCACCTCAGATGTACAGAGGCAAGCAGGCAGGGCTGTTGGGGGGCTGGAGTTTTAGAGACCACTGTCCTTTCTGTCATCTAGTGATAGTAGTACTAGAAAACTTTCATTCCTCACCCACCAACAGAAAGTTATTATTGTGTGTCCTGTTAAAGAAGGCAGGAACTGCAGGACAGACATGGTCACTACTATGTCACATTTTTTTTATTATTCTTGATTTAGAGACTACTTTTAGTTTAAGTGAAATTACTGATGCTGCTGTGATCATAGTAATAACAGTTATTGGAAACCAGAAATGAAGAACAAAATTGAAGGTGATCAGGGCAAGATTTGAGGTTTAGTACTGTACATTTAACTATACGAGATTTACAAACACAAACTTTTAGGTCTGGTGAACCCCATGCAACCCAGACATATTGCCCAATTGGCTGCCAAACAGCCAATCCATCAATTTAACACCCCTAGCTAGAATCCATGGCTGTGATTGGCCAAGGGGACACCCCTGTCCAATGAAAGCCATGGCTAGTTGCATTAATATACTGGTCAGGCTGTTCGGGAGCCAATTTGGCAATACGTGACGGTTACCTGTGGCATATCCGAATGGCAAGTTTAGGCCTGCTCGTCTAGCAACTTTATAAACTCACTGTTCAGTATGAAGGGGGGATATTATGGTTACCTAATGAGAAGGGGATGAAAGCTTCATTCTTCTTAAACTTTCCATTTGAATCAAGAAAATGTCCAGGATAAAAGTCTTCTGGTTTCTCAAAGTAATCTTTATCTCTCAGAGCGGAGTGCAGCAATAGGACGACAATCGTGCCCTGGGGAGGGGACAAATGTGAATATACATATATGCATGTTACCTCATTATAATGTAACCCAGGACAAAATTAAAAGGGGTTTTCTAGCCAAGTTACTTTATGACAAATAGGGTTTGTTGTCCAACTCCCTTGCTCTGGTAGCAATGCTCCTTTAACTACTGGAAAGAATGCAAATAAATGGAAAACTCCTTGGAAAACTTATTTGCATTCTTCCCAGAATTCCCTAGTGGAGCATCTATGGCTTTAAGTCTCCACAAGCCTTTAAGGTGAGCTTAATTGGCAATCTCTCCTTAAAGGGCACCTACCACCACAAATCTACCTATAATGGTAGATTGGGTGGTAGGTGGATCAATGGGACGTGAGTATAGCCCTTTTAAGGGCTAAACCTCACGTCCCCACACTTTTTTGATAACTTTTATTAGATATTTATTCAAATTTACTTATGCGGCTACTGGGGCGTGGAGTAGCCGCATCTGAGGTTACACGAGGCGGCTACTCCACGCCCCGGTAGCCACTTTACCCCTCCTACTCACCCATCTTCGGCGCGCAGCTCCGCGTAGCTGCGCGCCCTCGTCCGGCGATCCTTCCGTCTGCGCATGCGCATAAGAGCAGGCCCGCGCGGTCACTGCTCCGAAACAGGCGTGGGCCTGCTCTTCTGCGCGCCGAAGATGGGTGAGTAGGAGGGGAAATGAGGCTACCGGGGCGTGGAGTAGCCGCCTCGTGTAACCTCAGATGCGGCTACTCCACGCCCCAGTAGCCGCATAAGTAAATTTGAATATATGTCTAATATATGTCTAATAAAAGTTATCAATAAAGTGTGGGGACGTGAGGATTAGCCCTTAAAAGGGCTATCCTCACGTCCCATTGATCCACCTACCACCCAATGTACCTTTATAGGTAGATTTGTGGTGGTAGGTTTCCTTTAAGGAGAACACCTACTGTCTGACCCTTAACTACTGTAATGCACTTTGAGTTTCTCCTGACACCAAACGAAACATTAGGAGAGGCCATTGCCTGATTGGCTTAGTGTCCTCCGCTAGGATTTGCTGTTATATGATGAGACACCTAGGAAGTGCAATGGTCATGTGTATGTATAATTATTGTATCTGCTCACTTTTGGAAGAAAATAGCCTCTGAAAGTAATGTCTTTAGTGGTCGCATGTGGGACACTTGGTACAATATCTCCAAATCTTTGAATTTCATGAATGACGGCATCAGTGTACAGCATTTCCTTCCGATGTTGAACTTGTGGTTGAGCAAAACCTATAACATTTTCGATCTCATCTTGCACTTTTCCTGGTATGTAAAAAAAAATAGATTTTTCTTGTAAATAAAAATTTTATTTCATTAATAAATGAAACAAAATGACAACTATTAAATGAATTACACTAAGCAATTGTATTGAGGGGTGTCTGTAGTGCCCATTATTGTACCACAAAATAAAAACTTGTCAAGTTTTTTCAAAAGTCTAATTTCCCTTATGTTTCCCTAATAATGAACATCAAGTAATTAGTAAAGGCCACACATTGTACCAAGTCCCTTAAAAGAAATCTACCACCATGATTAAGGACTGCATGCAAATGAGCCTGAGGGGCTCCATGGGCGTTAATAGAGCCTGGAGTCCCTCAGGTTATCCTTTAATTATAATATATTGTTAATAGTCCAGGGCCCTTTGTATGAAAAAGAGATTACTTATGGGCATTCTAATGCGCCTTAGCATGGGTGGGACCTCTACCCCCCATGAAGTTATGCCCCTGCTAACTTCATATAACAGCACCACAAACTACTACATTTATGTATTTAGCTGTGCGTCCTACATGATTACTTACTCTGGATGTCAGGATATTTCATCATTAACAATAGACCCCATCGCAGAGTAGTTGAGGTGGTCTCCATTCCAGCAGCAAATAGATTGCTGACTAGTTTGCCCAGGTTTTTATGGGTAAAATGTAATGTAGATTCTGGCTTTCCCTACATAAGAATAGCGAAAATCAGTACAGAATAATAAATAGCAACGATAAAAATTTATAGGAAAAAATTGGGGTAAAGTGTGAGGTGGGATAATCCAAGGGAAGACAGAAAGAAGCACAAGAAGACTAAAGTGAATTTTTACTAAAAATGGTGAAAGATATGTGGTTTCAACTCTCACCTGGTAACCAAATGGTTTTAGACGTGTCAGATCGCTTGAAGGCCCACCTATGGGTCCTTGGGTGGTAGTTGGGGGATGCTGCTAGCTCACCCAGAATGGCGGACCAACGGAAGATAGCAGGACACAATAGGGCAGATTTACTTACCCGGCCCAATCGCAATCCAGCGGCGCCTTCTCTGCGGTGGATTCGGGTCCGGCCGGGATTCACTAAGGTAGTTCCTCCGCCGTCCACCAGGTGGCGCTGCTGCGCTGAAGAGCATCGGAACGCACTGGAATACACCGAGGCCGGCTGAGTGAAGGTAAGTGCAAGCTCTGCGACACATTTTCGGTTTTTAAATGCGGCGGTTTTTCCGAATACGTCGGGTTTTCGTTCGGCCACGCCCCCCGATTTCCGTTGCGCGCATGCCGGCGCCGATGCACCACAATCCGATCGCGTGCGCCAAAATCCCGGGGCAATACAGGGAAAATCGGCGCAAATCGGAAATATTCGGGTAACACATCGGGAAAACGCAAATCGGGCCCTTAGTTAAATGACCCCCAATGGGTTGGTTATCTCGTCTAGGATGGCGCTGCGCCATCCGATATAGTAACTCGAGATGGAATCAGAGTTAACGATTTTTATTGGATAATACACAACGCGTTGCGGCTCTGGGCTGGAGCCTTCGTCAGGTGAAAAATAATTATACTTATATTTATTTTGTAGATTTATTTTTCACCTGACGAAGGCTCCAGCCCAGAGCCGCAATGCGTTGTGTATTATCCAATAAAAATAGTTAACTCTGATTCCATCTCGAGTTACTATATCGGACAGGGCAGCGCCATCCTAGACGAGATAACCAACCCATTGCATACCGCTATAATGATAAATATTTATAAGGGTTGAAAAAAGTATGGAAGCAACTAAATAATGATGAAACTATTGATATTATTTGTCTCATTTTATATCATAATAATTCGGTAGCCCCTCCCCCCTTTGAACACCTAATACTACACCTCTTGTTGTTTCGCGAGGAAGGCATCAATGAGGTTCCTCGGATTGTTAATATCCAGTTCTTCCTCCTTTCTGGTGAACGTGTCTCGTACAAACTTCTGCATCTCAATGTTGTTTTTAGAGATTTTTTGATGGCTCCCGGGTAGCCAGCCGATCAGTGAGGGATAACTGTTGTACAGCTTTAATGCAAAAATTAAAATGGATTAAATATAAACTTGTATATGACAAATACAATAATCACAGCTGATCACTGAGTAGGTGCAGCGGGTACAATTTTACCCAAACCATCGCCAGTTACTTCTTTGGCCCAGCACGGTGGCTTAGTGGTTAGCATTACAGCCTTGTAGCGCTGGGGAGCTGGGTTCAACATCTGTAAAGAGTTTGTTTGCTCTCTCTATGTTTGCATGGGTTTCCTCCGGTTTCCTACCATACTCCAAAACAAACTGGTAAGTTGATTAGATTGCGAGAACCATGGGGACAGGGACTGATCTGACAAGCTCTGTGTGCACTATTTAAATAAAGGAATTATTATAGGTCTGCTGCCAATAAAGGTTGGCTAACCATCATGGTCATGTGATTTTGCTTCACGACCCTCACACAACAGATCCTCTCCGATGCATGAATGGAAACCATGTTCGACGGGGTCTTAAAGGGCACCTACCACCACGAATCTACCTATAAAGGTAGATCGGGTGGTAGGTGGATGTATGGGACGTGAGGATAGCCCTTTTTAGAGCTAATCCTCACGTCCCCGCTAGCCTAGCATAAACTTTATTGACCGAATATGTTAATTTAATTAAGCGGCTACCGGGGCGTGGAGTAGCCGGACACGAGGCTACACGGCGCGGCTACTCCACGCCCCAGTAGCTGCTTTCCCCCGCCTACCCTGCGATCTTCGGCGCGCAGCTCCTGGCAGCTGCGCGCCCTCGTCCGAGAAGCCGGAGTTCTGCGCATGCGCAGTAACTCCGGCCTCGTTCCCGAGATCGCGCATCTTGGCCGGAGTTACTGCGAGTTACTGCGAAGATCACAGGGTAGGCGGGGGAAAGCAGCTACTGGGGCGTGGAGTAGCCGCGCCGTGTAGCCTCGTGTCCGGCTACTCCACGCCCCGGTAGCCGCTTAATTAAATTAACATATTCGGTCAATAAAGTTTATGCTAGGCTAGCGGGGACGTGAGGATTAGCTCTAAAAAGGGCTATCCTCACGTCCCATACATCCACCTACCACCCGATCTACCTTTATAGGTAGATTCGTGGTGGTAGGTTCCCTTTAAATTAGAAGATTTTCTATCCACCCTACAACAACTATTCAAGATGCATTTGGGAAAGAGCTTAGATACAGCAGGTTAGCGCCGTATTACATTGATATCCCCATAATAATATCCCCATGAGGACTTAATTATTGTCTAACTGAAGGTGGAACCTACCCATATTTTCTGGACTATAAGACGCACTTTTTAGCAAGAAAAAAAATCTTGCTAAAAAGTCCCTGCGTCTTATAGTCCGAAGGTCATGAGGATCCAGCACTGCCAGACCCTCCTGACCTCTGTAATGGAGATCGGGTGATGCTCTGATACAGAGCTGCACCCGATCTCCCAGAGAGGAGCCTCCGTACTGCTCTCTTCCTACAGGACCTGCGGTGATGTCAGAATTATGTGACTGATCACATGATTCTTACATCACCACAGGTCTCATACTGCCATGCTGTGCTGGGACAGGGTAATAAAAAGGGGAATGGGGGTAGTATGTATGTGTGTGTATAGCTGAGTGAGTGTGCATAGGTGAGCAGAGTGTGTGCATAGGTGAGCAGAGTGTGTACAGGTGAGCAGAGTGTGTGTATAGGTGAGCTGAGTGTGTGTATAGGTGAGCTGAGTGTGTGTATAGGTGAGCTGAGTGTGTGTATAGGTGAGCTGAGTGTGTGTATAGGGGAGCTGAGTGTGTGTATAGGGGAGCTGAGTGTGTGTATAGGTGTGCTGAGTGTGTGTATAGGTGAGCTGAGTGTGTGTATAGGTGAGCTGAGTTGTGTAGGTGAGCTGTGTGTGTATGTGGAAGGATAATGCAGTGCTGAGTGTGTTACTGAATGTCTGTGTGTGCCGTGCTTTAGTGCGACCAACAGGGATATTTTAATTGGTGTAAAATATATTTTTCCTTTTTTGGAAGCCTAAATCTGGGGTGCGTCCTATAGTAAGAAGCGTCTTATAGTCCGAAAAATACGGTATGTAGTGACTGCTCAGATATAGTAGCTCAGCTCTATGTATGGTAGACACCTCTATAATATTGCATGTATATACCATAATAGTTTGAAACAAATTCTAGTGTTATCCCACAAATAGTGTTACCAGAAAACCTTTTGAAGTCGTTATATAAGGGGATCTTTACTAGACGTCAATTTCTGATGACTGAAACCTTTCAGACCCGCCATATCGCTGTATAAAGTGGCTGCTGTGCTTCAGTGAGCGTTACCTTTTCTTGCTGGCCTGGATATAGCAGTGTCTAATAACAGCTGAGGTCAGCAATTTCCTATTCCAGATAATGGAGTGTGGTCACCATACACGCTGCACTTATACATAGCTATTCCCTTTCCTATTCCGTAGATGAATACATACCCGGATCATTATGCTCTCCATGATCCTGATGTTATCATTCACTAAATTCATGAGCTTCAATATAGTAGGATCATCATAGTCATATCTGTATTCCATCAGTATGGAGACAATTATGTTGGCTACAGCAGCGTTCATGATGGTTTGATTATTAAAAGGTTTTCCTAAAAAATAAAAAAAAAAACACATGGAATACTTCTGAATGAACTGAATAAAAGCTTTTCATTTCAATTTTAACTTTTTTACCTAGTTAGTGTGACCCTCTAGTCCAAACTAATAATTGCCATAGTCAAGTAGAGTGAATAGACCTGGGGCCTTCTCCATCCATCATGGAGACATGTTTCCAGGTTACAAAATGGCCGCCATATGAACTGTATGATATGAAATTCCCAGTGATCCCAACCTACATAGGTGATTAGACCTTTGACAATGTCATGCTCGTTTCTTCAGCCTCATGTTTTGGAGGAGGCTTAGATAGCCATGACATCATCAACTCTTACTCAATCTACTTCAATAGATTTAAACTGAAATACTGTGTAAATCCATTGGTTCTGTATAGTATGACCAGACAAGACGATCCGGTTGGCCGTCTGGCTTCAGCTGCACCCTGGCCAATCTTAGCCGTGGCTAGTCGAGGGGCATGAATTTGCCATATTTGCCACCATTCCTGCAATATGTCTGGGTCAGGCAGCGATTGTCAGGTCCGCTCATAGTCTTATATCCTTGATAACCCCTTTAAGCATCATGTTGGGTTTGTAGGTTGACTTATCCCCCACCCCCCATGCATCCAAAATTAAATTGAAGTTATTTGATTCAAGAACTTCTATCGTTTTATGTATGCAGCTCCTTTGAATACTTCTATCTCCATGGTACCGTACACTATGGGGGTCATTTACTAAGGGCCCGATTCGCGTTTTCCCGATGTGTTACCCGAATATTTACGATTTGCGCCGATTTTCCCTGTATTGTCCTGGGTTTTTGGCGCACGCGATCGGATTGTGGCACATCGCCGCCGGCATGCACGCGATGGAAATCGGGGGCGTGGCCGAACGATAACCCGACGGATTCGGAGAAACCACCGCATTTTTTAAAAAAAAGTGTCACTGGACACGCGCTTACCTTCACCCGGCAATGGATCGTGCACTCCGGCGGGCTTCGGCGGACTTCAGCGCAGCAGTGACATCTGGTGGACGTCGGAGGAACTGCCTTAGTGAATTGCGGAAGACCCGAATCCACCGCAGAGAAGTCGCGGCTGGATCGCGAATGGACCCGGGTAAGTAAATCTGCCCAATGAGTTGAACATACTCACCTTTATAAGAGCTGAACGTCTTCAGTAAACATTCACACTCCTCCATGATCTGATCCTCGATGCCCTTCTTCCCCATTCCAAAGTCCCGTAATGTGGACAGAGTGAACCTTCTCATGGCTTTCCAGGTCTCTCCGTTAGATGCTAGAATGCCTGTAAGAAATGAAGGAGATCATGTCGCTGTTCCTGTCCCGATTCAGCCTTATAATAATAGTAATAATCTTTATTTATATAGAGCCATCATATTCCGTAGCGCTTTACAAATCATAGGGGACAGATACAGATATAATAAAACATGAGCACAAACAGTCATATGGAACAAAAGGAAGGAGGTCCCTGCTCGCAAGAGCTTACAGTCTATGAGGATGAGGGGGTGACACAAGAGCTTACAGTCTATGAGGATGAGGGGGTGACACAAGAGCTTACATTCTATGAGGATGAGGGGGTGACCCAAGAGCTTACAGTCTATGAGGATGAGGGGGTGACACAAGAGCTTACAGTCTATGAGGATGAGGGGGGACACAAGAGCTTACAGTCTATGAAGATGAGGGGGTGACACAAGAGCTTACAGTCTATGAGGATGAGGGGGTGACACAAGAGCTTACAGTCTATGAGGATGAGGGGGTGACACAAGAGCTTACAGTCTATGAGGATGAGGGGGTGACACAAGAGCTTACATTCTATGAGGATGAGGGGGTGACACAAGAGCTTACAGTCTATGAGGATGAGGGGGTGACACAAGAGCACACAGTCTATGAGGATGAGGGGGTGACACAAGGGCTTACAGTCTATGAGGATGACCGGGGTGACACAAGAGCTTACAGTCTATGAGGAAGAGTGGGGTGACACAAGAGCTTACAGTCTATGAGGATGAGGGGTGACACAAGAGCTTACAGTCTATGAGGATGAGGGGGTGACACAAGAGCTTACATTCTCTGAGGTTGAGGGGGTGACACAAGAGCTTACAGTCTATGAGGATGAGGGGGTGACACAAGAGCTTACAGTCTATGAGGATGAGACAAGGATGGGGTGACACAAGAGGTAAAAAGCTTATATAATGCTCAAGCCATTCTTCATAAGGGAACAGAACAAAATATAATATAATAAATAAAAGTTCTGTCGCTTGACCCAGTCATCATCTTATATACAAAGTTCAAGGTGAATGGGACTGCAGAGAAGCCTGAAGCTTGGTGTCTGGTGGTTGCTGGATAACAGATGGGAGGAGAACACAGGATGGGTAAGTAAAGAGAGTTAAAATGTCATGCAGTTAACAAGTGTTATAGGCTGCCTAAAGAGATGGGTTTTAAGAGCATGTTGGAAACTTTGGAGCCCGGGGCAGAGCATTCCATAGAATGGGTGCAGCTCTAGAGAAATCTTGGAGACACGGGTGGGAGGTTCGAATTAAGGTAGAGATTAATCTAAGATCACTGGCAGATTGAAGAGCTTGGGTAGGATGATAGACTGAGATGAGAGAGGAGAGGTAGGGAGGTGCAGCATTATGCAGAGCTTTGTGGATGAGGGTCATGATTTTAAACTGTATTTGAAAGGAGACAGGCAGCCAGTGCAGTGATTGGCACAAACTGGAGTCATATGTGTAGCGTTTGTTCTGAAAGACGATCCTGGCTGCTGCATTAAGAGTAGATTGGAGAGGAGAGAGATTGGTGAGTGGAACACCGATTAGTAGAGAGTTACAGTAGTCCAGACGAGAGTGAATCAGAGCAACAGTTAGCATTTTACAACTCTCAAATGTGAGAAATGGGCAGTTTCTAGAGATGTTTCTGAGATGCATGTGACATGAGCGAACAAGCTGCTTCGGGGTTATGGTGACCCCACAAACTGTGATGGAGATGTTAGGATAGACTCTGTGAGTGGATGGTGGAAAGACGTTTCAGGAAGAGAGAGGACATGATGGTAGAGACTGCAGAGAGACAGTCGCTAGTGTTCTGGATTGGGCCAGGGGTGATGTTAAGTGCAGAAGCATATAGTTGGGTATCATCAGCAAATCATAAACAAATCTGCTGATGGTCTTTCCAATGGGGCAGTATAGAGAGAGAAGAGAACCTAGGACTGAGCCCTGAGGAACCCCGACACTGAGAGGAACAGAAGAAGAGAGAGATCCAGAAAAGGAGACTCTGAAAGTGCCGTCAGAGGGATGGGAAGAAAACCAGGAGAGTGCAGTGTCCTTCAGGACAATGGAGCGAAGCATCCTAAGGAGGAGCTGGTGGTCCACAGTATCAAATGCTGCTGAAAGATCCAAAAGAATGAGGAGAGAATAGTTACCTTTGGATTTAGCAGTGAGGATGTCAGTACCTGTCCAGCATCCGCACAACCACAACCAGGCTTGGCGCTAGCTGTCAGACTAGGTAAGTGGTGGTGAAGTTACCCTGGGACATCCCTGCAGGCTAAGGCCCTGCCTACAACAGATAAACTGCCCTGACAAGGGCAAAACCACTAACGGACGGCCCTTGAGTGACCAATATGACAGGGAAGACTTACTTTGTCTGGCAACTGCTGGATGGTGGAGTGGACAGGTAACAGGAATACTGATACAGACCAGTGTTCACACTGGTGCACAGAAATCTAACACAGGTCTGAGGCAGGGAAAGCGGGATAACACTGGGAGAGACACAACATGGAGGGAAAAACAACAGATAAAGACAGACAAGCGGAGTCGGACGGAACCGGGTCAAAACCAAGATGGCGGCAAAGGTACAGAATCATATAGCAAATAGAATGGTTGGTAGGCAAAGCAGAACTCAAAACACAGAATAGCAAACAGCAAGTGAAACACTAGATACAGAGAATAGACGGAATAACAAGCAAGGTCTGATGGGAGTAGCAGGTATATAAGGCAGTTCCCAGACACTTCTGCAGCAGCACACTGGGGAAACTGTCCATCAGGCTAGTAACCCTTGCTGGTCAGGCTGAAATGCAAGGAGCAGGCTGTGGCTCAGTAATCCAAACACAGAACACTAAGACACAGTGCACGCACAAATTAACGCCACCTATTCTGCCAACTGCGGATAGAGAGATATTTTGGCACGGACGTTACAGTACCCCCCCTTTTATGAGGGGCCACTAGACCCTCACCATTCCCACAGAGGTTGGGAGGAGGGCAATGGTCCATCTTGAGGGAAGAAGTCTTAGATCTGGCTCATACCTTGCATACTGCCACAAAATCACAAACTTCCTATGACCATGAGGGCCACCAATAAGACCGAGCACAAGACACTTGGTATCAGCAACACTAGGATGTTCCGGTAACACAGAACCATGAATCTCCTCTAGGACCCTGCGGCGAAGATTCAGGCATAGCCTCATGCACTGGATGAGATAAGCTGAAATCCCCTTCCTTGTGGCACTTACTCCCTGGGGAAATATCAGTCTCACAGTTGAGAGGCCTGTGCGGGGTTATGGACACTGCAGATTCTTTGTCCAGAACTTTAACACAATCCAAAGTATACTTAGAAAACACATTTCTCCTTACCTGAAGGGTAGAAACAAGAAGTACAATGAGAGGAACACTTTAGCCCCATTCAAGTAACTTCCCTGAACCCCTATCAAAAACAGGGTTATGCAGTGCTAACCAAGGAACGCCCAAAATTACATCAGAGGGCAAATTATTCTAGACAAAAAACTCCATCTGCTCAGTGTGAACTGATTCAACCTGCGCAGAAATCTGAGGACTCTTGAAATAAACTTTCCCCCTCATTAAAAAGGGCAGAATCCGTTCCTATAACCTGGTATGGCGGATCCAGTTTAACCAACTTCAGATCTAAGGGTGGTGCACACATTTTTAGGCCGTTTTTGGGCCGTTTTTAGTTTTCAGATCGTAAAAAACGCATGCATTTTTGACAGGTTTGACCAATTATCTTAATTCAAACTGGTCAAAAACGCATGCGTTTTTTACGATCTGAAAAGGCACTAAAAACGGCCTAGAAACGCCATGTGTGTCACCACCCTAAGGCTGAAACAAATGCAAAAATCAACAAAATTAGTGACAGACCCAGAATATATAAGGGCCTGTCCAGACACTGACTTATCTTTAACATTCAAGGTGACTGGCAAAAGAAACTTATGATTAGACAGAGGGTCTCCTCAATTACCACTCAGACACAGCGGATTTTCTGGCGATGACCTGGTGCCTGCTTAATTAAAAAATCATTTTAAAAATGAAACAAAAACTTTGGTCAAACTACAACTCATCCTCCAAAAAATAGATAGTGGCGCCAGCACCCGGCTAACCCTGGCAAGTGTCGGAGCCCCGGGGGACTGGAGGAGCCCACTCGGACGCCCAGATCAATTGTACCAGTGTCGCTTTAAGACAATGGTACAATTGATCACCATCCGGCTTGTGTAGTTTTCTGCCTCTAAGCTGCGCTCGTCGGGAGCGCAGCATAGAGGCAGAATCTAAAACTCACCTGTCCTGGTTCCCCCGAAGCGGAGCTCCGCACGGTACGCGACGGCTCTGAAGCCAGCGCACATGATAATGTCATCGGAACATGTGTGCTGGCTTCAGAGCCGGCGCGTATGGCAGGTACATGCCAAAGACAGAAGGAAGCTGGGGAATGAGGAAAGGTGAGATTTTTTTCTTTCCCGGAGGGGGGGCAGTGTGTATACAGGGGGAGGGGGGGGCAGTGTGTATACAGGGGGAGGGGGGACAGCGTGTCCACAGGGGGGTGTGTGGCTACTGGAGGGCGGCCCACTAAGGCTCTGTCTCCCAGGGTCCCACTAAAACCTGGAGCCGGCCCTGGTCCCAAGGATCGGTCCCAAAAATGCCAAAACCAACTCCAATTATAATCTGAAGGAAAACCCTTATTCTGCAGCTCTCCCAGAAATGAAGGACTACACCAACATTAACTACTAGGATAAACAGTAAAATTTTGTAATCGCATATATATAAAAATATGTTTTATGGAACCTGATCACCTCCTTTGAATTTTGACCTCCTTTGATGCTAACAAATATTTACCGTGGTCATCAGATACTTTAATTCCGATTGGTGTGACCGGTCTTCCAGCAAATTCCTCTGCGTTATTGATGAGAGCTTCTTTCACGGTGTCGAAACCACACAGGACAACGAGCCTCTGCGCCCCCAGGTAGACACTGAATACCGGGCCGTACTTCTTCGATAACTAGGAATAGAGGAGAGTGAGTACTAGTGTAGGCAACATATCAGCGGTGTCAAAACTACTACTCTTAGAGCCCGCTAGGAGTTGAAGTATTTCAAAAAAGATGGATAAGTTAAGAGTGGTGGAACAAGAGTGCATGTCCAGTGTGGGAGAGAAAGGTCCCAATGCTACGTAGAGAGAAAGAACCTGAAAAGTAACAGAGAAGAATATTTGCTTATGCAGCTTCTTTACCATGTGTTTTCATGGTAACAGACAATAAACAACTTAAAAAGTTTTTTTTAGGCTAAAAAATAATTAAAACATTTGGACCTAAAAATTCCTCACTAATAGATTGGTAGATTTTCTTTAGTGGTCATAATTGCCTTCACCAAATGAGTTCTCATTCATGTGATTGGAAGCTACACTGCAGTGGGTCAGTTCAGCCACTACATAGAGTGTGGAGCTGTCTGCTTTCTGTTCCTTTTGCTAAGAGCTGTGGGGATGTTGTGTGTTGAATACCCACAAATCTGTTATTAACAGCTGTGAGACACTGAAGGGGTTAACTGTGGATGGGCGGTATGTTTCCCCTAGGTTTTGCTATTATGCAAGGCCTTAGTGCTGAGGTTGTGTTGTCCAGCACCTTGGACACAGGTGGTGGGAGCAGCCTAATCAGCCTGCATAAAGCTGCTGAGCAGAGCTGAGAGCATTGTCTCTCTGAGAGGAGGCTGGAGAGCACACAGCCTTGACCTCTGTGCCTGGAGCAGCAACGTCCTTTATGTTTTAGTGGTGAGTTAGAGAAACTCTGTTTAGTTAGCACCCAGACGGGTAGGATTTTGTTTATGTTTGATGCCTGAATGTAAAGGCTGTTTTATTTTATACCTGCTGCTGGAATAAACGCTGGCGAGACCTGTTTTGGACTAAACTTTGGTGTCACTGTCTTGGACTGCATCACGAATCACCGCTACCACCACTACTGGGCCAAATCTCCCACATAGTCTACACAAGTGAGGTGTCTATATAAAAAAACATGAAAAATCCTTAAGTGTTGCCTGACCTGATGTAACCTGTTGCAAAAATTGTAGAGTATCTGAAATCCTAAGGCCTCATGCACACAAACACACATTTCTGGCTGCCGGAGGCATTTAAATCCTGGTGGCGCGATGGCGGCGCCATCTTGGATCCGATCGCCGCACCCCCCCATGACTTCATCAGGGGCGGAAATCGGTTGCCATGACAGCCTGGCATGTTCCGCAGACCTGAGGCCGTCTGGTTTCTGCTGAGTACTGAGCAAAAATTCCATATACTGCAATACAGTAGTATTGAAGTATAAGGTAGGAACAATCAGACCATCTAGGGTTATTGTACCCTAGAGGGTCTAAGAAGTAGCAAAAAAATAAAAAGTTTAAACAAAAAAATATATATAAATAAAAATTCAATTCACCCCCCTCCCTTTCTCTAGAAATGATATAAATATAAACAATAAAAATCATAACCATGTGAGGTATTGCCACCTCTCAAAATGTCCGATCCATTAAAACATAACGGTTATTCCTGGCGTTTAACCCCATAACGTAAATCGGTGCCCAAAGTCGAAAATACCACTTTTTTTTGCCATTTTGAAAAAAGTTATTAGCACCAGAAGATGGCAAAATTAAGAATCTTTTTTTGCACAGGTTTTAATTTTCGTAAATGTATGAAAACATTATAAAACCTATATATATTTGGTATCCACATGATGGCACCGACCCAAAGGAGGAAGTAGACCTGTCATTTGGAGCGCCCAGTGAAAGCCGTAAAATCCAAGCCCACAAGAATACGGCACAAATGCATTTTTACACCATCATCACTGCGGTTCGAATGTTTTTACCGATTCCCAGTACACGGCATGGAATATTACCGTAAATACCGTCACTATGAAGTGCGATTTGTTAAGCAGAAAACAAGCCCCCATTTAGCTCTTGACATGGAAAAATTTTAAAAAAGTTATAGATTTTTGAAGAAGAGGTGTAAAAAATGAAAATGCAAAATTGACAAATTGTTAATACCTTTCCATAAAAAAAATTGTATAACAACAATTACACACATATTAAAAATGCAATTAAAATTGGTTATTTTCTGAAAATGTAAGCACTGTTACGAGTGTCAGCAGATAACTAAAGTGTAATCGCTCATATTCCGCAATGTTGTGTTCCAATCATCATCATAGGAGCAAGTGATAACGCAGCAATACCACGGAAAATGTGTCCGGGAACTTTCCCACAGCGGGTCGCAAGCACCCCCTGCCGCGCATGCCACAGAAGCCACCCCCAAGCACGGTGCCTGCAACTGGCCACTTCGCAAGGAAACGCCGGCTCACAGCACGCGCCACAGGAGCCGATCAAAAACCCACTTGAGAGAAGACCCCAGTACATATATGCCAAATGGAAGAATACAACTACTTATATTAGAAGATCACAATTTTTCTCAATAGTGGAACATAAATTTGTGTTTATGATTCATCCTCTTTGGAAACCTTGGGCCAGATGTATCACTTGTTTTTTCTGTTTTTGCGTCTTTGCATAGTGTCGCACTGTTTTTGCACCAGTTTTGCGACTAAACACCAAACCAGCCATACAGCAAAAATAACCATGGTTTTCTCATTTATCCTACCAGATGTTTAGCTGCGCCTACTAATCATTCATCATTAGCAACTTGTTCATTTAGGAGCAATTTAGGCGTAAAAACACTCCAGCCTGAAGGTGGCGTAAACTGAGATGCAGAACAGCTTTTCCCCAGAAGCAGAGCTCAGCAGACAATACAGACACTACCTGCAGCCTCTGTATAGTACAGCAGCAGAGCTCAGCAGACACTACAGACACTACCTGCAGCCTCTTTTTACAGTTTATGACCTTCTATTAAAAACTATTTTAAAAAAAGCAGCAGCTCAGAGCAGGACAGAAGAGAATTGAGTGAGAGCTGCAGACAGGACAGAGAAGTGCCCCCGTGTAGCAGGATAGGAGAGAAGTGAGTGGGAGCTGCAGACAGGACAGAGAAGTGTCCTCATGTAGCAGGATAAAAGAGGAGTGAGTGGGAGCTGCAGACAGGACAGAGAAGTGTCCCCATGTAGCAGGATAAAAGAGGAGTGAGTGGGAGCTGCAGACAGGACACAGAAGTGTCCTCATGTAGCAGGATAAAAGAGGAGTGAGTGGGAGCTGCAGACAGGACAGAGAAGTGTCCCCATGTAGCAGGATAGAAGAGAAGTGAGTGGGGGCTGCAGACAGGACAGAGAAGTGTCCCCGTGTAGCAGGAGAGAAGAGAAGTGAGTAGGATATTGCAGATAGTACAGAGAAGTGTCCCCTGTAGCAGGATGACCACACTGGTGTCTGAGGAGGATACTGTCCAGAATTACAGGGGGGCAGCAGGAGATCAGCACTGGGGGAGACCATTGGGTGCAGGGTGTCACACACCTGGGTGCTGCTGTGAGGGTCATTCTCATGCTGGGGTGCGGGAGAGAAGCAGAGAGGAGCTTGTAGGAGGATGACATGTAAGAGCTGAATCATTGCGCCTAAAGTAATGTGATTAATAAGAGGCAGGAACCCAACTCATCACAGATGGTTGCGCCAGAATTATCACAAGCTACAACCATGCTCCAGAATTAAGGCGCAACAACTACACTTAAGCGCAGGACAGCGATACATCTGGCCCCTTGTATCCAAATTAAATATCCAATAGGCTTGATTTTTTCCTCTTTCTGCGTTAAGGCCTAGGTCATGTGTGGATACGAGCTGCTAATTAAGAGCGTCCTGGAAAAATCCTCTAATCAGGTGACTGTTGCATAGCCCTTCCATTTTTTGTTCTATTACTTATATCCGTATGAATGGCGGTGGCCATATTAGCCACCATACTGCTAGCGAAAGGTAAAAAAGATATAGAGCATGTCCCATTTTCTCCTGTATTTCTGTTCTGTACAACCCAAAAAAGTCTATTGGAATGGGAAAAAAAATTACAACATACGTCATTCACAGGAAGCGTCCGGTCTATACTGTGAGTAGCCAAGGTGACCTGTGACCTGTGGGAGGACCATTTATTTATGGCTATGGATTGAAGTGGTGCCATAAATGCTCATATATGTGAAAAATGTACAGGTGGTCGAAGGTTGCTTGGACATGAGCAGGTTTTTCCTGACAATAGTGCCCACTGGGGGTCGGTACATACCACAGACACACAAAGCAGGTTTGTCAGAATAAATTTACTCACATCCAAGCAACCCAAGATTTAGACTTTGCTGAGTTTCTTGGGTAGGTTATAAAATTTATGCACACATGTGACTTTATAGAAAATTGTACAACTTTTTGGATTGGCTGCTTCAGCATGTCTGACTTGTCATCCGAATGAAAGAAAATTTTTATTTACCTTCATGAAGGATTTTTGGGGTTTTAAAGTGTTGATCACGTGCATGTTCCCGATAATCGGTAACGGCATTGGTCCAGGTGGAAACTTTATGCTTCTTTTCTGATTCTTATAAAACTTGACTAGAAATAAGATGACGACAAAGGACACGAGAACGGAGATGAGGCCCATGGTGACAACGTCCACCAAGAATCTAGAAATAGGGAACAAATATACAATGGGTTAATCTATTTTATACAATTAATTCCATTTAAACTTCACATCGTTTTGAACATTAGATGGAGCATTCTATTTTGTGCATTGTATTTTTAGTAATGGTAATGAGACAATGGAAGAGTATTATCAGGAATTTATAATTGTAGGCCAGTATTGTAATGTACAAGTCCTGAAATATTTGCCTTTGCTAGGAAATGAGCAGAAATTGCTATTATTTTCCCCTTCTAGGTCGGCACGGAGGGGCGTGAAGGGAGGGTGCGGCCGACGGTGAAGTGGATCGGCACAGGGCTTGTTATCCCTATGCATTTGATGTATCCAGCAGCCGGCTTCACAGCGTATATTTCTACACCCACCTTCACGCCTACAGACTTACAGGGATATGCCATGTTTTTTTTTCTCCTATCTATAAAATAGGAGTCATAAATATCAAACTGGTCTGAAAGCTGGAACCTCAAATAATCTACTTCTTCTGCTTCAGTGGCCCCCTATTTCCTATTGGTCACATGCCCGGTCAATATTCACTCCCATTCAAATGTATGGGGCTGAGCTGCAATACCAAACATTGCCACTATACAATGTGCAGCTAGAGCAGTTGTCTAGACACTAGAGACCCAAGAGCTTTTTCATTTTTTTTTTACATTTTAATTTAAAATTTTACCCAGAACCGGACCCTATAATAGCGTTTGACAAATTGGATACATTGCATATCTGTTTTAGGGTAACTAGGTGCCATATGTGGTGACATTAGTGACTTAAAGGGTGAATACAATGATGTACTATATTATTTCAATTTTGGCGTGTATGTGGCATAGTCGCTGTAAGAATCCCAAAGTCTTGCACTGCACAAGAATTGACAATTCTCTCACTGCTTCTATGTCAGTGTAGTGAAAATCTACACCTTCTGCTTTGAGTGTTGCCAATTTTTCATTGAGAATATATATATATTAGAACAGCAGTTCAGGTCCTGGGAATTGCACCCGAGTTCATAACTTTTCCCGAGTGCTGCCTCACCTCTTTGTATCTATAAATATACACACACACTGTCATTAAATGTAACTTCTATACTACATACTGAGAGTTGTCACACACTCAAGAAGATTAGGAAGTGACTACAGAACTACAGTAATTGAACAGAGGCAGAAGTGCCATTTAGTAATTCACAAGATTAACTGCTTTATCACATCCAAAAATTCATGAAAATTTTCTCGGCATTGACTTTTCACAGCCATATTCGCCCCTTGTGTCTTTAGCTCTTTGCAACACATTTCCACTTAAAGCAAGAGATAACTCACAGTATACAGTCCCTTATATAACCAATATGTCCCACACTGTGCTCCCAAATAAAACATAGTCCTCACAACACAATAGACCATTTTATGCCCCACACTTATATCATACATATCGCTTACTAACAACTGACCACAATTGGCCTCCACACATCATATACACCCTTCACAAAACAACTGACCACATTGAACCCCTACATATATCATATATATCCCTCACACCACATCTGACCATACTATGCCTCTATATATATTATATATACTCCTCACACCACAACTGACCACACTGTGCCCCACATATATCATATATACCCCTCACACCACAACTAACCACACTGTGCCCCCACATATATCATATATACCCCTGACACCACAACTGACCACACTGTGCCCCCACATATATCATATATACCTCTCACACCACAACTGACCACACTGTGCCCCACATATATCATATATACCCCTCACACCACAACTGACCACACTGTGCCCCCACATATATCATATATACCCCTCACACCACAACTGACCACACTGTACCCCCATATATCATATATACCCCTCACACCACAACTGACCACACTGTGCCCCCACATATATCATATATACTCCTCACACCACAACTCACCACACTCCCCCCGCGTTTCATATATACCCATCACGCCACAAGGGACCACACTGTAATCCGAAATTTATCATTATATGCCCCTCACACCATAACTGACCACACTGTGCCCCTACATATATCATATACACCCCTCACACCACAACTGACCACACTGTGCCCCCACTTATATCATATATACTCCTCACACCACAACTGACCACACTGTGCCCCCACATATATCATATATACTCCTCACACCACAACTGACCACACTGTGCCCCCACTTATATCATATATACTCCTCACACCACAACTGACCACACTGTGCCCCCACATATATCATATATACTCCTCACACCACAACTGACCACACTGTGCCTCCACTTATATCATACATACCCCTCACACCACAGCTTACCACACTGTGCTCCCACATATATCATATATACCCCTCACACCACAACTGACCTAACTGTGCCCCCACTTATATCATATATACTCCTCACACCACAACTGACCACACTGTGCCCCCACTTATATCATATATACCCCTCACACCACAACTGACCACACTGTGCCCCCACATATATCATATATACTCCTCACACCACAACTGACCACACTGTGCCTCCACTTATATCATATATACCCCTCACACCACAACTGACCACACTGTGCCCCCACTTATATCATATATACTCCTCACACCACAACTGACCACACTGTGCCCCCACATATATCATATATACTCCTCACACCACAACTGACCACACTGTGCCTCCACTTATATCATACATACCCCTCACACCACAGCTTACCACACTGTACCCCCATATATCATATATACCCCTCACACCACAACTGACCACACTGTGCCCCCACTTATATCATATATATACCTCACACCACAACTGACCACACTGTGCCCCCACATATATCATATATACTCCTCACACCACAAGTGACCACATTGTAATCCGAAATTTATCATTATATACCCCTCACACCACAACTGATCAAACTGTTACCTGTACCGCACCAGCAGCCTCCATATCCTCCACTGCGGACCAGGCTCCATCATTGTGCTGCCTGTGTCCTGAAGGCCAGTATCAGCAGAAGTCCTGTAGGTCCTATTTCTGCCTGTTTTTGTCTATGGGGACGGGAATAAATTGGATGCCACATGTTTGTCATCCCTGTGCCATCCATATACTATATGTTGTCCGCAAATCCAAATATAGACAAATATATGGCTGCGTGCCATCCATACGTGCAAAACATGTTGGGTTTTTTTTTCTTCTCTTCTTTGCAACTTTTTAGGGTAATTAGTAAATTTGAGACTTTTCCACCCATTTTACACTGCTGTGCCCGATTTATCATATAAAAAGAGGAGATTTGCCTAATTACATTTACAAAACGCTATTGTTAACACATGTTAAAAATCACATTCAAAGTTAACAACAAGGGGGCAAATCTCCGCTCCTCGGCTTTTGCATTGCATTTCCAAACACAATGTAAGCGTCTTGTGTGACCGCAGGTAGAACGGTTATCATCCACGCACGTTTTGGTTGTGAAAACTATTTATCCTATACATTCATGACGGATCTGATACAGTACACACTGGGCTGGACCAGCACCAATCATGTGATCAGAGGTTTATTGACCTCCATCTCACTCACCCCGTACGCCCTCTCCTGTACAGGCAATGCTGGGCCAAAATTTGGACACGCCATAAAAACACGGGTTGGGGTAATATTTTTGCATAACATCTGCAGGTAATTTACAATATTCATGTAATAAAGTGATGCAGGTATATTACAGCATGTTATAAGGTCACTGATTGGGTGCAGACATTTTTGCAATAAATATCAGTTTCTGCAGCAGGTAAATGGACCAGAACAAGCTCCACAGCAGGTCATACAGTGCAGCCCCAGGGTCACTTACCACACAGCATGGAGGATACCACCGGCCTCCGCTCTTCTTCTCTCCTCTGTGTTGTTAAACCCTGAGAGAGTATTTAATGCCTCTATTGAGTCACTTGTTGAAATTTGACCAGGATCTGCCCCCGAAACATCCTAAAGCTACTCCCATAAACTCCATAATTGCCAGGTCATAAACTCTAGAATTTCCAGGTCATTTTATGATCTCAATTTTGACTTTTAAGCCGGCGTTATTGTTGCTTTTGTGTCATTGTTTCTCTTGTTTTTGCATCAGCTTTCCGTCTTGCCTTTTTAAATGGGATTTTTGATAAAGTGGGGCAGATTTACTTACCCGGTCCATTCGCGATCCAGCGGCGCGTTCTCTGCGGTGGATTCGGGTCCGGCCGGGATTCATTAAGGCAGTTCCTCCGACGTCCACCAGGTGGTGCTGCTGCGCTGAAGTTCCCCGGAATGCACTCAAGTTCACCGGCCTATTCCTAGTGAAGGTAAGTGCAAGCTCCGCGACCCTTTTTTATTTTTAAATGCGTCGGTTTTACCGAATCTGTTGGGTTTTTCGTTCGGCCACGTCCCCCAATTTCCGTCACGTGCGTGCCAGCGCTGATGCGCCACAATCCGATCCCGTGCTCCAAAATCCTGGGGCAATTCAGGGAAAATCGGCGCAAATCGGAAATATTCGGGTAACACGTCGGGAAAACACGAATAGTAAATGACCCCCAGTGTCTTTACCTTTGCGTTTTCTCCCTTATGTTTTATTAGGTCTGCGCTCGTGAGGCTTTGGTTACTTTTTTTTGGTGGCCTCCATTTTAAAACGCATTCAATAAATCTTAGTAGACACAGATGTATTCAATTAAGAAACGCAAACGCAACCAAACAAGAAACAAGAAAACGCATGCACCTTTAATGTGTCCTGATACGCAACAAAAACGCAACATAAACGCGCGGGTCACCAGCCTTAGCGTTCTGAATGTCATAAACTTTTTTTTTTCTGAAGGTACATTATATGTTATTAAAACATTGCTATTTATTTGCATTTTGATGTAAGTGCAAGAATGTTGATTATTTTTAGCTTTTTATTTTTTGTTGTCCGGTTGTGTTTTTGTTTTTTTAAATAAAATTTTGCTATATACTTTTTCAGTGCAAAGTCTGTGCCAGGCCCTATATAAAATGTATGGTTTATAGTACTAGTCTAGTTTAGTATAGTAGACTTCACGGATGTATCTGGCCACAAAGTCCCAATTGAGAAAAATAGAGCTAAAAATAAAATTAAAAAAAAACACTAAAAAAGAAAATGCGATAAACACAAAGAAAAAATAACGATAATAAACCTGCATTGTCCTAGCTGTAAAAGCCTGTGCTACAAATGATAACATACAAATTACATATGATTGTTTTTTTTTGCCACCAAAATCCCTGTAAAAATATGCTAAATGTTCACTAAAAATACTAGACATGTGGCCGTTACTTGTTTTATGGGCGCACAGCGAGGCACAGAAGGGAAGGAGCACCCTGCAGCTGCCAGGATTTTAGTTTCCTCATTGGCCCCTTTTGTAGGCTAAAAATTTTTGCTTTTTCGTTATTGGGGCCATGTGACGGCATTTTTTTTGCGGGATGAGATGATTTTTCCAGTGTTACCATTTTGGGGTTGGTATCACCTATTGTTGAAAATTAAGGAACTTTTTTTGAGGGCAGGAGTAGAAAAGCATCAATTCTGTACTGGATTTTAAATTTTTTATTTTTTTTGGTGTTCACCGTATAGCCTAATAATCCTGTTATTTTTATTCTATGGGTCGATATGATTGAGGGGATAGCAGACATGAATATTTTTTCTTACGTTTTACTAAATTTGCCAAATAAAACTCTACGGGTTGTTACGGATCCAGTGATGTGTGGGGTTTGTGTTGTGATTTAGACATTTTCTTGTGTTATATGTCTCTTTATAAGTAATGGGGATTATGGGCATTTTTATTGATTTATTACTTTATTTTTTTTTAAAAACGTTTTTACTATTTCCACCATGTAATCATCTGATTGTTTGTTCATGATAATACCCTGCAATACTGATGCAGATGAGACGCCATCTTTCAGGCACTGCCTTCAGGAAACTCTGGGGTTCTGATAGAATCTCGGGGATGCCAGGGGAACAATCGGCGGGGGAGGCGGGGGAGGGTGGGACGTGGATCAGCAATCGTGAGGGAAAGATCCCCAAAGGCAGTTGAAATGCCACGGTTGCGCTGACCGCGGCATTTAACGGGTTAAACATCCGCGAACAGAGCCGGTCCATTCGCGTTCCAGCAGCGTGTTCTGTGTGGAGGATTTGGGTCTTCCGGCGATTCACTAAGGCAGTTCCTCCGACGTCCACCAGGTGGCGCTGCTGTGCTGAAGTTCATCGGAATGCACTGAACTTCACCAAACCGGGCCGAGTGCAGGTAAGCGCGTGTCAACACTTTTTAAAAAAAATGTGGCGGTTTCTCCGAATCCGTCGGGTTTTCGTTCGCCCACGCCCCCCAATTTCCGTCGCATGCACGCCGGTGCCGATGCGCCACAGTCCGATCGCGTGCGGCAAAAACCCGGGGCAATTCAGGGAAAATCGACACAAAATGGAAAAATTCGGGTAACACGCCGTAAAAACGCGGGTAAATGACCCCCAATATGTATGTATTTGGTGTCATTGTATTTCATGATCTGTCATTCATTTTACGCATAAATAATAATTGCTATTACTATTTTTGTAAGACCTGACGCCCGCTCTTTGCTAAGTGCGAGCACCCATTCTCTATTTATCCCATTCTTTCTTTCTATTACTAGAGTGAATGCTGTTTGAAGATTTCTAGTTATATATAGAACAAGACCGCGCTCCAAAACACACATGGCGTCCGTATACCTGCACTAGGAGGTGTTTCAGGTGCCCCTCTAGGTATTGTTGCTATTCTAATTTATGAATGAGTTGTAGAGACGGGGGGTGTGGTCCGCTCTCCGATAGGCGGGATGTGCATAGGTTTTTAGAGAATGTTTGTTGCACAATATGTGTAACACACACTTAACCCTTTATGGTGCACTCTTAAATGATAACATATGGATTGATGGAATTCACTATGGAATATTCATGGATTTTTTGTACATTGTAATTATGTTCACACCCCAACCATTATCCAAAGTAATGAAAGGTTGGCCTTTATATTTTTATACTCAAGTATAAGTCGAGTTTTTCAGCACAAAAAAACCAAACACGCCTTAAACTCAAAGCCTATAAAAAATTAAACTTCGTACTCACCTTTCCAATGCCCCCCGCAGGTCCTCTTTTGGCTTCCAGTGAGCAGGCAGCGGCAGGTTCTTGTGCTTTGAAGTCAGCCACCTGTTGACATCATTGTATGTGCACAGCTATCATGCATGGACCACTGCACGGCCACAGGCTGGCTATATACTGGGGAGCATGGGCGGGGTGGCTATATACTGGGGAGCATGGGCGGGTGGCTATATACTGGGGACATGGACTGGATAGCTATATATTGGGGAGCACGGGCGGGGTGGCTATATTCTGGGGACATGGGCATGCTATATACTGTAGGCAGGGGTCTGGGTAGCTATATATTGAGGGGATGGGCCAGCTGGCTATATACTGGGGGCAGGGGGCTGGCTAGGTATATTCTGAAAGCAGGAGGCTACCTAGGTATATACCGGGGGCAGGAGACTGGATAACTATATCATATAATAGATTAGTCATGTCTGTCATGGCATTCCATAAATGAACTACTCAAACTGTAAAGAAATCTTTCGGGTCGGCTCCAGGTTGCAGTAGGCCCCCGGGTGACAGAGCCTCAGTAGGCCATTTTGCAGTGAACTCACATGGCGGCCTTAAAAATTTAGAAACTAAAACAGTCTCCTGTTCCCTAAAATATTTCCCAATTTATCATCCTAAACATCCCCTAATGTATTTTATATAAAGCCTCCCTCACCCCCTAAGGATTTATTAGATACAGCCCCCCTCACCCCCATGGATTCCTTATCTACAGCCATATGTGGGCTTCCACCACCAGCAGCTCTGGGCCCCGGTGCTAGCTCGGTATTGCCCACTGCCGGTGCTGGCCCTGGTCTATTGCTATTCCTCAGAGTAGCATTTGAGTGAGTCAAACCCTGTATTTGAGATGTCCTTCTATGGAAACCTATAACCAAAGAAATATTGGATGGACACTTACCCAAACATTGTTTCAGATCTTCCTTTAAAGGAAGGAAAACACCAGTAGGAGGATTAATTTATTGAATACATCTACAAAAACCCAAGGGATAACCCAAATTGATTTATATGCAGCTGGGAAAATTGAGAGCCTACACATTCAGGGATTCCATTAATATTTTATTTAAAATAACATCATCACTTACAAGTTCCTCTGTAATAATATACAAAGCTATAGAAGGTTTTTGTTTTATTATATTTCAATAAAGGTAAAGTTTAATTTGTACACTCACATCTTCATCCCATTCTCTCCCCCTATCTCTCTTTACAACTTAGTTGTAACAAAAGGTGGTGCACAACAGTGAGACACAAATATGATCCTCACCTATTATTATCTTTTATATACAGGCGGTCCCCTACTTAAGGACACCCGAGTTACAGACCACCCCTAGTTACAGACAGACCCCTCTGCCCCCTGTGACCTCTGGTGTTACTATAGTCCCAGACTGCAATGATCAGCTGTAAGGTGTCTGTAATGAAGCTTTATTGATAATCCTTGTTCCCAATACAGCAAAAAATTTTGAAAGTCAAATTGCCACTGGGGCAAAATAATTTTTTTGTCTGGAACTACAATTATAAAATATACAGTTTCGACTTACATACAAATTCAACTTAAGAACAAACCTACTGTACCTATTTTGTATGTTACCCGGGGACTGCCTGAAATCCAAAAGGGCTGCCATTCAACAGGAGCTCTATGCTCCCAGATTAATAGATCTCAGTAGTGCAATAATAATAGTAATCTTGAGTCCAAACCTAAAGTACATCTAGCAGCAGAATGAAGGATGGTAACTAGGCACACCTACATGCTGGCGTGCGCCCCCTCTGACAAGATCTGCTCTTCTTTTATGTTCAATCATTTTTATTGGATTTTAAATTTAAACTAACAACATTACAACATTCAGTCATATTGCAATAACAGTAAAGAGAAAAGATAGTACAAGACCAGTGTATACAGTGTACAGGAAAATTCAGGTAAACATTCAGTTATATAATATTTCCCGTGGCCTTCAAGGTATGTACAAAACTGAGTATGCGCTAATCAAAGGCTCCCCTGGTACTTTCTCCCTGTATAATTGCTATGATGTATTTTAATACTCTGTTCCCTTTAGTGAGACAGGGTGGAATCCATATGGGGATTTTGTTCTGTCGAGTTTGTCTATAGGGCACTTTGGAGTATGTGATCATTTGCGTTATCGCCCTGAGGCTTCTTCCAGTTTTGTTGCTCGTCATCAGTATTGCATAGGCCTAAAACATTCTGGACAGGCTATGTTACTAAGGGCCACAGGTGATGTATCCCACTACCTAACTAGTAAACACAAACAGACGACTAGACAGACCAGTAGGAGAAAAAGACGGGGACATTGGGGAGAGTGAAAGGAGGGGGGGGGTTGTGCTGAGCCAAAGAAGTGGAGGGACCAGGGGGGCAGCGGTACTGCACACCATTTCATCATTCCGGTGGGGGGTCGGAACCCAGGATGTCTCTAGATTTCTGTGTTCCCTGAAAGGCAATCCAGGGTTGCCATAGCTTTATGAATTTCTCTGAGGTGCCCAACGATGATTTGTGGTCTAATAAGGCCCTGATCTCATCCCGCACTATTACTAGATCTGCTAGAACCTCTGGGATCGTGCTGTTTTATGGTTTTGCTCAAGGGCATGTAGTTTGTGTAGCAGAGCAGTGAGTTTGGCAGCATTTTCCTTTTTTAATCTAGTCCCATGCTCGGTGAAGCAACTGCGAAGTTCGCACTTAAGAGCTTCCCACTTCATGGGCATAACCTCTGGGCGGAGGTCCGGCGATCCTAGATGGGACTCAATGGTGTGTTTAATCTCCTGTACGCATAGAGCATCCCTGAACAAGTAATCATTAAGACGCCAAGCCCACGGTCTTTTGGCAATATTAGGGACAGTGATTGTAACATATATTGGTGCGTGGTCCGACATTACAATATTTCCGATTGATGCTGTCGGTTCCCATGTCAGCGCTCTATGTTGGATAAAATGAAAATCTATGCGACTATAGGAATCGTGTACTGATGAGTAGTATGTATAGTCCCTATCTTTGGGATGTAGAACTCGCCAAACGTCAGTCAGTTGGAGGTTGTGTAGGTCTTTTCTGAAAGAGCTTAGTTGTTGTAGGGAAACATGACTATTATCTGAGGAGGTGTCTAGCTTGACATCTAGGGAAAAATTAAAGTCCCCTCCCAATATTAGCATCCCTTCAGTAAACCCTGTCAGTTCCTGCAGAATTTTCCTACATGTTGTAATTGGAGATCGGTTGGGAAGGTACAGATTTGCCAGCGTAAATACCTGGTTGAATATCTGAACTTTAACAAAGGCATATCTGCCTGCCTCATCTAGCATCTCACCCAAGACGGTGTGCGGGAGGGAGCGATTTATTGCTATGGAGATGCCCTTGGAACGTGATTCGGGGTTAGAGCTATGGAACCAGGTAGTGAAGTGTCTATCCTTGATCTCCGGGTAATGGCCGGTTTTAAAATGAGTCTCCTGCAAGAACAGTATCTTTACCCCCTGCCTGTGCATTCCGTACAGTATTTGTGACCTCTTTTGAGGGACATTTAGACCCCGAGCATTTAGGGACCCAATTTTTAGAGTAGCCATGTTGTGTACGAGATCTGATCGCTGCCTGGTGGCCTTGGGTTATGAGTGCTCCACGGGGGATAATGTGATGCGGAGATGGGTTAGGTGGGAACGAAGGTAACAACAGGGGGGAAGAAACACTAGGTCGAGGGAGACGATAGGGGTGACAAGGGGTGTTAACAATGTAAATACAATCGTTTGTATTTTAGTCTAACAAAGTGCGGAAGCACAACAGGAACTTAAATCTTAATCCTAAAGTAAGGGGGACCTTAAACAGGGCTTGCCCCTCAGCTCAAGTAGGGCAATGTAAACCACGTGCATAGTCTAGCTGGGCACGCTACCCTAGGTGGAGAGGAGTCTAACTATCGGGAGAGCCCACGTCTAAGGTTCCTGTGTCTTGGTTAACATATCTGAATCATTTGTCAACAGGTGTAACCAAGCACACTACCTAATTAAACAACATAAGCAACGACGGGGGCCTCCGGGGCCAATCCCCCCCCCCCCCGGACTTGTTGGGGGAGTGGGGACTGTGCTTGTGGTGTAGGAATCGGCAAGGTCGGCCAATCTGAAATTTCTGGAGCCGGAACATTTAGAGACCTTGTTACCATAGGTATCTCATCTGGGTGGCATATCACGTATTTGTTCCCACCATGACGGATCTGTAGCTTGAATGGGAAGCCCCAAGTGTAAGGGATGTTGCGTTGTTTCAGAACCTCTAGTAGGGGCCGCAGGGCTTTTCTTTTGAGGAGAGTCAATCTGGATAAGTCCGGAAGAAGTTGGACACTCGTTCCTTGGAATGAGATCCGTTCCAGGTTTCTGGCTTTATTCATTATGGCATCTTTCAACTGATACCGGTGGACCCGGCATATAACGTCTCGGGGCGGATCGGTAGAAGGGGGGCGAGCCTGTAGAGCCCGGAGTGCTCTGTCCAACTCCAGAGGTGCATCTTTTCTAGTATTGCGTTGAATAAAGACCCGCCAGCCGCCACCGCTGTCTTCAGTCACCGCTGCTGCTCCGCTCCCCTTACATTCTGCTGCGGAGAGCGGTCCGTGATCTTGGGCGCACTGGCGTCATCCTGCGCCCGAGGTGAGGAAGATGCCTGTGCCGCTCGTGCGGCGCCGCGGCCCGCGTTCGTCGCCGCCATGTTGGTGCCGGAGGACCTCGTGGCAGCCGGATGGCAGGGGGTCAGGTACCGACTGATGCCTCTCGCTGAGCCCCTTGATGGCGTCGCCGGGACACTCTGTGAGTCCTTCTTCTTCTTTGGGTCCATGTGTGTGCTGATTACCGTGCTGGGTGACAGTGCACAGTGGAACCCGGTGGTGAGCGGAAGCTAGGGCAAGACGCGTCCGCTCTCCTCCATAGCCAGGCCACTCCCACAAGATCTGCTCTTCTTTTAAATTATTATGCCCTTGTTTGTTAGAAAAAAAAATGCTTTAAAATATATGCAAATGAGCCACAGGGGCTCCTGCTCAATAACCCCTCAGCATCATTTGCATATTTTTTACCTTTTTTTTCTAAAAAACAATAATAATAATTCATTTCCTTATTTATATAGCGCAAACAGATTATGCAGCGCTGCACAGAGTTTGCCAGATCAGTCCCTGTCCCCAAAGGGGCTCACACACACACAGTACTCGTGTAGAAGCTACTTCCCCTCCATGTTTGAGATAGACTGGACTGCCAGCCATACATCCCAAATCAAAGAGAACTGATCTAGAGTACCCCTAGCAGCATAGGTAAGTTTATAAACTGGAAGATCAGAGCAATCCATTCAGCAAGAGTAGGGAGTTTAGGAGGTTTCCAGTTCAGTAAAATCCCCTTCCTACCATAGAACATTAGCAAACAAAAGCAAACCCTTTCAAACATAGCATAAAGAATATTGCCTACCAGACCCAGGAGACACACTGGAGGGGAACAGACACCAGCGAGACCCAAACACTCATTAATGTAAGTGCAACATCTCTCAATGGGGACAGGCCTTTCTTCAGGTGGCTGAAGGTAGCTGGGGCCCAGAATACTGGAGTGGCTGACTTGCGGCCTCGGGCAAGCTGTGGTCATGGTGCTTGGTATTGGGACCGGAGGATGGGCCTACAGACTGGCAGCTCTACAGCAGGTGGTGTGTGCAAGAATAATGGAGGGAGAGGTGTATATAGGAATCCCTGGGTGATGAAGGATGGGGAGCCGGTGATGGTGAAGCAGTCTGATCCAGGGATCCCACAGAGGCATGTTGTGCAAATCAACTCATATTTCTTTATTGGAACTTTAACGACAGGCAGCAGCCTAACATCAGCAGCAGGTCTAGTAGGCTGGAAAGCTAGTAGGAGATAACTGGTCCGCAAGAAGGGTTGCTCACTGTCTGGTGGTAACTTCAGGCTGGGCTGGAAATGATGGAACCAAGTCCGAACAGTGGATCTCTGCTCTGGGGTTTAGTCACCGGACTGCCCCAAGGTGTCAGACAGCTGACCTGAGACACATCTGATTCCTGGCAGTGTGTCTGGATGGCATCTCAGTAGGATTTGCACTGGGGACTTGTTTCTCACTCTGTGAACTAAAACCGAATTCCAAGACCAGACCATCTGCTCCCGCCCACAAGGGGTTTTTATACCCACCAAGTGAAGTGGCAGCACTCTCCAATCAGCTTTTAGCTCGGTTTACAGTAACGAACACAGCATATCATTGGTTACAGACAATAGATCATCTATTGTCATCGGCAGGGTTGTTGCATAAGAATGAATGTCCATCCAATAATCCTGAATGGATGGGAATTCCCAGACCATGTGGAAAAAGGTACCAGTACTATCTCCACATCTAATGCACACATCTGAGGGAAGTCTCCATGTCTGACGGAGATGAAAGGGGTCAGCCGGGGCATAACTAGGAGAGACAGGACCCAATAGCAGACTTCTGAATGAGGCCCCCTTCTCGCTTAAAAATATACATATTACACTTATAAATACAGACACATTTATATACCTACATACTTAAACATACAAATCACTCATACACACACATTTTTACACACTTACACATATTTATACACTCTTAGGCTTAATTCACGCAAAAGTATAGCCCCTCAACTCTCCATAGCAATGCATGGCGCATGACGCCGTAACACTGGGAAAGATAGTCCTATCCTTTCCCCGTATACGAAGCGGTACGGTGTCGCACGTGAGCTGCGCCATATCGCTCCGTGCGCCCATTGCAGGCCTATAGGGGACGTATATACGGCCGCAGGCTTGTGGCCATATATATACGTCCCCCTACGGTCGTGTGAATGTAGCCTTATGCACATACGTACACATATAGAGGATATACACGTTAAATATACACACACAGTGCCATATACAGACGTATTGCGTATATACACACATATAGTATCATACACCATAGACACATACAGCATATACACATCACATACACACATCACAGATACAGCATATATACCACATATATGTTATATACATATCATGCTGAACAATGTGCAGCATAATATGTATCTAATAGTGAACACCCTCCCATCTTTAGTGTCAGGTCGGATGACGGGGCCCCCTGACACTGCGGGCCCCATTGCAGCTGTTACCACTGTTACACCCTGGGGGTCAGGTAAACTCGGTGCAGTCATTTGACCTGTATCAACTGATCACGGGTGCTGATGATCGTGAAGCGCCAATTATATGTGAGTTCCTTAAAGTGGCAGTCCTCCAGTTCAGGGATATCCCTGTGCCTTACCATGAAACTTATCTCTGAGGGTGATGGCAGCGTGTTTGGTAGCTGTTTGTAGAAGGTGGAAGTGGGTTTTGCAAGATCTTTGCTTCTAGCGATAGTCTCCAAAGGACTTTAATTGATTTTAGTTTCTCTTTTCCAAATTGCACCTCCAGTGCATGACGCAGTTGAAGGTATCTATAAACGGCAGTAGGTGCCAGATTAAATTCCTGACTAAGGGATGCAAATGTCCTGAGAATCCCTTTCTGGTACAATTAGGTAAGATATTTGACCTCCTTGCACGCCCAGAATTCAAACTCCGGCGAAGAGTACAACTCGGCAGAAAAGGGTTGCGCCACAAGAGACCAGGCCACCATGTTAGAAGTGTAATGTAACCCACGTACATTCCTACCCCCTATAGAGCTGTACAGGAACAGCAAGGTGAAAGCTGAGGAGTTTGCAGCACAGACAAGACACATGTTGTTTTTTGAAATGCATCCAAACCAAAACCCAACCCCTGGGACTACACAGAGGATTCTGTCAGAGTGCAAGGTAAGTTATAACACACAATTATTTTGTGATACAAATGTTTAGAGAAAGCAGAAAGGCAGATGTGCACTGCAGCTGTAATGGGCTTCCGTAACTTGTCTTAGTGAAAATGAGGTCCTTAGTGACATGTTCCCTTTAAAGTTTTTGAAATCTCAAAATCTAGTTCACTTTATAATTTTTTAATAATTGTATTGTATATTTCATTTTGAAAAAATACCTCTTATGTAAAAAAGAACAGAACTTCTATTGGCAATATACTATCTATTATTTATATTGGGCAACCCCAAACATTTAGCTTAATGGCGGACTGTAGTCTGCAGACAATTGAGAAAAATCAGAACTTTCCTTTTCTTTGCTGCTCAACATCAAGATTCAATATATACTGCTCACAAGGGGTCTGCGGATCTCCTCTTGGTACGTAATGGCAGTCAGGCTTCCTCTGGTGAGCACAAGGAGGGCTGTGCTGTCCTCCAAAGAAATGCCACCACACACCATTACTGACCAACTGCCAGGCCGGTCATGCTGAAGGATATTGCAGGCAGCAGATCGCTCTCCACAACGTCTACAGACTCAGTGTGAACCTGCTTTCATCTATGAAGAGCACAGGACGCCATTGGCGAATTTGCCAATCCTGGTGTTGTCATGCAAATGCCAACCGTCCTGCGCAGTGTTGGGCTATGAGCACATTTCCCGTCTGTGGACATCAGGCCCTCATACCATCCTCATACAGTTGTTTTCTAACCGTTTGTGCAGACACATGCACATTTGTGGCTGCTGGAGGGCATTTTGCAGGGCTCTGGCAGTGCTCCTCCTGTTCCTCCTTGCACAAAGGCGGAGGCAATGGTCCTGCTGCTTGGTTGTGGCCCTCCTACTGCCCCCTCCACATCTCCTGGTGGTCTGGTCCTTCTCCTGGTAGCCCCTCCAACCTCTGGACATTACCAAACTGACACAGCAAACCTTTTGGCCACAGCTCACATTGATGTGCCATCCCGGATTAGTTACACTACCTGAGCCACTTGTGTGGGTCGTAGAGTCCGTCTCATGCTACCCCAAGTGTGAAAGCACCACCAACATTCAAAATTGACCAAAACATCAGCCAGAAAGCATAGGTACTGAGAAGTGGTCTGTGGTCCCCACCTGCAGAACCACTCCTTTATTGAGTGCGTCTTGCTAATTGCCTGTAAAATAGAGTGTCAATCAGTGTTGCTTTCTATGTGGACAGTTTGATTTCACAGAAGACTTCACATTGGCGTTGTCTTTCACGTCTGTGGTTCAGTGATTTCAATGGATGCCTCACAAAGCCATTGATTTCTGTGGGTGTTTTCACATTGGATTGTATTTTCACAGAAAAATTATTTTTAATTAATTTTTTTACTGATGCGGATCACGGAAGGCAATAGAAGTCTATGGGGCTTATTTACTAAGGGTCCGCAGCCGCACTTTCATCGGATTTTCCTACGTATTTGGGGATTGCACGGCTGTGACAGGTATATAACAGGGGATTTTGTCGCACGTGATCGGATTTTGCAGCAGCTGCACTGGCTTTCCTGCAACATAATTTAGGGGGCGGGCGTCGGACAATCAAACTGATTCGGACTGAGCGTGGGATCAGCACTTACATGCACCAGGAAGAAGAAGGTGAACTCCGGGGACCTGAGCGGGGAAGCGACACATGCAGGATATCGGGCGCACGATCTTAGTGAATCGCGGCACAGGGCATTATACTCGGACAATGCACTTTCGGTGAACTCCTCCGTAAGTACATAAGTAAATGTGCCCCTATTTCGGTTTTTTTTCACTGATGAGGCTGAAAAACCAGGTGTGACATTTTCAAAGCAATGTTAAAACTTCAGGTTTTTTTGTGGACGTGAAGACAAAATGGAAGAAAAATGGAGACAAAACGCAACGGCAATGTGAAAGAGCCCTTACTTGGAGTGATATTGTGTTTTAAGTGTTCCTTTTATTTTTTTGAGCAGTGTAGTAACAACATTTTATCTAAATTACAATACATTGAATTACTAAAAAAAAGAAATGCTGCTTTGCTAGAAGTCACTCGTATACTCACAGTGAGTACTTTAAAAACGTATTTTATTAAAACACTACGCGTTTCGGTCCCGGTCTGGGACCTTCCTCTGCCCGATGGTTTAAACGAAGTAATAGAATTCGTTTAATAGCATACTTTTTATACATACCCCGTAATAGAGCAATGTGATAACCCCCCACGGTCAACAAGAGCCCATAAGAGCCCGATACAGCTAGGTAGACATGGAATCACGTAAAACCAACAACTTCCGGCAGTTGCTTAGTTACTATAAACAAATCGTCGAGAACACATGTCACTCTAATACCACATGACCGCTATTCCAAAAATAAAAACAAATAAAAACATTTCACATACCAACATAGACTTAATATATTTTAATGTGTATCTCTATGTCCTTTCATATATAATTATATATTTTTTTATACATTTATGCTTATTTTAGAAATTGTGAGTGTCGGCTCGCGATGTCATTTCCGCTATACGTCACTCTGACGTCAGTCTTTTATTGTATATATGTCTGGATGCAAACACATCCAAGAACAGATGTATTTTACACCTGAGGAAGGTCCCAGACCGGGACCGAAACGCGTAGTGTCTTAATTAAATACGTTTTTAAAGTACTCACTGTGAGTATACGAGTGACTTCTAGCAAAGCAGCGCCGTGACAAACGAGATTCTCCATTCCACGTGCATCTTCTTCGTCTGCTTGTTGGTCCATCTTCCTGGGAGAACGGACCATCATACATTCTCGTGGCTGTCAGCTTTGCCGATGCCCAAATACATCCAGATATCCTCAACAACAGAGGTGCTCATCGTCACGCTTTGACTCCCCCACAAACCAGGTGAGAGTTACATTCCAGCATTTCTTTATTGCTCCATTGGGGAAACACTTGAGTCTTTTTTGCGCTTTTTGTCTCCCCTGTTCCTTTCCTCCCATCCCGAGAGAAACACTCGGACCCAGTATCCATTTGTAAAAAAAAGAAATGAAAAATTTGCTTTCATCAATAATTACATTTCTACATATTTCTTCCATACAAAATAATCAACGCTAAGAAAATATGGTAATCTAAAAGGGTTGGTTTCCAGACTAATAGGTAGCCCCTATGACACAACCACTTTAAAGGACATCCTAGATGACTCCTATAACTCTCCTGGTCGTCTTCTTTTGTGCATTAAACTGTTTTATCACATCCCAGAAAAGGCGCCATTCTTGAACATAGCATTGTATAGAATATGCAAATGAGCCACATCTACTCTGGCTTATATTACCTGAGCACCTCCTAGCTCCAGAAGCTGCCAATTTATTAAAGCCCCCATTATTTAAATTTTATCCGGGTCCTGCCCTTGCATCTATAAAACTGCCGGTGACGTCAGTCAGCAGTCTGAATTTTGAGGAGACTTTCCTGGCTTGTAGCTGACTCGAAAAGGAGTATGGTTACGCAAGGAAAGTCTCAGAGCGCATGCGCAAGACTTGCAGGCTGCCAGCTCATGTCTCCAGCAGTCTGAGCGATACTTGGGACCCATCTAAAATTAAAATACACGGAGCGTGAACAAATTATCCGCCCATGAAGCCAGGAGCTGCTCACGTGACATAAACCCAAGTTCCTCTCGCTCATTTCCATATTATATATAACAATTTTTCAAGAATGTCGTCATTCTGGAATGTAATGTTATGTAATGGAAGGCCAGTTATAGGAGTCTACTATCAGTATATCGGATGGTAGATATCCTTTCAGTCATCATTGTTTTAAAGGGATGATTAATTTTGATTAATTCTGATTAATCAGCAGGTGCTGGTCTAAAGCAACAAAATAGCTTCTCCCCATTCACCCCGATCCAACCTAGTGTCTTCTATCACCAGAATCTATCATCAACAATGATGTCATACAAACAGCACCCAGCAATGCAGCCAATCATTGGCCTCCGTTGTGTTTGGCTGTCAACAGCCAAACACAACAAAGGAGACCAAGACCAGTGGAGACCAAGACCAGTGGAGACCAAGACCAGTGGAGACCAAGACCAGTGGAGACCAAGACCAGTGGAGACCAAGACCAGTGGAGACCAAGACCAGTGGAGACCAAGACCAGTGTTGGCTGGAAAGTCTGTGCTGCAGAAAAGGAGAGAGGGAAGTACAATCTTTTGTTATTTTAGACCAGTTCCTGCAAATAATCCAAAACTAATTCTGGACAACCCATTTAATATAAGCTTACACCTGTGCTACGTATCCCATTGACCTACTGAAAATGTTACAAGAACTGCAACCAATTGCCTATAAAAAAAAATTCCACTGCTCTTCTGTTTTCAGTGTCAATTTAAAAGAATGGAACATTAATCCACGACTCCAGAATCGGCAGTATAACCTCCAATGCATATTTTTAATCTTTGTCTACGTTTCCTTTGATGGGAGGTTCTTGAAAGTACCAGTTTAATTTAAACTGGTTGTAGGTTCATCTACGAGGGATGGCACAGATTTCATGGGGTAATGGGGCATTGGTAAATCCTATGGCAGGGGTGAGCTCCAGCTTTGCTCCAGGTGGGGCCTGGAATGTGAAGTTCTGTAGAAGGGTCGTGAAGAACAGGAAAATTTCCATTTTTGCCAAGTTTTCTCCGGCACAACTTCTTTTACCTGGATAAAACAAACAGACAATTAAAAGTGTAAAATTGTGCCAATCCTACTTCTCAAACCGCAGAGGCTGCTGTGATCACAGGACAGAAACCAGAAAATCACCAGCGGGCTTCTTGAATATTAAATTACCCAGCATGCAATTACCCAGAGTCCAATATTGGGGAGGGGGGGGGGGTTGAACTCAAAATTGTTTTTAGAAGCCGTAAATTATTAAAAAGCTATTTTTAAAGGTAAAATAGTGCTGCATATTTTTCTTTTCTTTTCATATCTTATTTTTTTTAACTCACATTCAAACATAGGATATTCTTGTAACATCTGTATCTTGGTCTTCTGCAGTTCGTGCTGTTTGGTTGAGAAGATGCTGGATTCTATCTATTGCTTTTCATTTGTTTGAACAGTGCTCTATTTGCTGGACTGCTAACTCTGCAATCCTTGTTCTGAGCCAGCTAGGGTTAAGGTTCTTACCCTTTCAGAGCCCTGCCCCTTGCACATGGTCATACCCTGATAAAAACCCTGTGTGTTCTTACCTCCATTACGAATTTTAAGTTGGTATTTCCATCTTCTTGACTGTGCTTTGCTTGCCATTTGTTTGTACGTCTGGTGTTTTAATATTTGGCTTACATTCCTTGACTATTCTCCTGTGTATTTGATTGTGTACTTTATATGCCATCTCAGTTGTGACCCGGATTGTCAACCTCCCCTTTGTGTTATATGTTTGTCTGTCCGATTATTTGCCTACGTTTTAGTGTAGGAAATACTGTCTTTGTGGTTGTCCCATATCACCTCAGATGTACAGAGGCAAGCAGGCAGGGCTGTTGGGGGGCTGGAGTTTTAGAGTCCACTGTCCTTTCTATCACCTAGTAATAGTAGAACTAGTAAACTTTCATTCCTCACCCACCAGCAGAAAGTTGTTATTGTGTGTCCTGTTAAAGAAGGCAGGAACTGCAGGACAGACATGGTCACTACTATGTCACATTTTTTAAATTCTTGATTTAGAGACTAATTAATTAAAACTACTAATGCTGCTGTGATCATATTGGAAACCAAAAATGAAAAACAAAATTGAAGGTGATCAGGGAAAGATTTGAGGTTTAGTACTGTGCAGTTAACTATTAGGCTACATTCACACGACTGTATGGAGGACATATATATGGCCGATATACGTCCTCCATAGACGGCAATGGGTGCACGGCGCCCTACGGGAGCGGTACGGTGCTGCACTCGTGGGGCACCGTACCGCTCCATACCCGGGAAAAAGATAGGACCTGTTCTATCTTTTCCCGCAATACGGCGGCGGCATGTATTGCTATGGAGAGGGGCTGTATGGATAGCTGTGCTCACCTCCTCCTCCTCTCCCCGTGCACTGCCGTTGCCCAGTACGGTACGGGCGGGCAACGGCAGTGTGAATGTAGCCTTAGAGATTTGCAAACCCAAACTTTCACTTTCCGGTGAACCCCATGCAACCCAGACATATTGCCAGATTGGCTGCCAAACAGCCGATCCTTTGATTTAACATCCCTACCTAGAATCCATGGCTGTGATTGGCCAAGGAGACACCCCTGGCCAATCAAAGCCATGGCTAGTTGCATTAATATACTGGACTGACTGTTTGGGAGCATATCTGAGTATGCGTCCCAGTTGCCTTTCGCGCATCCAAACGGAAAGTTTAGACCTGCAACTATATAAACTCACTGTTCAGTATGAAGGGGGGATATTATGGTTACCTAATGAGAAGGGGATGAAAGCTTCATTCTTCTTAAACTTTCCATTTGAATCAAGAAAATGTCCAGGATAAAAGTCTTCTGGTTTCTCAAAGTAATCTTTATCTCTCAGAGCGGAGTGCAGCAATGGGATGACAATCGTGCCCTGGGGGGGAATGTGAATATACATATATGCATGTTACCTCATTATAATGTAACCCGTGACAAAATTAAAAGGGGTTTTCTAGCCAAGTTACTTTATGACAAATAGGGTTTGTTGTCCCACTCCCTTGCTCTGGTAGCAATGCTCCTTTAACTACTGGAAAGAATGCAAATAAATGGAAAACTCCTTGGAAAACTTATTTGCATTCTTCCCAGAATTTCCTAGTGGAGCATCTATGGCTTTAAGTCTCCACGCACCTTTAAGGTGGCCTTAATTAGCAATCTCTCCTTAAGGAGAACACCTACTGTCTGACCTTAGTCAATAGCCTCTCACACAGCCAAGTCCGTTCCCTACGCTGTATTGAGGAGACCCAACCAGGTGGAGATAGTGCTGTCTACAGTTGGGAGTCTGTTCCTAATGGAATAGATACACTGGTTTGGCTTAATCCCACAACATGTTTATAGACTTCTTGTAGATCATACTTGGTGTTAAGGAGGCTGCCTTTCAAGGTAGCAAAAGGAGGTATTGTTTTCCATTTAACACCTTGGAAAACTTACTTGCATTCTTCCCACAATTCCCTAGTGGAGCATCTATGGCTTTAAGTTTCCACATGCCTTTAAGGTGAGCTTAATTGGCAATCTCTCCTTAAGGAGAACACCTACTGTCTGACCCTTAACTACTGTAATGCACTTTCTCCTGACACCAAACGAAACATTAGGAGAGGCCATTGCCTGATTGGCTGAGTGTCCTCCGCTAGGATTTGCTGTTATATGATGAGACACCTAGGAAGTGCAATGGTCATGTGTATGTATAATTATAGTATCTGCTCACTTTTGGAAGAAAATAGTCTCTGAAAGTAATATCTTTTGTGGTTGCATGTGGGATACTTCCAGGTACAATGTCTCCAAATCTTTGAATTTCATGAATGACGGCATCAGTATACGGCATTTCCTTCCTGTGTTCAACTTGTGGTTGAGCAAAACCTATAACATTTTCAATCTCATCTTGCACTTTTCCTGTTAGGTAAAAGAAATACATTTTTCTTAGAAATAAAAATATTTTGTTAACAAAATGAAACAAAATTACAACTATTAAATGAATTACAATAAGCAATTGTATTGAGGGGTGAGTGTAGTGCCCATTATTGTACCACAAAATAAAAACTTGTCAATTTTTAAATTTAAAAGTCTAATTTCCCTTATGTTTCCATACTAATGAACATCAAGAAATTATTAAAAGGCCATACATTGTACCAAGTCCCTTAAAAGGGAATCTATCACCATGATGAAGGACTGCATGCAAATGAGCCTGAGGGGCTCCATAGGCGTTAGAGCCTGGAGCCCCTTTAGGTTATCCTCTAATTATAATATATTGTTAATAGTCCAGGGCCCTTTGTATAAAAGAAAAAGAGATTAACTTATGGGCATTCTAATGCTCCTTAATACGGGTGTGACCTCTACCTCCCATCAAGTTATGCCCCTCCTAACTTCATATAACAACACCACAAACTTTTTTTCATGTATTTAGCTGTTGGTCCTACATGGTTACTTACTCTGGATGTCAGGATATTTCATCATTAACAATAGACCCCATCGCAGAGTAGTTGAGGTGGTCTCCATTCCAGCAGCAAATAGATTGCTGACCAGTTTGCCCAGGTTTTTATGGGTAAAATATAATGTAGATTCTGGCTTTCCCTACATAAGAATATCGAAAATCAGTACAAAATAATAAATAATGATGATAAATATTTTAAAAGGGTTGAAAAAAAGTATGGAAGCAACTAAATAATGATTAAACTATTTATATTATTTTTCTCATTTTATATCCATCATAATATGGTAGCCCCCCGCCCCCCTTTGAACAACTTATACTACACCTCTTGTTGTTTCGCGAGGAAGGCATCAATGAGGTTCCTCGGATTGTTAATATCCAGTTCTTCCTCCTTTCTGGTGAACGTGTCTCGTACAAACTTCTGCATCTCAATGTTGTTTTTAGAGATTTTTTGATGGCTCCCAGGTAGCCAGCCAATCAGTGAGGGATAACTGTTGTACAGCTTTAATGCAAAAATTAACATGGATCAATTATAAACTTGTATATGACAAATACAATAAACGCATCTGATCACTAGTCGTGTCACTTGAGTGGGTGCAGTGGGTACAATTTTACCCAAACCATCGCCAGTTACTCTTCTGGCCCTATAGGTCTGCTGCCAATAAAGATTATTGGCCAACTATCATGGTCATGTGATTTTGCTTGAGGCCCCCCACACAACAGATCCTCTCTGATGAATGAATAGAAGCCATGTTTATTGTCAGGGTCTTTAATTAGATGATTTTCTATCCAACCTATAAACAACTATTCAAGATGCATTTTGGAAACAGCTTAGATACAGTCGGTTAGCTCCGTATTACATAATATCCCTATAGTGGAAACTTGGAAACTGCGACTCAGCTCCATGAAGAATGAATTCTTGTGTAACTGAAGCTCAGATCCAGTGACTCGGCTCTATGTATGGTAGACACCGCCATAATATTGTATGTATATACCAGCTGTACATAGTGAGATATGATTACACTCCAGTTATATCCAGTGACATCTTCTCTGAATGTAGTGAGAATTGACTAAAAAAGGAGAACATTGCATCTCAAGCAGCTGCATATTTCTGTATAGACTTAGTGAAGTTGGCTCCACCTTTTCAAATCTAACAAAATGTTTAAAATGTTTTTTTACCGCAATCGTTTTTAAGATATTAATAAAAGTTTGCAGTGGTCATTAGAGGTCAACCAGCCCCCCCCCTCAAAATTATCCAAATGAAACAAAACTGGTTCTAATCAACAAAATATTAATATTAAAAGAAATATTAACAACTGTAAAAGGTCAAAAGGTCAGCCGGACAACCACATTAACCGAATTAAACAAAACTGGTGTCAAACGTTTGTGCTGCTAATGTATTGATCAATTTTCCCTTACAAAGTACAATGTAAAAATCTAAAATGGGGGGGGGGGGGAAGGAACGTTTCTTACTGCTGAACTCACTCCTGACTTCAACATCGGCCCACAAAAAAAGCAACAAAGTGGTTCTCCAGGCATTAAGGGGTTATTTTTACATCCTGTAGAAGCCTTTTAAGATCTTCATAAAGAAAACTCTTATTCCTATGCCACTGTTTTTATGTTATTATATTAGAAAAATTGTTGTTGCTTGAAAACAATGGTTAATAGTTCTAAACAAATTCTAGTGTTATCCCAGGAATAGCGTTACCAGAGAGTCTTTTGAGGTCATTATATACAATTAAAGGGGCACCTTCAGACCTTTCAGACCCGCCAAATATCTGTGCAAAGTGGCTGCCGTGCTTCAGTGAGCGCTACCTTTTCTTCTGCTGGCCTGGATGTAACAGTGACTAATAACAGCTGAGGTCAGCAATTTCCTATTCCAGATAATGGAGTGTGGTCACCATACACGCTGCACTTATACATAGCCATTCCCTTTCCTATTCCGTAGATGAATACATACCCGGATCATTATGCTCTCCATGATCCTGATGTTATCATTCACTAAATTCATGAGCTTCAATATAGTAGGATCATCATAGTCATATCTGTATTCCATCAGTATGGAGACAATTATGTTGGCCACAGCGGCGTTTATGATGGTTTGATTATTAAAAGGTTTTCCTGAAAACAAAAACGTGGGATATTTCTGAATGAAAGGTTTGTGAGGTTTTTTTTTTTTAGTTTTTCATTTCAATTTGAACTTTTTACCTAGTTAGTGTGACCCTCTAGTCCAAACTAAAAATTCCCATAGTCAAGTAGAGTGAATAGACCTGGGGCCTTCTGTATGAAAGTTGTGCCCTTATTTGTCCATTATAGAGACATGTTTCCAGGTCACAAAAATATGATATGAAAGTCCCTTACATAGGTGATAAGACCCTTGACAATGGCATGACCATGTGATTAACCTCATGTCTTGAAGGGGGCTTAGATATTCATGACATCATCAACTTTCACTCCATTTCCTTCAAAAGACTTGATAGGATTCAGCAGCACCCTGGTAAATTATAGCCATTGCTAGTTGCCAGGAGCATGAATTTGCTGGATTGGCCACCAATTCGGAAATATGGCTGGGTCAGATGGTCAGACCTGTACGCCGAACTTGATCATCGGGTTCGCTCATCTCTAGTTCTGGATCCTTAAAACATCCCATTAACCAGTATGCTGGGTTTGTAGGTTGACTTATCCCCCCCCCATGCATCCATAATAAAAATGAAAACTATTTGATTCAAGAACACCTATTGTTTTATGTATGCAGCTCCTTTGTATACTCCTATCTCCATGGTAACATACACAATGAGTTGAACATACTCACCTTTATAAGAGCTGAATGTCTTCAGTAAACATTCACACTCCTCCATGATCTGATCCTCGATGCCCTTCTTCCCCATTCCAAAGTCCCGTAATGTGGACAGAGTGAACCTTCTCATGGCTTTCCAGGTCTCTCCGTTAGACAATAGGATGCCTGTAAGAAATGAAGGAGATCACATAGCTGTTCCTGTCCCGATTCAGCCTTGAAGATTTTTACATAAAGCAAGAGCCTTATAAGTCGTTGGCCAGCACATTTTTGCATCCCTGCACATGGGACATAATTGATCTGTTATCAAAGATATTAGTGCACATTATGAATTTGCCGCCTGATGAATTAAAACTTTGGTCTAACTGTAACTCTTCCTGCAAAAAACTAGACCTTACTTGTCCATTTGGCTGTTAAAAGGTTTTTTTTTTTTAAATGTATAATATTAATGTTATTCCTACGAGTTTATGGAGCTTCCCCTTCTTAGAAAATGTGCAGTTGGTTGCTGGGTCTTTGGCAAAGATGGAAATACATCCTTAATGTCAAACATGGCCGACACATGATTACACAATGGCTTTAGTGGACAATCCTACTAGGAGTTCCGGGATCAGCCAAGTGTAGTTCTACTTTGCCGGAAGTTATAGTTACAGAATTGGTGAAGTGCAGTTACAAAACTTATGCTACACTGGCTTTGCCCTATATGCGGGGTCCACGTTTACTTCAAGTCCCCAAAATGCCAAAACCAACTCATTGTAATCTGAAGGAAAACCCTTATTTTGCCGCTCTCCCAGAAATGAAGGACTACACCATCATTAACTACAAGGATAAACGATAACATTTTGGAATAAAATACATTAAAATATTTTTTTTGGAACCTTTAAATTTTGACCTCCTTTGATGGTAACAAATATTTACCGTGGTCATCAGATACTTTAATTCCAATTGGTGTGACCGGTCTTCCAGCAAATTCCTCAGCGTTATTGATGAGAGCTTCTTTCACGGTGTCGAAACCACACAGGACAACGAGCCTCTGCGCCCCCAGATAGACACTGAATACCGGGCCGTACTTCTTCGATAACTAGGAATAGAGGAGAGTGAGTACTAGTGTAGGCAACATAGCAGCGGTGTCAAAACTACTACTCTTAGAGCCCGCTAGGAGTTGAAGTATTTCAAAAGAGTTGAGAGTGGAGGAACAAGAGTGCATGTCCAGTGGGGGAGAGAAAGGCCCCGTAGAGAGTAAGAATGCTACTCTAACATTTCGTTAACTGCATGTGTTACCACAATGTTAGTGCATGAGTTAACATCGTGTTAATTATTTTGTTCTGTAGATGGAAATGTTAACATTTAATGTTAATGTTTCCTTAGGCAAATCTCTCTTCAGCTGCTAAACGCCACGTGAGGCTGCACTGTCAACTGTTCACCCTCAAGTGGGTGTACACTGGGGGTCGGTACATATATCAGACACATAAATCAAGTTTGTCAGAGTAATTTGCTCACGTCCAAGCAACCTAAGATTTAGAATTTCTTGGGTAGGTTGTAAAATGTATGCACATATGTGACTTTTTGGAAAATTCTACAACCTTTTGGATTGGCTCCTTGACCATGTCTGACTTGTCATCCGAATAAAGGACAAATCTTTTTACCTCCATGAAGGAATTTTGGGGTTTCAAAGTGTTTATCACGTGCATATTCCCAATAATCGGTAACGGCATTGGTCCAGGTGGAAAGTTTATGCTTCTTTTCTGATTCTTATAAAACTTGACTAGAAATATGATGACGACAAAGGACACGAGAACGGAGATGAGGCCCATGGTGACAACGTCCACCAAGAATCTAGAAAAAGGGGACAAATATACAATGGGTTAATCTATTTTATACAGTTAATTCCATTTAAACTTCACATCATTTTGACCACTAGATGGAGCCTTTTGGCATTGTACTTTTAGTAATGGTAATAGAGACCATGGAGGAGTTTTAGCAGGACTTGTTTTCTGATGTACAAGTCCTGAAATATTTGCCTTTGCTAGGAAATGAGCAGAAATTGCTATTACTTTCCCCTTCTAGGTCGGCACGGAGGGGCGTGAAGGGTAAGGTGGACTGGCACAGGGTTTGTTATACCTGTGCATTTGATGTATACAGCAGCCGGCTTTAAAGAATGTATTTCTATACCAAACATTTTTCAACTACCAATTAGTCAAATGGCCAGTTAATATTCCACTCTCATCCAAATGTATGGGGCTGAGCTGCAATACAAAACGTCTTCACTGCGAAAAAATTTGTGATCCTCTCTCTGCTTCTATGCCAGTGTAGCGATAAATCCCCACCTTCTGCTTTGAGTGTTGCTATTTTTTAGATTATCTAATATATAAAGCTGAGTCTATGTGTGTATATGTATGTATGTGTGTGTATGTGTGTATGTCCGCTAAAGGATTCTGCACCGTCGTGTTTGCAGTCACCAAATTTTGCGCAGCCACTCCCTGTGTCTCAGGGAACGTCATAGATTCGGTTTTGAGCCGAAATTTTAACCCCAACCTTTCCAAAAATCCACTTATTAACCAACATGTACAGGAGACATTGTCTGCTTCTGCTGTGGCAGTTAGAAGCTGAGCCGTGAGTGGCTGCTGTTCTGCCACAGGTCATTAATATGAGCTCTGAGCTGTGATTGGTTACTATAGGCAATGAGTAGACCCTGATGTCTGAGGCAATATGGATACAGAGATACAGAGACAGGGGGATATGTATCAGAAGTGTCTGAGGTAAAACTGTGTCCAAGTTGCCCATGGAAACCAATCAGAGATCAGCTGTAATTTTATAAACAGCTATTCAAAAATGAAACTTGAGCTCTGATTGGTTGCCATGGGCAACTAGAGCAGTTCTGTTCAGACACTTCTGATAAATCTCTCCATAGACAAAGTGAGAAAAGGAGACCGACACAGTCAATGGAAAGAGGGTGCCCGATATTGACAGTCACTGGAAAGAGGGTGCCCGAGATTGACAGTCACTGGAAAGAGGGTGCCCGAGATTGACAGTCACTGGAAAGAGTGCCCGAGATCGACAGTCAGAGACTGTCTATAGATACATATAAATAATTTTTTTGTTAACCCATTCATCATTTATTTATTATCCCGGGCAGTGCCTGGAGCTAAAGCTAGTATATTCTGATTCTAGGCAGTGAGGCTAGTACAGAACTAATCTAACACAAGCAGAAGTGGCATTTAGTAACATACAAAACTTCATGACAAATTTTCTCAGCATTGACTGATCACAGCCAAATTTGCCCCTTGAGTCTTCAGCTCTTTGCAACACATTTCCACTTAAAACAAAATAGTCACTCACAGTATACAGTTCCTTGAATAACAAATATGTCCCGCACTGCGCTCCTAAATAAAATAAACATAGTCCGCACAACTAAATAGAACATTTTATGCCCCACACCTATATCATACATACACCTCACAACATCTGACCATACTATGCCCCTGCGTATATTATATAAACTCCTCACACCACAACTAACCATACACCCCCACACATTTCATACATACCCATCACACCCCAAGTGACCACACTGTAACACAAAATTTATCATTATATACCCATCACACCACAACTGACCACACTGTTACCTGTGTCGCCCCAGCAGCCTCCATATCCTCCTCTGCTGAGCAGGCTTCTGTGTGACTACATCATTGTGATGCCCTGGTCCTTAAGGCCGGTGCGAGCAGAAGTTAGAAGCCACGTCATGCCACAAACAATCACATATGGCTGGATTTGATATTACAAGTTAATTTTTACTTTAAAGGGGTTGATTACTCGAAAACTATTTTACTTCCTGTACACATATTTAAATAAAATCCCACAGGATTAACAGGGTTATAGGACATTCTTAAAAATTTTTATTGTTTTTGGTTCAAGTATCACAGTGTCCGTCAGTTACTTTACTGGTCGTGACAGAATTTCCAGCAGTTATTGGACCCACTTCAGCAAATCAGTGGCATCAATGAGGAAAAGTACTGGAGGTTCAATTTCTGCCTGTTTTTGTCTATGAGAACGTGAATAATTTGGATGCCACATGTTTATCATCCCTGTGCCATCCACATACTGTATCTCATCTGTAAATCCAAACATAGACAAATATTGTGCCATCTATACGTGCAAAACATGTTGGGATTTTTTTCCCTCGCTTTGCAAATTTTTCGGGCAATTAGTAAATTTGAGACTTTGGTCCAAAGAGCAACAGAAAAAAAAATAAACAATAGACTCACCCCAAAGGTAAATCAGGCCCAAAACCTTACAAAAAAACCCCCTCAAAACCAAAATTTTTACAGACTTAAGATAACTGCCCCCCCAGTGTGCTTATTCCTGACCTCGTGCATTACAGTGGAAGACGTGCTATTGGGGTGCAGCTCCTCACTGTGGAGTTTCAATTGCAGAACGCAATTAAAATTGAGACCTGTCAATCTGTGGACTAGCCTGCCTCAGGCGCTGGTCACAGCAGGGACAGCAGAGCGCTTCAAGAAGGGTCTAGATGCCTTTTTACACCTAAATAACATTGATGGTTACGTTATATAGAATTGTTTCCCCTAAATCCCTTCCTCATCCAATCCCTTCCCTTCCTTGGTTGAACTTGATGGACAAATGTCTTTGTTTCAACCATATAAACTATGAAACTATAAAATGCCACGTGAGAGCACAACCCGACTTTTGCAATAGAGTGGTTATCCCCTCCACTATACTATAGGAAGATAGCAATGAATGAGTTAATTCTGATCTAATGTTAACCCATTTAATCAGAAGTTATAAAAAATACCATTAAAGGGCATCCACTACTAGGATGATGGACAGTATGCAAATGAGCCTCACGGACCCCATAGGTCTTAATAAAGCCCGGAGCCCCTCAGGCTCATTTGCATATGCAACACCCTCGCCGATGCAATGGCGAGTGGGTGCTTGCGAATAAGCCCCATAACAACATCACCACATCACAAAGGGGAAATTGCAGTGGTTAATCCTGCCTGGCAAGGCAGATGTTAATCTGTGATGTAATAATGTCAATCAATATCTGTGTTACATCCTGTCTCTGTGAACTGAGAGGTAATTGGAGGAGCAGCCACCACCTGACCAAAGGGAGGTAATAAAACCCCCTGGCCAGGAATGTTCTAGAGAACACTCCGAGAGAAGCCTCTCTCAGGAGAGAGAGGAGAGCAGTCTCTCCCAGAAGGGAGAAGAGACCGGTCCTAGTCAGGCCCTCTGGGTCTGCAGGACGCAAGCAGAGAGTAGTTAGCTGAGCAGTAGCTCAGAGTCTCTAGCACACCAGACCAGTGCAGGAAGAGCCTAGCCCCTGCCTGAAGTGGAGAATAAGACTAGAGTTAGTGTAGTGAGGAAAGGGGTATCATCCTACCTTCAAGGGTGATACCTGAAGAGATCCAGGACCGAGCTGAAGCCTCCTCTAAGGACACAGCTGCCTCCCAGCCTGCCCTATACATCCAGGCTGGTGAACTACATCCTGTGGCTCCCTCCAAATACCTCTCCAGTACTCCACCATCTTGTTAAAGGCACGTTTGCTGCGGTTCCTGCGGTTCCAATAAAGAACTGTAAGTGTTTCTGTTCAACCTCTGCCTCCATCTGGTCCCTGCTACTACCCCTGCCTACATCACCGGCACCCTGTCCATCACCCAGAGACTCACACTCGGGACATTAAGGGGTTGCCCCAGGGAGATCCGCTATAGCAGCCTCTCCCTCATCTTTTCTTGCCAACACCACCCTGCTGGAGACCTGCCAGGCTGTAGGACAGCCCTCCGGTTCCCCCGTACCAAGCACCGTGACAATAGCGTGCTTAGGCCGCAACCGCCAGCCACTCCGGTACAGCGGGCCCCGGCTGTCTCCAGGCCTCACCTCAAGGGCTAGGCCCCGGTGGGGGATGTTGCACATATATTCCTTCATCCTGGTGGTAGATGTCCTTTTAAGTCTAGGAAATTTTCCCGATTCCCCATGGTTCAAGCATCACAGCACCTGTCAGTTTGTGACTTTCCCAGATGTGCCGGAACGGACAACAGTCAGGGGACCCACTTCCGAAAAGCAGTGGCATCAGCATCCCTTTATTTATGTGAAACAAGTGAATTTTGGGACCTCGATGATGAAATTGATCCTTACAGCTCATACAAGAGTGTCCTAAAATTGGGGGGTTCCACAATGTTAGAGTCTGGATCTGAAACCTTTAAAGGGGTTTTTTGTTACCCCCTGCCCGTTGAGATTTCCAATATTCTGAGAAAAACCTGTTTCTAGAAGTCTATTCTTGATTGTTTGAATCTCACCTTTAGATTTCAGATTGAATACAAGGCTCAGTTCACAGGTTAGTTATTATCCCGGTTGTTACATCAAAGATTGTAAGAAAATTCCAGCGGTGGAGACAATGCAGACAAAAAAAAATAAAATAAAAAAAAAGGTATCATGGCGGCCGTGTTCACACATGGCGTTTACAAACGCGATAAAACAGCTGCAAACTTTTACAAAACGCTATTGTTAACACATGTCAAAAGTCACATTCTATGTTAACAACAAGCAGGCAAATCTCCGCTCCTCAGCGTTTCCAAAACGCAATGTAAACACCTCGTGTGACCGCAGCCGGAAAGGTAGAACGGTTATCATCCGCGCACGTTTTGGTTGTGGTTGTGTTTATCCTACGCATTCATGACGGATCTGATACAGTACACACTGGGCTGGAGCGGCGCCAATCATGTGATCAGAGTTTTATTGACCTCCATCTCACTCCCCCCGTACGCCCCCTCTCCTGTACAGGCAATGCTGGGCCAAAATTTGGGAATGCCATAAAAACACGGGTTGGGGTAATATTTTTGCATAACATCTGCAGGTAATTTACAATATTCATGTAATAAAGTGACTTTTGGATAATACTTGCAGATATATTACAACATATTATAAGGTCACTGATTGGCTGCAGACATTTTTGCAATAAATATCAGATTCTGCTGCAGGTGAATGGACCAGAACAAGCTCCACAGCAACAAATGAGATAGACACAGCCTGTACCTACAGTGCACCCCCGGGGTCACTTACTACACAGCATGGAGGATACCACCGGCCTCCGCTCTTCTTCTCTCCTCTGTGTTGTTAAACCCTGAGAGAGTATTTAATGCCTCTGCTGAGTCACTTGTTGAAATTTGACCAGGATCTGCCCCCGAAACATCCTAAAGCTACTCCCATTAACTCCATAATTGCCAGGTCATTAACTCTAGAATTTCCAGGTCATTTTTCAAGCTCAATTTTGACTTTGGCTTTTAGCAGATGCAGTGGAAACGCAATGTAACCTTAGCATGGGATCAAGGCTAAAGCCAGTGGAATGCGTAAAAAACGCAACGCACAACGCGACGCAGCACAACGCGACGCAGCGCATCATGTGAATGTGCTCTTAGGCCGGCTTTTTTTTTGCTTTTGTGTCATTGCGTTTTTTTGCATCAGCTTTCCGTCTTTTTAAATGGGATTTTTGATAAACAGGCGGTCCCCTACCCCTAGTTATAGACAGACCCCTGTGACCTCTGGTGACCTCTCTGGATGTTACTATAGTCCCAGGCTGCAATGATCAGCTGTAAGGTGTCTGTAATGAAGCTTTATTCATAATCCTTGGTCCCATTACAGTAAAAAGAAATGTAAAAACTCCAATTGTCACTGGCGCAAAACCAATTTTGCCTGGATCTACAATCTACAATAAAATATACAGTTCCGACTTACATACAAATTCAACTTAAGAACAAACCTCAAAAACCGATCTTGTATGTGACCCGGGGACGGCCTGTGGTGACAAAGCTGCACCCACCGGGGCGAGCCGCGGCCCAATCGCATCAGCGTTTCGCAGACAAAGTGTTACGTGTGGCACCAGCTTTATAGTACTAGTCTTCTGATATGGGAAAGTGGGCCCCCTAAACATCTCGGGCCCTGTTGCAACCGCACCCTCAAGTTACACCCCTGACAATGGATATAGATTGTATCATAAGGAATTTCTTCTAATCATCCCAACATCCCTTTTACATTTTTCTGCCTCTCACTCAGGTCACACGACATAGAATAAGGACAAAACAAAGAGCAAATCCTATGTCTATGTTTGCTAATTTCAATGGTCATAGACGCATGATCATCCATGAATGATACACGGAGTGCGAAGGTCCACGGGGCCATCATGTGCGTCCTGCATAACTGCACAAGTTGTGTACAGGTAGCCATAGGCAGCAGTCACACGTTCCGCTAACATGGATGGGAATCTGCCCAATCGCATATGTGTTGCCAGTGAAAGACATGTGGTTGGTAACCAGCATCTAAATATAAGACATCTGGTGCTGGTTACCGATCCCATGTGTTTCACTGGAAACGCATATGCGATTGGACTGAGTCTCACCACCACGTGTGCGCTAGTGTTGCGGAAATGCAGAATCAAAGTAATCGGTAGCTTGCCACAACCCATACAATGTGTAACCTGTGCCCGCCATGCACTTTGATTCTGCTTCTTATCAAAGCACTACAAAACCCGCAATGGTAACACATTTGTTTAATGCATGCGTTAACACTGCGTTTTGTAAATGCAAATGTTAACATTACTGTAACTAGGTAAATCACTTCTCCTCAGCTGTTTTATTGTGTTTAAAAACGCACCCAAAACGCCACGTGTGAACGCGCCCTTTAACTCATTTGAACGGCAGATTTAGATAGCATGAATCTCATGCTGTACATACCCTGCATGGAGTCCCTAATGCTACTTATAGATGTATCTTGCCACTGGGTCCCTAATAGAGATGAGCGAACACTAAAATGCTCGGGTACTCGTTATTCGAGACGAACTTTTCCCGATGCTCGAGTGCTCGTCTCGAATAACGAACCCCATTGAAGTCAATGGGAGACTCGAGCATTTTTCAAGGGGACCAAGGCTCTGCACAGGGAAGCTTGGCCAAACACCTGGGAACCTCAGAAAAGGATGGAAACACCACGGAAATGGACAGGAAACAGCAGGGGCAGCATGCATGGATGCCTCTGAGGCTGCATAATCGCACCATTATGCCAAAATTATGGGCAACAGCATGGCCATGACAGAGTGACAGAATGAAGCTAGATAGCATCTAAAACATCCAATAATTGACCCTGACACTATAGGGGACGGCATGCAGAGGCAGCGGCAGCAGGCTAGAGAGTGTCATGGCGACATACCCTAAATGGACTCAGGCTTCAAACCAATGGGTGGCAGAGAGGAACCAAAGGAGGTGAGCAAGAAGCGCTCAAATAATATCGGTACATGATAAAAGTTTGCCAGTATATTTTGTGGATTACACAGCAGGGTGGCGACAAAGTTAACATGGAAGCCATGAAAACAACCCAAAATTCTGCCTGACACAGCTCGTTTGATAAGGGGACCATGTATGGAGGCAGTGAACTAGTAGTAGATTAAAGGTGCTGCAGTTAAAACTATGTTAGTTGGATCTTGGCATGGAGCTGGCGCTCCGCTGCCAGGCGAGCTTTCGCCAATCCAAGCCCCTGTCTCTAGGCTACTCCCCAAACAGCACTTCTAAGAACCTTTTGTATAAGATCAAGTGTAGTAGCGTTCTTATAAGTTTAGGATATGCCGGGTGAGGGGAATGTAAACAGATGCGCAAGAAGCGCTGAAATAATATCCCTAAATGGTAAAAGTTTGCAAGTATATTTTGGGGATTACACAGCAGGGTGGCGACAAAGTTAACAACTTTGATGTGGAATGCCCTGTAATAGCTCTTGGGCGGTGTGCCTTTTATCGCCTAGGCTCAGCAGTTTCAGCACCGCCTGCTGTCGCTTAGCGACGGCACTGCTGCTGTGCCTAGAGCTACCGACTGATGGCGCCATGCCCACGGATGGTAATTCGGAGGAGGAGGAGGTGGAGGAGGGGTTGGGAGGAGGTATAGTAGGCCTTTGAGACCTGGACCGAGGTAGGCCCCGCAATTCTCTGCGTCGGCAGTATATGACCAGCCCCAGGGTCAGACTCGGTCCCAGCCTGCACCAAGTTAAGTGTAGTAGCGTTCTCATAAGTTTGGGATATGGCGGGTGAGGGGAATGTAAACAGATGCGCAAGAAGCGCATGATGCGCATGGAGCTGGCGTTCCGCTGCCAGGCGAGCTTTCGCCAATCCAAGCCCCTGTCTCTAGGCTACTCCCCAAACAGCACTTCTAAGAACCTTTTGTATAAGATCAAGTGTAGTAGCGTTCTTATAAGTTTAGGATATGCCGGGTGAGGGGAATGTAAACAGATGCGCAAGAAGCGCTGAAATAATATCCCTAAATGGTAAAAGTTTGCCAGTATATTTTGTGGATAACACAGCAGGGTGGCGACAAAGTTAACAACTTTGATGTGGAATCCATGAAAACAACCCAAATTTCTGCCTGACACACCTCGTTTGATAAAGGGACGATGTATGGAGGCAGCTATATGGACGACTTTTGGAGGTAGCAATGGAGACAACGTGTGGAGGCTGCTATGGAGACAATTTAATTTGGATAGTGCCTGTATGTGGCAGTCCCAAACATTTTTCAAACCAGAGGAGCAGGTAGGTGGCCCTCCAGTAAAATGGGATAGATTGAGTGCCTGTATGTGGCAGTCCCAAAAATGTTTCAAACCAGAGGAGCAGGTAGGTGGCCCTCCAGTAAAATGGAATAGATTGAGTGCCTGTATGTGGCAGTCCCAAAAATTGTTCAAACCAGAGGAGCAGGTAGGTGGCCCTGCAGTAAAATGGAATAGATTGAGTGCCTGTATGTGGCAGTCCCAAAAATTGTTCAAACCAGAGGAGCAGGTAGGTGGCCCTGCAGTAAAATGGAATAGATTGAGTGCCTGTATGTGGCAGTCCCAAAAATGTTTCAAACCAGAGGAGCAGGTAGGTGGCCCTCCAGTAAAATGGAATAGATTGAGTGCCTGTATGTGGCAGTCCCAAAAATTGTTCAAACCAGAGGAGCAGGTAGGTGGCCCTGCAGTAAAATGGAATAGATTGAGTGCCTGTATGTGGCAGTCCCAAAAATTGTTCAAACCAGAGGAGCAGGTAGGTGGCCCTGCAGTAAAATGGAATAGATTGAGTGCCTGTATGTGGCAGTCCCAAAAATGTTTCAAACCAGAGGAGCAGGTAGGTGGCCCTCCAGTAAAATGGAATAGATTGAGTGCCTGTATGTGGCAGTCCCAAAAATTGTTCAAACCAGAGGAGCAGGTAGGTGGCCCTCCAGTAAAATGGAATAGATTGAGTGCCTGTATGTGGCAGTCCCAAAAATTGTTCAAACCAGAGGAGCAGGTAGGTGGCCCTGCAGTAAAATGGAATAGATTGAGTGCCTGTATGTGGCAGTCCCAAAAATTGTTCAAACCAGAGGAGCAGGTAGGTGGCCCTGCAGTAAAATGGAATAGATTGAGTGCCTGTATGTGGCAGTCCCAAAAATGTTTCAAACCAGAGGAGCAGGTAGGTGGCCCTGCAGTAAAATGGAATAGATTGAGTGCCTGTATGTGGCAGTCCCAAAAATGTTTCAAACCAGAGGAGCAGGTAGGTGGCCCTGCAGTAAAATGGAATAGATTGAGTGCCTGTATGTGGCAGTCCCAAAAATTGTTCAAACCAGAGGAGCAGGTAGGTGGCCCTGCAGTAAAATGGAATAGATTGAGTGCCTGTATGTGGCAGTCCCAAAAATGTTTCAAACCAGAGGAGCAGGTAGGTGGCCCTCCAGTAAAATGGAATAGATTGAGTGCCTGTATGTGGCAGTCCCAAAAATTGTTCAAACCAGAGGAACAGGTAGGTGGCCCTGCAGTAAAATGGAATAGATTGAGTGCCTGTATGTGGCACTCACAAAAATTGTTTCAAACAGAGGACCGGGTAGGTGGCCCTCCAGAAAAATTAAATGCATGAAGTACTATAGCAAGAGCCAGTGGGCCCTGTCAAAAAATAGCCAGTTTCCTCTGCTTTACTGTACAAAGAGGAGGAGAAGGAGGAAAATGAGGAGGAGGAGGAGTGGATCAATTATTCAGGTTGAGCTTCCTTCACCTGGTGGAGATTGGAAATTCTGAGAAATCCAGCCTTTATTCATTTTAATAAGCGTCAGCCTGTCAGCGCTGTCAGTCGACAGGCGTGTACGCTTATCGGTGATGATGCCACCAGCTGCACTGAAAACCCGCTCGGACAAGACGCTAGCGGCAGGGCAGGCAAAACCTCCAAGGCGTACAGCGCCAGTTCGTGCCACATGTCCAGCTTTGAAACCCAGTAGTTGTAGGGAGCTGTGTGATCATTTAGGACGATGGTATGGTCAGCTACGTACTCCCTCACCATCTTTCTGTAAAGATCAGCCCTACTCTGCCGAGACTGGGGACAGGTGACAGTGTCTTGCTGGGGTGACATAAAGCTGGCAAAAGCCTTGTAAAGCGTACCCTTGCCAGTGCTGGACAAGCTGCCTGCTCGCCTACTCTCCCTCGCTACTTGTCCCGCAGAACTACGCACTCTGCCGCTAGCGCTGTCAGAAGGGAAATACTGTTTCAGCTTGTGCACCAGGGCCTGCTGGTATTCATGCATTCTCACACTCCTTTCCTCTCCAGGGATGAGAGTGGGAAGATTTTGCTTGTACCGTGGGTCCAGGAGAGTGAACACCCAGTAATCGGTGCTGGAATAAATTCTTTGAACGCGAGGGTCACGGGATAGGCAGCCTAGCATGAAATCTGCCATATGCGCCAGAGTACCAACGCGTAAGAATTCACTCCCCTCACTGGCCTGACTGTCCATTTCCTCCTCCTCCAACTCCTCCAACTCCTCTTCTTCTGCCCATACACGCTGAACAGTGAAGGACTCAACAATGGTCCCCTCTTGTGTCTCGCCAACATTCTCCTCCTCTTCCTCCTCATCCTCCTCCACCTCCACCTCCTCCGATATGCGCTGAGAAACAGACCTCAGGGTGCTTTGGCTATCAACAAGGGAATATTCTTCCCCCGTCTCTTGTGACGAGCGCAAAGCTTCCGACTTCATGCTGACCAGAGAGTTTTTCAACAGGCCAAGCAGCGGGATGGTGAGGCTGATGATGGCGGCATCGCCACTGACCATCTGTGTTGACTCCTCAAAGTTACTCAGCACCTGACAGATATCAGACATCCACGTCCACTCCTCATTGTAGACTTGAGGAAGCTGACTGACCTGACTACCAGTTCTGGTGGAAGTTGACATCTGGCAGTCTACAATCGCTCTGCGCTGCTGGTAAACTCTGGATAACATGGTCAGTGTTGAATTCCACCTCGTGGGCACGTCGCACAACAGTCGGTGAGCGGGCAGTTGGAGGCGGCGCTGCGCTGCCCTGAGAGTGGCAGCATCTGGGCTGGACTTCCTGAAATGCGCACAGATGCGGCGCACCTTCGTGAGCAAATCAGACAGATTGGGGTATGTCTTGAGGAAACGCTGCACTATCAGATTTAACACATGGGCCAGGCATGGCACATGTGTCAGTCTGCCGAGTTGCAGAGCCGCCACCAGGTTACGGCCGTTGTCACACACAACCATTCCCGGCTTGAGGTTCAGCGGTGCCAGCCACAGATCAGTCTGCGCCGTGATGCCCTGTAATAGCTCTTGGGCGGTGTGCCTTTTGTCGCCTAGGCTCAGCAGTTTGAGCACCGCCTGCTGTCGCTTAGCGACGGCACTGCTGCTGTGCCTAGAGCTACCAACTGATGGCGCCGTGCCCACGGATGGTAGTTCGGAGGAGGAGGTGGAGGAGGGGTGGGAGGAGGAGGAGGCATAGTAGGCCTGAAACACCTGGACCGAGGTAGGCCCCGCAATCCTCGGCGTCGGCAGTATATGAGCAGCCCCAGGGTCAGACTCGGTCCCAGCCTCCACCAAGTTAACCCAATGTGCCGTCAGCGATATATAGTGGCCCTGCCCGGCAGCACTCGTCCACGTGTCCGTGGTCAGGTGGACCTTGTCAGAAACGGCGTTGGTCAGGGCACGGATGATGTTGTCTGACACGTGCTGGTGCAGGGCTGGGACGGCACATCGGGAAAAGTAGTGGCGGCTGGGGACCGAATACCGAGGGGCGGCCGCCGCCATGAGGTTGCGAAAGGCCTCGGTCTCTACTAGCCTATAGGGCAGCATCTCCAGGCTAAGCAATCTGGAGATGTGCACATTAAGGGCTTGGGCGTGCGGGTGGGTTGCACTATATTTGCGTTTCCGCTCCAGCGTCTGGGGTATGGAGAGCTGAACGCTGGTGGATGCTGTGGAGGATCGTGGAGGCGACGATGGGGTTTTTGTGGCAGGGTCCTGGGCAGGGGGCTGACTAGCAGCTGACACAGGGGAAGGAGCAGTGGTGTGCACGGCCGGAGGTGAACGGGCTTGTTGCCACTGAGTGGGGTGCTTAGCATTCATATGCCTGCGCATACTGGTGGTAGTTAAGCTAGTAGTGGTGGAACCCCTGCTGAGCCTGGTTTGGCAAATGTTGCACACCACAGTCCGTCGGTCATCCGGTGTTTCCTTAAAGAACCTCCACACTTCTGAAGATCTAGCCCTCGCCGCAAGAGCCCTCACCACGGGAGCTTCACTAGTTGACAGTGGCGCTGATGCACCAGCTCTGGCCCTGCCTCTCCGTCTGGCCCCACCACTGCCTCTTCCAACCTGTTCAGGTCGAGGACTCTCCTCCGTCTCAGAAGCACTGTGTTCACCCGGCCTCTCAACCCAGCTTGGGTCTGTCACCTCATCATCCTCCGATCCCTCAGTCTGCTCCCCCCTCGGACTTCCTGCCCTGACAACAACTTCCCCACTGTCTGACAACCGTGTCTCCTCATCGTCGGACACCTCTTTACACACTTCCACTACGTCAAGAAGGTCATCATCACCCACAGACTGTGACTGGTGGAAAACCTGGGCATCGGAAAATTGCTCAGCAGCAACCGGACAAGTGGTTTGTGACTGTGGGAAGGGTCCAGAAAACAGTTCCTCAGAGTATGCCGGTTCAAATGCCAAATTTTCCTGGGAGGGGGCAGACTGGGGGGGAGGAGGCTGAGGTGCAGGAGCTGGAGGAGTGGCGATTTCGGTGACATGGGTGGACTGCGTGGAAGACTGACTGGTGGTGGACAAATTGCTCGAAGCATTGTCAGCAATCCACGACATCACCTGTTCGCACTGTTCTGGCCTCAACAGTGCTCTACCACGAGTCCCAGTAACTTCAGACATGAACCTAGGGAGTGTAGCTCTGCGGCGTTCCCCTGCTCCCTCATCAGCAGGTGGTGTCTCACCCCGCCCAGGACCACGGCCTCTGACCCCTGCAGTAGTTGGACGCCCACGTCCCCGCCCTCGTCCTCTACCCCTAGCCCTCGGGTTAAACATTTTTAAAATGAGAGTTATAACTTTATTTTTTTTTTTACTTTTTTTTGTTTTTTTTTGTGTTTTTTTTTTTTTTTTTGTGTTTTTTGTTTTTTTTTGAGTTTTTAAAACCAAACAATGCTATCCTATTGCTATGGCTATTTTCTAGCCAAGTATCAAAGGAAGCACAGTACTATGCCAGATGAGATGACACTGAGTTATTGCCTAATAGAAATCCAACCCCTACTGAATTTTGCCACTTCGGCCTTTGCTATGGATATGTGCGCCACTAAGCGCAGAACACAGCGGTCGCAAGTCTCACTACAAATTGCTCAGAATTGGCAAGTACATGCACTGCAGAAACTACAGCCACCAGCAGATCAACCAGAAATCAAATATATAGAACGCTACTGTAGGCTTCAAGATCAAGAAGCTGTTTGTATTCTCCTATGGCTATTTTCTAGCCAAGTATCAAAGGAAGCACAGTACTATGCCGGATGAGATGACACTGAGTTATTGCCTAATAGAAATCCAACCCCTACTGAATTTTGCCACTTCGGCCTTTGCTATGGATATGTGCGCCACTAAGCGCAGAACACAGCGGTCGCAAGTCCCACTACAAATTGCTCAGAATTGGCAAGTACATGCACTGCAGAAACTACAGCCACCAGCAGATCAACCAGAAATCAAATATATAGAACGCTACTGTAGGCTTCAAGATCAAGAAGCTGTTTGTATTCTCCTATGGCTATTTTCTAGCCAAGTATCAAAGGAAGCACAGTACTATGCCGGATGAGATGACACTGAGTTATTGCCTAATAGAAATCCAACCCCTACTGAATTTTGCCACTTCGGCCTTTGCTATGGATATGTGCGCCACTAAGCGCAGAACACAGCGGTCGCAAGTCCCACTACAAATTGCTCAGAATTGGCAAGTACATGCACTGCAGAAACTACAGCCACCAGCAGATCAACCAGAAATCAAATATATAGAACGCTACTGTAGGCTTCAAGATCAAGAAGCTGTTTGTATTCTCCTATGGCTATTTTCTAGCCAAGTATCAAAGGAAGCACACTACTATGCCAGATGAGATGACACTGAGTTATTGCCTAATAGAAATCCAACCCCTACTGAATTTTGCCACTTCGGCCTTTGCTATGGATATGTGCGCCACTAAGCGCAGAACACAGCGGTCGCAAGTCCCACTACAAATTGCTCAGAATTGGCAAGTACATGCACTGCAGAAACTACAGCCACCAGCAGATCAACCAGAAATCAAATATATAGAACGCTACTGTAGGCTTCAAGATCAAGAAGCTGTTTGTATTCTCCTATGGCTATTTTCTAGCCAAGTATCAAAGGAAGCACAGTACTATGCCGGATGAGATGACACTGAGTTATTGCCTAATAGAAATCCAACCCCTACTGAATTTTGCCACTTCGGCCTTTGCTATGGATATGTGCGCCACTAAGCGCAGAACACAGCGGTCGCAAGTCCCACTACAAATTGCTCAGAATTGGCAAGTACATGCACTGCAGAAACTACAGCCACCAGCAGATCAACCAGAAATCAAATATATAGAACGCTACTGTAGGCTTCAAGATCAAGAAGCTGTTTGTATTCTCCTATGGCTATTTTCTAGCCAAGTATCAAAGGAAGCACACTACTATGCCAGATGAGATGACACTGAGTTATTGCCTAATAGAAATCCAACCCCTACTGAATTTTGCCACTTCGGCCTTTGCTATGGATATGTGCGCCACTAAGCGCAGAACACAGCGGTCGCAAGTCCCACTACAAATTGCTCAGAATTGGCAAGTACATGCACTGCAGAAACTACAGCCACCAGCAGATCAACCAGAAATCAAATATATAGAACGCTACTGTAGGCTTCAAGAAGCTGTTTGTATTCTCCTATGGCTATTTTCTAGCCAAGTATCAAAGGAAGCACAGTACTATGCCAGATGAGATGACACTGAGTTATTGCCTAATAGAAATCCAACCCCTACTGAATTTTGCCACTTCAGCCTTTGCTATGGATATGTGCGCCACTAAGCGCAGAACACAGCGGTCGCAAGTCTCACTACAAATTGCTCAGAATTGGCAAGTACATGCACTGCAGAAACTACAGCCACCAGCAGATCAACCAGAAATCAAATATATAGAACGCTACTGTAGGCTTCAAGAAGCTGTTTGTATTCTCCTATGGCTATTTTCTAGCCAAGTATCAAAGGAAGCACAGTACTATGCCAGATGAGATGACACTGAGTTATTGCCTAATAGAAATCCAACCCCTACTGAATTTTGCCACTTCGGCCTTTGCTATGGATATGTGCGCCACTAAGCGCAGAACACAGCGGTCGCAAGTCTCACTACAAATTGCTCAGAATTGGCAAGTACATGCACTGCAGAAACTACAGCCACCAGCAGATCAACCAGAAATCAAATATACAGAACGCTACTGTAGGCTTCAAGAAGCTGTTTGTATTCTCCTATGGCTATTTTCTAGCCAAGTATCAAAGGAAGCACAGTACTATGCCAGATGAGATGACACTGAGTTATTGCCTAATAGAAATCCAACCCCTACTTAATTTTGCCACTTCAGCCTTTGCTATGGATATGTGCGCCACTAAGCGCAGAACACAGCGGTCGCAAGTCTCACTACAAATTGCTCAGAATTGGCAAGTACATGCACTGCAGAAACTACAGCCACCAGCAGATCAACCAGAAATCAAATATATAGAACGCTACTGTAGGCTTCAAGAAGCTGTTTGTATTCTCCTATGGCTATTTTCTAGCCAAGTATCAAAGGAAGCACAGTACTATGCCAGATGAGATGACACTGAGTTATTGCCTAATAGAAATCCAACCCCTACTGAATTTTCCCACTTCGGCCTTTGCTATGGATATGTGTGCCACTAAGAGCTAAACACAACGGTAGCAAGTCCCCCTGCTAATTCCTCACAAAATGGTAAAAGATGCAAATTAAAATAAAAAAAGTAGAACGTTATTGTAGCCCTAAGAAGGGCTGTTGGGTTCTTTGAGAATCACTCCTGCCTAACAGTAAGCTAATAGAACACCCTAACGCTTTCCCTGAGCAGCAGCAGCTCTCTCCCTAGCGGCATCCAGAGACAGAATGATCCGAGCAGCGCGGCCAGCGGCTAGTCTATCCCAGGGTCACCTGATCTGGCCAGCCAACCACTGCTATCGACGTGTAAGGGTACCACGTCATGCTGGGTGGAGTGCAGAGTCTCCTGGCTTGTGATTGGCTCTGTTTCTGGCCGCCAAAAAGCAAAACGGCGGGAGCTGCCATTTTCTCGAGCGGGCGAAGTATTCGTCCGAGTAACGAGCAGTTTCGAGTACCCTAATGCTCGACCGAGCATCAAGCTCGGACGAGCATGTTCGCTCATCTCTAGTCCCTAACTGTATCTTGTATCTTGCCACTGGGTATTAACTAAAAATACTGGACATAACATACATCCACAAATCACAACATCGAGACAACAAATCCCAACGTGGCAGGGGCGTAACTAGGAGAGGTTGGGCCCCATAGCAGATTTCTACATGGGGCCCCCGTTCCCCCCAAAAATATATACATATTTAGGCAGCATTCACATAAACGTGTGCCCGCCAGGCTTTAGCGTGGCAGGCACATGTCGGGCGCGCTGGAGAGGAGGATAGGTGATCGCGGCTCACCCCTCCCCTCTCCATAGAGAATAGAGCCACATGGTCGTTCTTACAGCCATAGATACGCTCTCTTTCTTTTGCAGCCACGGCACGAAACAGTGAGTACTCGTTGTGCTCACCGTACCGAGCCCAGGTGCTATAGACGCCTATGAGGGAAGTATATCCGGCAGCAAATTTATGCAAATTTATGCACATTTATGCACTCTGTTACACTGTATATACAAACTCATAAAGTATATACACACATACTGTATATAAACATCACACATACTGCATACACATTATATACTATATATTAAACACACATACAGTATACACTGACTATATATACACATACATGTAGTATAAAAACGCCATATACACACATACAGCATATACACACACACATTCAGTATATAGAGCATATACATACATACCATATACACAGCATATGCAAAAACACACACATCATATATGCGCATATATATATGTTTATATAAATATGTGCGTGTAGAAATACAGTAGATGCATATATACACAGTATATACTCCAGGAAAATACCAACAGCACACGCAATATATAATCATGTATACAAACAGCACTCCAAGACGTCAAGCATTAGGTGAAAAAAAATTTCTTCTTTATTCCAGTCCTTTGTTGTACTTTTTAAACATGGAATAAAGAAGAACATTTTATTCACCTAATGCTGGAGTGCTGTCTGTATACATGATTTTATACAGTATATACACATATATACAGTATATACATATATACACATATACACAGTATATACATATATACTCATATACACAGTATATACATGTATACTCATATACACAGTAAATACATGTATACTCATATACACAGTATATACATATATACACATATACACAGTATATACATATATACACAGTATATACATATATACACATATACACAGTATATACATATATACACATATACACAGTATATACATATATACTCATATACACAGTATATACATGTATACTCATATACACAGTATATACATGTATACTCATATACACAGTATATACATGTATACTCATATACACAGTATATACATGTATACTCATATACACAGTATATACATATATACACATATACACAGTATATACATATATACACAGTATATACATATATACACATATACACAGTATATACATATATACACATATACACAGTATATACATATATACACATATACACAGTATATACATATATACTCATATACACAGTATATACATGTATACTCATATACACAGTATATACATGTATACTCATATACACAGTATATACATATATACACATATACACAGTATATACATATATACACAGTATATACATATATACACATATACACAGTATATACATATATACACATATACACAGTATATACATATATACTCATATACACAGTATATACATGTATACTCATATACACAGTATATACATGTATACTCATATACACAGTATATACATATATACACATATACACAGTATATACATATATACACAGTATATACATATATACACATATACACAGTATATACATATATACACATATACACAGTATATACATATATACACATATACTCATATACACAGTATATACATGTATACTCATATACACAGTATATACATGTATACTCATATACACAGTATATACATATATACACATATACACAGTATATACATATATACACAGTATATACATATATACACATATACACAGTATATACATATATACACATATACACAGTATATACATATATACACATATACTCATATACACAGTATATACATGTATACTCATATACACAGTATATACATGTATACTCATATACACAGTATATACATGTATACTCATATACACAGTATATACATGTATACTCATATACACAGTATATACATATATACACATATACACAGTATATACATATATACACATATACACAGTATATACATATATACACATATACACAGTATATGCATATATACACAGTATATACATATATACACAGTATATACATGTATACTCATATACACAGTATATACATATATACACATATACACAGTATATACATATATACACATATACACAGTATATGCATATATACACAGTATATACATATATACACAGTATATACATATATACACATATACACAGTATATACATATATACATATATACACAGTATATACATATATACACATATACACAGTATATACATGTATACTCATATACACAGTATATACATATATAAACAGTATATACATATATACAGATATATACAGATACACAGTATATACATATACACAGATACACATATATAAACAGATATACACACATATAAATACATATGTATATACTTACCTATGTTTTGGGGCTGTATTGCTGACCACCCGGCCGTGGCTTCAGGTGGGTGTTCTGGCGGGTAGGTGGGTGATCGGATGGGCGCTTGTTCGCCCGCGGGAGGTGGGGTTGGGGGATTGGGATACACTCTGGGGTCAGGCGGGTGCATGTTCTGCTGCATGCTGGCCGCGGGGGGCCTTTGCATGCTGGGCCGCGGGGGGGGGGGGCGGTGTAAGATTGGGGGGGGAGTCGGGCGGCAGCTTGTTCGGCCGCGCGGGGGGGGGGTTTCGGGCGGGCGCTTGTTCAGGCACCGGGGTGGGGGGGTTTGTTAGTAGGACGACTGCTTGTTTTGCCGCGGGGGTGGATTGTATAGTGGGCTGTAGAGTGGGGAGGTGGGGCATCCGTCCGCTCTGTCAGCGGCCGGCTCCAGCATGCAGGGGGATGGGCGGGAGGTCACCTGTGCCGGGGGGCGGTCACCTGTACCATGGGGAGGGCAGGCGTGCGGCTCACAGAGGGAGGGGGTGGGTTTACGAGTGGACACAGAGGTAGGGGCCCGGGGGCACAATATGGCAGACAACGACACTACAGGGACACACGGAGTCCATGCATCCCCGGGCCCCTTAACCTCACGGGCCCCGTAGCAACCGCTACGGCTGCTACGGTGGTTGTTACGCCACTGCAACGTGGCTCAAAAACAATGTACACAGTAATTTACGAGTCACCTTTCCCCTCCTCACCCCTTGTGTCACCTTTCCTCTGGAGGGAGAGCACTGGTCACCTTTACTCTACTATTGTTATATAATCCTCCTCCGAATGTGACACAAAGTCACTGACCCTGCACTTACCACGCTGACCACCAAGCCTGCCAGGACAAACACAGATGTTCTATTAAAACCCATTGATGACCCATGACAGAGTAATACATCCTGGCTTCATTAGTGGGGTATGGAGAGACAGCGGAACTAGGGTGCTGCCATCTTGGAAGCCAACTATACCCCCCCATGATGTCATCAGGGGCACCAATCAGATGCCATGACACCGAGACCCTTACCGAGTAGGACATGTATAAAATATATAGATCATTTCCTATATACTGTGGTGCAGTAATATTGTAGGATACAGTATACGGATCAGTGATCAGGCCTAAAAAAATTGTAAAAAAAAATTGAAGAAGAAAACTAAAAAGTTCAAATCTTCCCCTTTACCTAGAATGAAAATAATAAACAAAGTCATATATGTAAGGAAAGGTCTCCCCCCATCCCAAAATGCCTGCTCTATGAAATATAAAAATGGTTATTCCGTGCGTTGAATCCCATAATGAAAAAATAAGCTCAAATATTTACAATCTCCAATACTTTTGCCTTTTTACCACACCTTCAAATTTTTAACAAAAGGATCAAAAGGTTATTGTCATGGTGTGGATGGGCGAATCGTTAAGAAAGTCTCTGTGGCCCTCTTGACCACCACGGGGGATGATGGTACTAGCCGCAACCCGGGACCAGAGTCTAAGTGGCCCCAGGTCTTCGCCAGAGCCCACCACAAAGAGGGATGGTCTTGCTGGGACGGATCACCGGAGTAGGAACCACACAGACGGACAACCGGAGCTGGACAGAGGAACAGACTTCAGGATAGCAGGACCTCGGCAGGATGGCAGGACCACGGCAGGATGGCAGGATCTCGGCTGGATGGCAGGACCTCGGCTGGATGGCAGGACCTCGGGATGACCACCGGAATACGGGACCGCCACAGGAATGGAGGACCGCCACAGGAATAGAAGACCACCACAGAAATGCAGGACCACCACAAGAAGGCAGGACCACCACAAGAATGCAGGACCAGCACAGGGAAACAGGACCGCCACAGGGATACAGGAATGCCACAGGGATACAGGAACTCGGAGGAACACTGGAGTAAAGACACACGGAGGAATCCAGGGAACGCTGGGGACCCTGGAACACTGGAACACTAGGAAACACAGGAGTGCTTTCACTTCAGGGAAATGACTTGAAGATCCGACAGAGAGTGAAGGGAGGTGCCGTATTATAAGGGCGGGCCGAATGAGCCAACCCCAATCAGAGGGATGTTGACCCTGTAAATTACAGAGTATGGGCCCTAGAGAGCGGGGACGGACGCCGGTCAAGTCCTGGATGGGAGCAGGAGCCAGGACAAGGAAGACTGGGACCAGAACCGGACCAGGAGTAGGGAGAGGTGAGTGCAGGTCCGGGGACGGGGCACGCTACATAGCGAGCATGGGTGAACCCACGATCTGCACCCATGACACAGGTCCGGGCTGGGGGAGCCACATGGCAGTGGACCACGGGTGAACCCGCGATCCGAGACATAGATTGTGGGGTCACTTGTGACAGTTATACAGCCCCAAAGATGGTAGCAATGCAAAAATATTACACCTTACAATCCACTCCATAAAAGGCAGAAGACAACGTTGTATGGCGATTTTACCTCTTTTCTACTTACAAGGTTTACATTTTTTAAGGTATTAAAAGATAACAAAAACAATAGAAATTTGGAATCTAATGTTTTCTACTACACAAAGAATAAAGGATTGGTGTCTTTTGGAGCGCAGAGAGAAAGAAGTAGATACGAAACCCCTAAGAAAATCGACCAATTGCATTTTTTGTTAGTTGTACTGCGTTTGGATTTTTTTCCAGCTTCCCAGTACAGTACATTGCATGTAATATTAAATACTGACCATGGAAGACAATTTGTCCTGCGAAAAACAAGCCTTCAAGCTTAACAGGCTTTGTAAGCATTGAATAAAAAAGTGCTGGCTTTCAGAAGGAGTGGAGTTAAGAACAGAAAACCAAAAAATTAAAAAGGGCCTGGTCATCAAAGGTTTAAACCACCCACAACATTGGTATTGCTTATGCTGTATATATATACAGGCGGTCCCCTACTTAAGAACACCTGACTTAAGTTAAAAACAGACTCCTCTGCCCAATGTGACCTCTGGTGAAGTCTCTGGATAATCTACTATTGTCCCAGACTGCAAGTGTCTGTAATGAAGTTTTACTGATAATCCCTGGTCCAATTACAACAAAAATTTTAAAAATCCAATTGTCATTGGGGCAAAAAAAATATTTTTGTCTGGATCTACAATTATAAAATATACATTTTCGACTCACATAGAAATTCAACTTAAGTACAAACCTATGGAACCTATCTTGCATGTAACCTGGGGACTGCCTGTATATATATATATATATATATATATATATATAGTAACAAATAGAAAATAGACAGTACACCACTTAGGAAAAAAATAAATACCTTAGTAGATTTATTCCATGTACATGAGCAAACAGTGAGCTGCTGAATAACAGTGATCAAGTGTAAGTACATATACAAATGTTCAGAAGGTCACATGACTGGAAATGGCCAATCGAGCCAAAGTGCAAAGTGCAACAATATATCATGTTTACATAAGGTTATTTAGTGTACAACAACAATAAATTCATAGAGGTAAGTCACTATACAAAGTGCAAGTATAAAATGTGCAGATTCAATTATTATTTATGCGTAAAATAAATGATTGACAGATCAGGAAATACAATGGGAGTAATTATGACACCAAATACAGACATATTAAGAATCAACCGTGTGTCAGCTCTAAACATGGGCCCCATCGTTTCCAGTAATATTAAATAAAGTGACATTTTACCTGTTGTTATTGTGTTCCACATACCTGCCAAGGGGCAATATAATGGGGCAGATTTACTTACCCGGTCCATTCGCGATCCAGTGGCGCGTTCTCCGTCGAGGATTTGGGTCTTCCGGCGATTCACTAAGGTAGTGCACCCGATGTCCACCAGGTGTCGCTGCTGCGCTGAAGTCCGTCGGAGTTCACTGGAGTTCACCGTCTGTTGCTGGGTGCAGGTAAGTGCGTGTCAAGCAACACATTTTTTTAAAAAAATTCCACGGTTTTTCAGAATCCGTCAGGTTTTCCGACGGCCATGCCCCCGATTTTGGAATGCCATGACAGGCATGACTAATCTATTATATAATATAGTTATCCAGTCTCCTCCCCCCCAGGATATACCTAGGTAGCCTCCTGCTTTCAGAATATAGCTAGCCAGACTCCTGCCCCCAGTATATAGCAAGCAAGAACCTCTGTCCCCCAGTTTATAACCTGCCCATGCCCCCCAGTATATAGGAGGTTCATCTGAACTTGGCAAACCTGAACGGGTCCACTCATCCCTAATGATAATCCCAAAGGGCTACAACCTGCCCACCGAGCTACTCAGCGAAGCATACCTTGGGTGTTCTATCCCCGAGGGTAGTATAGGTATATACAATATGTGGGAGAGTTAGAGATAGCAAAGTCACTTTGTTTTACCAATTCCTACCATCCAGACTGCTTAGTTTGTATACCGGCTTGCAAGTTAAGAGACGGATCACTTGGTCTGACTCCTCCAAGCTCTTGCTATCACGTGACCGCACACTGCTCCGCCTCCAAAGCTTTTCAACTTTGCACTTGAGGGACAGCGTCTCTAGGCAGGGGAACGCTGATGTAGCAAAGTTAGAGACACACCCTCTATTGCAGGGTCGGCTCCAGGTTTCAGTAGATCCTTGGGTGACAGAGCCTCAGTGGGCCCCTTTGCAGTGAACTCACATGGCGGGCCTTAAAAATTCAGAAACTAAAACAGCAGTTTATCATCCCAAACAGCCCCCTCATGTATTTTATATAATGCCCCCCTCACTCCCTAAGTATTCATTAGATACAGCCCCCCTCACCCCCATGGATTCATAATGTACAGCCCTCTGTGGGCCCCCCCAGCAGCTCTGGGCCCCGGTGCTAGCTCGGTATTGCCCAGTGCTGGTGCTGGATTTGGTCTATTGCTATTCCTCAGAGTAGCGTTTCAGTGATTCAAACCCTGTATTTGAGATGTCCTTCTATGGAAACCTATAACCAAAGAAAAATTGGATGGACACTTACCCAAACATTGTTTCAGATCTTCCTTTAAAGGAAGGAAAACACCAGTAGGAAGATAACCCAAGGGATAACCCAAATTGATTTATATCCAGATGTGAAAATTAAGAGCCTACACATCTAGAGATTTCATTAATATTTTATTAAAAATCATCACTTACAAGTAACAATATAGACAGCAAGGTTTTCGTTTTATTATAATTCAGGTAAAGTAAAGTTAATTTGTGCACTCACATCTTCATCCCTTTAATCAGTTGTAACAAAAGGTGGTGCACACCAGTGAGACACAAATAAGATCCTCACCTATTATTATCTTTGATATAATCCAAAAAGGGCTGCCATTCAACAGGAGCTCTATGCCCCCAGATTCATAGATCTCAGTAGTGCATTAATAATAGTAATTTTGAGTCCAAACCTCAAGGACATCTACCTCCAGGATGAAGGATGGTAAACCAAGCACACTGACATGCTGATGTGCGTCCCCTCTGGCAAGATCCACTCTCCTTTTAGATTCTTATGTCCTCGTTTGTTAGAATAAAAAGCTTTAAAAAAACATCCAAATGAGCCACAGGGGTTTTTGCTCAATAACCCCACAGCCTAATTTGCATATTTTAAAGTCTATTATGTAAAAGAAAAATCATAAGAATCTAAAAGAAGAGTGGATCCGTTGTGCACATCTGCATGTAAGTGTTTTTGGTTTACAATCCTTCATCGTGGTCTTAGATTTCCTTGAAAGAAAACCTCTCCGGGCTAATTTAGCCACTACCATGAAATTAGAGAGCTTTTTGTTTAGTACCCCCCAAAATAAAACCTTTAAATAAACTTATGAGTCCAGTGATCTCTATGAAACTCATCTGTAATGATTCTGGGGCAAGAGTTTTGAAATGGTTGTTCTACTCCTCCGTCCTCATTGAACCACCATGCCTGGACCATGAGTAGTGTACCTAGGTAAGTATTAAGGTTTTTTCTTTTTATGCAGCCCTTACAAGCACCTACATTGGGTTATTTTGGGACATTTAAACATCGGCCCTTAAGTATCAGCTGATTTTTTGGTGTCCAAAATAACCAAGATAGGTTCCATGGGGCTTATTTATCATACATTGGCGTATGATAGCCCCGCCTCAACTCAAGTGCCAAATACTTCATGTGTGAGAAATCGCCAGCTGCATGGAGCGTGTCGGCACCGGGACAGGAAATCCTTGTGCTGGCCCACTCCTTCTTTGTCCCTGTCCCCTTCACGACCCCCCGGCTTGGAGGTAGCAGGAAGGGAAAATAATTGCAAGTGCTAGCGATTATTTCAGGGGCTCTACACCACTTTTGTGGCATAGAAGTCCTGATAAATATCCCCCCACCCTTATCTCTATCTCTAGAATCCCAATGATGAGTCGGGGAAGGAGCAGGACAAGCCGCTATTACACCTATGCTGCATCTTTTAAAAGTGTTTGGTTAGTTGGGTTTTGCTTATCTATCCTTGTGTTGCCTACTAGAGAATAGTTACTGGCAAATACGTCTCACGTGCGAGGGATGGCGCACATTTCATAAGGTAATGGGGCATTAGTGAATCCTAGGGCAGGGCTGAGGTCCAGTTTTGCTCCTGGTGGGGCCTGGAATGTGAAGTTCTGTAGAAGGGTCGTGAAGAACAGGAAGAGCTCCATTTTTGCCAAGTTTTCTCCGGCACAACTTCTTTTACCTGGATATAACATAATAAGGCAATAAAGAAACTGATACTAAATGGATTGTAGCAGATTAGTGTTTGATATATCTGTAAATTTTTCCTAATTTGAATCTACAAAAACATACATGATTTTATATATAATAGGCCATTTGTGATAAAGGTAAGGAGGTAAATGTTACCCAATGAGAAGGGGACAAAGGCTTCATTTTTCTTGAACTTTCCTTCTGAATCAAGAAAATGTTCTGGATAAAACTCTTCTGGCTTCTCAAAGTAATCTTTATCTTTCAGGACAGAGTGCAGCAATGGGATCACAGTTGTGCCCTAAGAAAATGTAAAAATAATTTAAAAAGTTCCCTAAGCCATTTCAGTATAATACCCCAAGATCCTATAATGTGTAATAAGAGAAGACCTACTGTATAATAAGTTATTAAGTTAGTAAAAATCAACAAAATAGCTTTTCTCACCTTTGGAAGAAAATATCCTCTGAATGTAATATCTGTAGTAGTTGCATGTGGGAGATTTCCAGGAACAATGTCCCCAAATCTTTGAATTTCATGAATGACGGCATCAGTGTACGGCATTTCCTTTCTATGTTCTACTTGAGGTTGAGCAGATCCAATAACATTTTCAATTTCACTTTGAACTTTTTCTATTCAATAAAATGAGACAAACTTGTGGTTATAATAAAGTGAATATTAATATTAGTAGTAGTAATGATAAAAACATAATATAGAATACAATATACACCTAAAATAATAATGGATTTAGACTGGGATGTAATATATGGGGTGCTCATGGTGCCCATTACTGTACCACAATATATTTCCAATATTAAGCAACTAATGTAACAAAAATAGGGTAATGTAAAATAATCTTTTTAACAAACTAAGGTTTTATATTTTTTACTCACTTTGGATGTCAGGATATTTCATCATCAACAATAGACCCCATCGTAGAGTAGTTGAGGTGGTCTCCATTCCAGCAGCGAAGAGGTTGCTGACCAGGAAGCCTAGGTTTTTATTATGGTAATACATAGTAGATTCTGGCTTTCCCTTTATGAAATAATTGACAAAACACAATATTATTATTATTAACACAATGGTCCTAAAATTGTAAAATGACTTGAACTGGAAGGTCTGCTTGGCCTTATATGACATGTGAATACTGCACCTCCTTCTGTTTCGCGAGGAAGGCATCGATGAGGTTCCTTTGATTGTTTATATCCAGTTCTTTCTCCTTTCTTGTGAATGTGTCTCTTATAAAGTTCTGCATCTCTATGTTGTTCTGAAAAATTCTTTGATGGCTTCCCGGTAGCCAACCGATCACCCAAGGAAAACTGTTATACAGCTTAATATAAAAGCAGATATATTGTTAATTCAAGGAACTCTGAGGTTCTGGATATACATGTTGGTGGTAACAAAAACTCAAGGACCACCAATATATGGAAAAATAGTGGCACTAAAGAATAACCCTTCTAATGCTTTTAATGGACAAGGCCTGATTATAACTAGAGTTGCGCGAGCACTAAAATGCTCGAGTGCTCGTTACTCCAGTCGAACTTTTCCCGATGCTCGAGTGCTCGTTTCGAATAATGAACCCCATTGAAGTCAATGGGAGACTCAAGCATTTTTCAAGGGGACCAAGGCTCTGCAATAAAATGTGTCTGATAAGTTAGCAGATGTAGGGCAACATCTGCAATGTGTTCTTCACTGAAGAACACATTGCAGATGTTGCCGTACATCTGCTAACTTATCCGAAGACAGGAGTGCAGAAAGGTGTTCTTCACAATAGTATGTGAAGAACAATATGTGTTCTGCACACATATCGGAGGAGTATACTCGCTCACCTCTAATTATAACATATCCTGGAGACATAAAAGGAAACACAAATGGCAGATAACCAAAGCCAATTGTGCCAGAATTCTTATGTAATTAATTAAAAAATCATATGCTTTACATATTATATAGTTTTCAGAAATGTTTTATGCATTTTTTCATTTTCCCTCACCAAAAGTGCCTACTCAGCACCTCCCCTATCTATATCAAGATATTTCCTTTGGGATCCTTCTGGGGGTGATGGAGGAACACTTACCCTGACCATGAAGCCTCCTACAATCCTGATATTTTCATTCATTAACTTCATGAGTTTCAGGATTGTAGGGTCATCATAATCATATCTATGGTCCATCAGTATAGAGACGATTATGTTGGCTACAGCCGTGTTGATGATGGTTTGATTATCAAAGGGTTTTCCTGGAAAAGGTACAAATGGGAAAATATTACATGAATGAAAAAAGTCCACAAAAGGTAAAAGATAAGAGATACTCGGGGATATTTATCATGCCTCGACCGCCAATTTTCTGGTGTGCAAGGCATAAAAAAAAGTTGCAAAACCTGGAATTGTGGCCCTTTTGCTTTGCTTATACCACTTTTATGAAATGTGGATGAGGTGAGGCACAGAAGGAGGACGAAAGAGGGGCACATTTTTGTGTTTTATCCAAAAGTTTTATCCAAAATTTACTCCAGGCATTGGGAAGCACAATCTTCTTGCTATTCCGGCATGTATTCCCCCGCACTCACTGCTGTCACCCCTTCTCATTCCTAAAGGAAAGTGTGATTCCACTTCACCCCCTGTTTTTCCATTCTGGTAGGGTGGCCAATGGATAATCCCCATAGACTTCTGTCGACAGAACCACTATGTACCAACTGTAGATAACTCCGCAACTACAGTCAGTCCCCGGGTTACGTACACTATAGGGTCTGTAGGTTTGTACTCAAGTTGAATTTGTAACTCCAAAAAATATATATATCTTCCCCTGTGACACTAGGATTTTCAAAATTTTGTGCTGTAGTAGGAACAAGGATTATCAATAAATCTTTAATACAGACACCTTAAAGCTGATCATAATGATAATAATAATTCCTGTATTTATATAGCGCACACAGATTACGCAGCGCTACACAGAATTTGCCAAATCGGTCTCTGTCCCGCGATGCTCACAATCTAATCAACTTACCAGCATGTTTTGGAGTGTGGAAAAAAAACGGAGGACCAAGGGGAAACACAAGCAAACACGGAGAAAATATACAATCTCTTTGCAGATGTTCACTTGGACTTGAACCCAGGACCCCAGCACTTGCAAGGCTGTAGTGCTAACCACTGAGCCTCTGTGCTGCCTGGGAATAAAGTAGAGCATCCAGAGAGCTTAACCAGAGGTCACAATGGGATCACAAAGGTCACAGAGGTCCGTCGGTTACTAGGGGTCATCAGTAAGTTGGGTGTCTTTAAATCGGGGACCATCTGTATAGGCCCCTCAACTTCCTAAAAACCAAGCCAGTGTTGGCCTCAAAGCTTTATGAAAAGCTTGTTATAGACCCAGTGCCATCTAGGGTCCTGTCTTTTTATCTCTACCATGAAGTACATTGATCTCAGTGCCTAAGGTTTGGATTGGAAGTGTGAGACTGTGGCTGTTTTTTTTTGAAGGGGTGCGCACTGTAAATTAAGATGAGCAGCTTTTAAAAACAACCTAACGGTATGTTTTGGAGTGTGGGAGGAAACCAGAGGACCCTGAGGAAACCCATAGAACATACAAACTCTTTGCAGATGTTGACCTGGGTGGGATTCGAAACCAGGACCCCAGCGCTTTAAGGCAGAAGTGCTACTCACTCAGCCACCATGCTGCCATCCTGTAACGGTTTTCCTGGCATGTTATGATCTTGTATTGAATTTGTTTTTAACTCTGCACTCAACTCGAATGACCACCATTCTTCCCAGCTCAGAGATGGGGGCGAGAGTGCCACCCCTAGATGGTGTAGGGACTTGCAGGTAACAGGTATTCATGACATTTTCTTATACACTTGCTTTAAAATCACAAAAAATAACACTCATTACCTCCATAAGATCTGAATTTCTGCATTAAGCACTCACACTCCTCCGTGATCTTGTCTTCGATGCCCTTCTTCCCCATTCCATAGTCACGTAGTGTAGACAGCGTGAATCTTCTCATCACTTTCCAGTTTTCTCCATTTGCAAACAAAATCCCTTAAAAACAAGGACACAGATTATGGCACAAAAATAGGTCTAGTTTCTAAAGATTACTAATTTCTTGCAAGCAATGTAGATCTACTCCAACTAATCCTAGATCATTTTGTTGAAAATTAGATGGGGGATGATTAAATAATATATCGGTGCAAAGGTTGAACTTAGTGTTTCTGATGCAGAGCTCCAAACCTAAAGGTATAGACACAGAGTTAAATGCAATAATTCCTCGGCCACCACTAGAGGGAGCACAGGAGCATACTGCAGACTGATCATACATAGAACTCAGTTCTAACATCATTTTCAAATATGAGTGATTTTTAGGTCTTTAGTAGGTCATTGGCTGCCCTAGAGAATCCCTTTGTGAATTTGTGGTTGTCAATCAGGCGATATAGTGAGTTTTCTACCTCTGTATAAGTTATTAAATGTTGTGGGTGCTAATTGACCATGAGATCTATGGGGTTACATCTCTTGGATCACAAAGGTTTCAGCTGTCCTTTACAGGGCTGTCACTCATGTTACTTTATGTACAGTTTCTATAAGATAAACTCAATTTTGTCCCTATGGGGTAATAATCATATAACTCACTTACCGTACCCCTGGGATGTCTTAGCACCCATAGCAGTGACCGGTCTCCCAGCAAACTCCTCAGCATGGTTAATGAGGGCATCTTTCACAGTGTCATAGCCGCACAATACAACAAATTTCTTCATGCCCAACTGGATGCTGAATATGGTACCGTATTTTTTAGATATCTGAAAATGGATTATATGTGAAGAACCTTGATTTGTTGCAGCTTCATGTTATCATAAATGAAGCCCCTTTTGGGGCTACTTAGCAGCAAAATCCAGTGCATGGAGAAGAGTTACAAAAGTGACAATATCATGGCTGCCTGTAGCCACCACTAGGGGGAGCTGATAAAGTACATTAATTGTTTATAGACTAGAACTATATATCTGTATTCTACTGTACTCTGTACCTCCATAAATGATCCATGAGGCTTGTGAGTGTTGATCGAGTGCATGTTTCCAATAAACGGTAGAGGTTTTGGCCCAGGAGGAAAATTGGCATATTTTTTCTTGTTCTTGAAAACATTGGCCAAAAATAGGATGATAACAACAGATAGAAGAAGTGAGATCAGCTCCATTGTGAAACCTGGAAGTAAGAAATAAAGCGGATGAGCCAGGCAATGTATAAGAAGCAGTGACTAGTATCCATCTGGAGATATGTTTTCTAGGATGAAATAAGGAAAACATTGCCGCTTAGCTACCTTGTTAGGCAGCTCCCTTGACATCAAGCATGGCAAAAAGCTTAAAGGAAATCTACCACCAGGATGAAGGATTGTAAACCAAGCACACCAACATACTGGTGAGTGCCCCCTCTAGCAAGTTCTGCTATTATTTAAGCATCTTAGGACCTGTTTTTTACAATAACAAGGTTTCACAAATTATGCAACTGAGCCTCAGGGGCTCCAGGCTCCATAGATGTTAATGGAGCTTGGAGCCCTGCAGGCTCTTCTGCATAATTTTCAAACCTCTTTTTCTAGAAAACAAAGGCATACAAAGATAAAAGAAGAGCATCTTCTGCCATAGGGGACAATACTTCATCCTGGTGGTAGGTGTCCTTTAATGATATGATGCAGGATAAAAGCCAAACCAGTAGACCTATTCCACAAGGAACAGATTCCCAGATTCCAGTAGACAGAGCTGTTTCCATGTGGTTGAATCTCTTCAGTACAATGTAGGGAACTGGTTTAGTTTCATGAGAGGCTTTTGACTAGGGTTGGATCCCGCATCATGTCTATAGGGTTCCTGAAAGTCAAGCTTGATGATAAGGCGAAAGCCTTACAAGGCAGCTAAGGATTCATGGTTTTTCTTATCCCATCCTGGAAAACATATTTGCATATTTCCCAGAATCTCCTAGTGGAACATCAATGGCTATTCAATCGCTATTCACCTCTATGGATCTGGGGGACATAGACAGCATACAGATAATAATGTACAAGAGAGGAGTCAATCATAAATCTCTCACGTAAACACACGTCAAACAACTGTCCCCCAATGGAAAGTTGTTGGTCAACAAGAATGATCCGTTGTTCTGACCGGAGATAGTCTTCTCCTTCTCTCCATGCAGGTAAGTTCAGTTTCTCCATTGTTTTGTGTTGCCGGTTGAAGCAGCAATGGACCCCCAATCCTCTGGTACTCCACCAGACTTCCAATTGGCTAAATCCCCAATTGGGAGTCTGTCTCTAAAATATTTTTGCTGTCAACCCCAACTAGAAACATTCAGTTGCAAAATTCCTCCACAATTTTTAAGAGGAATAAAATAGGAACGTCCAAACACGGAGTTTCAGTGTTGGCTTCTGGGAATGTACTTACCGATTGCATTATCCAGTTATTTTGCCGGATTTTCTCTGTTCCCCTCACAATCTGCATTTACTTTAATCCAGCAAAGTGTCCACTTTCTATTTGCATTTCACACGACTTCAGGCAGCGAGTCCTATTGTCCACGTCCCCCTCCCCTCCTTCTCAGAAGAACACTGAGCCTCTGTCTACTGGAAGCTGCTCGAAATCTCAGCCCATCCTATTGCTGCATACACAATCACAGGGGAGAGGCCGAAGGTCCATATCACCATCCGGCTGATACACATGGGTGGACTTGATATTTTAGGGGTCTCCAGCAGAGTTGCATATTGCCACCCTCCTCCCCTCCATTGCATAGCTCTTCTCTGAATTGTCTATTGCTCCCTGCACTGCTATGACATTGAACTTTTTTGGTGTCCTGCGGGGCCCCTCTAACCTCCAGGGCCCCCAGCAATTGTACTAGTAAACCCCCTCCCTGCCTATATATACACAATTCACAACAGGCTTCTGCATGTCATATATGACATCATTTATCTTAACCCCTAAACCTGTTTTCTTAAAATCTAAGAACTGAATTCATGTTTTTATATTTGTTGCAATGTTTTTTTTTGCAATTTTACATAATCTTTTTTCTTACCATTCAGCGAGGAGCGCACGGCCGGATGTCTCTTCTCCCGTCTGTCTCTCTATACTGAGCCTCGTTCTGTCACACAGAGACAATGTTTAACTATTGCGCTGACCTCACCTTCTGGAATTTGAGACGAGAAGGTCTATAAACATTGTAAAGCGTCTAATAATAAAGCTGAGGTTACCCAAGCGACTGCTGACCCATTGTTAAAGGAAATCTACCACCACAATCCATCATGAGAAACAGCGACACTTACCCATAGATCCAGGCACCGGGACTGTGGTATCTTCTCATATTTGTTATCAATGACCTCCTTCCTTCATCAGCTTTTATAATTATGCTAATGTGATATCAGTGCCCCTCCATACTGTAGCTTCACACTGCAGGAGCACTTCCCCCTCCCCACTGTGTGAGATAACAGCAGGTAGAGTGAGGGGGGAGTCCCATGCAGTATGGAAGGGGAGTCAGAGTAACAGCCTGTGAAGCTACAGCACAGAGGGGCTCTGGTAACACCCCTAAGAGCCCTTCTGACTCATTAGCATAAATATAAACATTGACTTTAGAAGGAAGGCGGCCATGGATAACAAAAATAAGAAGATTAGCATAGTCACAGTGCCTGGATCTATGAGTAAGTGTCCCTCGTGATCATGATGGATTTTGTTACTAGATTTTCTATTAATTTTAGGGAGGTTAAAATGTAACTCTACATTTTTTGTTTTTTTAAAAATATACACAGCCTATATCCCTAGTGCCCAACCATATCTTGTAGCAATTACAGGGTCCTAGAGCCTCCGGTCCTTTGTGCAGGATTTCTCAATAAACTTCTAATTTCTCTCTAATATTGTTATCACTCTAATATATTACTCCAGTTATTTTTGGTGCAGGATGTTTTTGTCAGTGTTTACATGTAATCATTCTACTCATGACCTCATTATTTACTGCAATCTTCTCATAATCTTTCGTCTGGAGGTCGAGCATTGATGACTTTGGCATAATTCTCACTTACACAGATCTTTCATATATTATATTCACAACACAACAGAATGTCGTATGATACGGTAGACTCCTGGGAAGTTGGGAAATAATGGTGGAGGTTCGTCATGGCTTCTCCTCCAGTTATCTGGCAGAGAAACCACATGAATCTCTCTCTCTCAGCCAGTTTTTGTCTTTCTCTGACCCACACACCACTAAGGCCTCATTCACACAGCCCCTGGGGGACGTATATGCTGCCTACGTATATATACGTCAGATATATGCCCCCCCCCATACACGACAAAGGGCGCACGGCTCCGTATGGAGCGTTACGGTGCCGCACACATGCGGCACTGTACCGTTCTGTAGCCGGGAGAAAGATAGGACATGTCCCATCTTTCCCCGGAATACGGCGCTGTGCCCCATGTTTCTCTATGGAGAGGGGCGGGGGTGAGCGGCGCTCATCCCCTCCTCCTCTCCCTGGTGCCGATGTGTGCCCACCGTGCTACGATACGGCACGCACACATGTGGGTGAATTCAGCCTAAGAGTGAGCTGGGAGCGGGCCTGGCTGTAGGTGGACCTTGGGCACTCACATTTACTATAGTCTCTGCCGGAAAAAACGGCGGACCCTGTAGGAAAAAAATTCACCAGTTCCAATCTGGCCTACTGGTCGGAACTGGTGGAGTTTGTGTCCGAATTCACTATGAGGCCGGAACCTCGGAGTGGATAAGGGAGCGGGACTGCCAACGGAGGGAATTTTAAGACATGTGCACTACACGCCAATCTTAATGAATTCCCCCAATGTGCCATTAGATTAACAACTGGCTTAGAGATAGAAAACAGAAAATAACTTGTGGGGTTCTGCAGGGGTTAGTTTCAACCCCCTCCTTTTTAATATCAATTTATAATTTTTGTCCTCATTCAGGGGTTACTGAGTACAATTTCAGTATTTATAGATCACTAGCTGTATCTCGGGATAGTAAATAACTGCTCTTAGCTATAACAAAATAGAATGGGTTACCAAAAATATTTTATATGCATCTCTATCTCTCTCTGACTGTCTCTCCCTGCCTGACTGTCTCTCCCATGGTCCCTGGAAAAAAAATTGTGTGCCCAGCAGATGCCCTATATCTACCCCCAACCCATATAATGTGTAATTTCCTGCAGCCCCAATCTAAAATGCCCCCTTTTCTGTAGCCCCCCTTAATAGTGTCCCCTCCTTTTTCTCTAGCCCCCCCTTATAGTGCTCTCTTTTACAGAACCCTCTCTTGATAGTGTAGCTCCCTTTTTTATAGCCCACTCCCTTTTCTTTATCCCCTTAATAGTTTCCCTTTTTCTGTAGCCCCCTTTTTATACCACATATACTCAAGTATAGGTTGACCCGAATTTTACCACAAAATAAATTGGGAAACTTATTGACTCGAGTACAATGCTACTCATTAACGAAATGCCCAGCAGCCTCCCCCTCCTCATTAATAAAATGTCCAAAGAAGGGTCCCCCTTAAAAAACGCACAGCCCCAATAGTAACGTCCCCTGCCCAGCTCCCAATGGTAATGTCCCCTTCCATGCCCCCAATAGTAATGTCCCCTGCCCAGCCCCCATATAAATGTCCCCTTTTCCCATCGTAATGTCCCCTTCCCAAGCCTCATAGTAATGTCCCCTGCGCAGCCCCCAAAGTAATGCACCCTGTCCAGCCTCCATAGTAATGTCCCCATCACAGCCCCCACAGTAATGTCCCCTGCCCATCCCCCATAATAATGTAGTAATGTCCCCATTGCAGCCCCCATAGTAGTGTCCCCTTTGCAGCACCCATGGTTATGCCCCAGTGCAGCCCCCATAGTAATGTCCCCATTGCAGCCCCCATAGTATTGTCCCCAGTGCAGCCCCCATAGTATTGTCCCCAAGGCAGCCCCCATAGTAATGTCCCCATTGCAGCCCCCATATTAAAATTGTGTATTCGATGCTCCTCTTCTCCCCGCGGCTCCAGGTTCTTCTTCTCCTCGTGGCTCCCGTAGGACGACCAGAAGGACTTTTATCCGCGCTCCCAATGCTCACAAACTATGATGTAACCGGTCGCATCAAAGTGTGTGCCCTCTGGCAGTGCACATAGAAGTTCCTCTGGCCGTCTTCTAGGAGCCACGGGGAGAAGAGGAACGCTAGAGGTGAGTAGACAGTATTTTTGCCCACGGCCCATCAGAGACAGTAAACTCTGGATTCTAGAAGCAGCAGCAGTACCTGAGTTAGGATTGTGTATTTTTACACAATGTATACGTAGCTTATCATATGTTTATACCATGATACAGCTAAAAAATTATAGATCTTTTTACATACTGTATATTGTATCATTCGTATGATTTCCAAACCAGAATTCTGGTTTGTTAAAAAAAAGTGATAGTAAATTTAAACAGGCACCAAAAATGTGATATGTACCAACATAAATCTTGGTTAAACTGCTGGAGGCTGCTGCTCTTCCCGGACAATAACACTAATAATACTACTGATAATAATGGAATAATAATATATTCCACAACTATAACAATAATAAATGAATCTAAGCGATTCTCTTATAACCCTTTCTCTACAGGTAATTTATTGCTCAACTGTACTCTATAGCCATTGCATAATCCTCGACAGACAGCGACTTTTCGCTTAATGATCTCATAATCTCAAAACAGATAAGAGACTGTCACAACAATAAATTTATCTGCCTTTCTTTAATCATCTCCATACATCCCCAACACTCCCTCTTCATCTAAACAAAATGTAACAAAAATCGAGAAATGTTTTACATATATAACATGGGGGAGATGTATCGTACAGCCAGACCCCACCCCCTGCTTAGAGCTCATGATGGCCGTCAGACAAAACTATGGTAATTTTTCAGTAATGTTCGGTACTCCATCGGTGGCGACACCCCTCCATGCCCCCTCCATGTCCACATGGCGTTGAGGTGGCGTAGTCACTGGAATAATCATAATTTCTTGCAGTGCACAAAAAATTTCTATTAAATCAGTGCTACTATGCCAAAAAAGCTGGGGTAGAAACAATGATAAATCACCCCCAGTTGGTTTTGAATCCCTAGCTACCTAAGTCTAATGACTAAGCTATTGATATTTATATTGTTTTCCTCTTGTTTTTAGACCTGCACAGTCAAGACAAGGCAGAGCCGCAGGCCCTAAGCTTACCCAGAACGTCAGTCGCTGTATACTTGCCCACACTACGCTAATTGAAAGTGATGAGTGGACGGCAATCCCTACTCTAGGTACGTGCACAGAATAGATAACAAACAGGAAGAAAGAAGAAAAGTAGGTCAAAAACCAAGTTGGCGGCAAAGTACAGAATTATGAGGCAAATAATAGTCAAAAAATCCAAGCAATGGTCAGAATACACAGCAAAAAGCACAATAGAGAACTACAACGGTACCCGTATAACCAGCCCTAAATGGAGTGAGAAGTTAGTATAAATGGAGTTGCTGTGGATGTCACCCCGGCAGCTGATTTGAAAGGTCAGCACCTTCCCAGAATTCCCTAATGGAGCATCTATGACTTTAAAGGAAACCTACCACTTGAACTGGTAGGTGTAAGATGCATATACCGAGCACCAGCTCAGGGTGAGCTGGTGCCGGAGCTTACTTTTCACAGCCAAAGGAGCTTCGGCGCACCAAGCACACGACCGGAAGTGAAGGAGAGCCGGTGCCATCACGCACGGTCGCGGGCTTGGTGCGCCGAAGCTCCTTCAGCTGTAAAGAATAAAAAGTGTTTAAACCACGATACAGCGGTTTAGGACACTAATGAAAGTAAGCACCGGCATATGCATCTTACACCAAACACTTCAAGTGGTAGGTTTCCTTTAAGTCTCCACACGCCTATAAGGCAAACTCTCCATAAGGAGAACCCTTACCTTCTGACCCTCATAACAAGTGAAGAAGTATTCAGTAGGTGTGACATCAACGGTAAGGGGCGGTATTAATTGCTTACTATCAGTGTACCTCTATAGCAGTTGATAAAGGTTGAGACTGAGCTGAAGTGAGATCCAGAAAACAATTTTCTTCTAGATATACGGCTTTGGCCAATCAGCGTGCACCACAGCTGAGTGTGTTAGCTGTAATTCATCCTAAAACCACCAAATGCAGGAATGGCTGACGTGGCTAAGCATACTTTTATTCTCAATGGTGGAAAAGACATATAAAGGTATTGCCTTCCTTCCGACTAGACAGATGACATTGGAATGGGATGTACACATTAGACGGGCGGCACGGTGGCTGAGTGGTTACACTTCTGCCTTGCAGCGCTGGTGTCCTGGGTTCTAATCTGCAAAGAGTTTGTATATTCTCTCTGTGTTTGCGTGGGTCTCCTCCGGTTTCCTCCCACACTCTAAAACATACTGTTAGTTTGTTTAGATTGTGAGCCCCATAGCAGACAGGGGCCAATTTGGCAAGGTCTGTGCAGCGCTGTGTAATCTGTAGGCGCTATATAAATAAAGGAATTTTTATGGCTGACTGATCCAGCAAAAAAATCCATCTAATGTGCTATATTAAGTGATGTTTTTCATCGTTGTAGTTTGCATCTTATAAGTTTGTGCTTCAGTTATTACTTCCATATAGGAAGTAGATGGCGGCTATAGCTGCTACAGTACAAGTCTATCACATATATCTGTATTTACTGCAAAATCTTACAAATTTGAAGTCAAAAACAGAAATTCACACACTAACACCCTAAAAATTTTAATAAAATATATCATTAATTGAATACTTGGTTATAATCTTTTATAGTGGTTAAAGTAACTTATATGAATATGACTGAATGTAGATGTGTTTCTATGGCTACAGACTACAAACAAATCTTGAGTTTAGGACGATCCTTTATTTATATTTTCTTCCTGCTGAATGGATATTAGCAGTAAGATGGAGACTGATGGAAGAGTGAATGAAAACAGGATCTGACTACACACAAGGCTTGTTTGTAGTCTGTAACCATGCCAATCAATAGGTCAGCATAAGAGCTGTATGCACATTTCAAATTGGAACATTTGGCTTCATCATATGAATTTTATTCTATAATGATTATTATTAATAATTATTGTTAGTATATATATTGGTCCATTTCCATTTCTAACATAAATATTGTTTTATTGCATTTTTTTTTTTTGCAACATTTGTTCAAAAATTTTTAAAACCAGTTTACATTTATTATTTATTTATTTATTTATTATTAAAAGAGTGTGGATATAACACAAAATTAGTAATGGTAATTAGTGGTGAGCCGACCCAAACTGAAATGTTCAGGTTTGTATCAGACATTGCAGGTTCAGGTCCACACAACACGAACTGGATCCTCAGTCAGAAGTCCAGTTTTGGTTCAGCTCCCCAACAATAAAATCCCCGATTGGTGCTGGCACCGATTGCGGGTGTTATCCTTTACATTCCACAGGCAAGCACGCCTGCAGCGTGTATATTGCCTCCATCTTGAAAGCAATTTTGTAACTCCCTGAGATGTTCCATGGAGCAACAATCCCAGCCAATATGGGCTTTGCCCACGACAAGTAAACACCCACAATTTGTGCTCGCATGTTGGTGTGTTACTGGTAAACCCTTTGTGGGTGTTCGAATCTGGCTCCATGAACCCGTGCAGCCCCTGATTGGTCCACTCATCAATAATGGTAATGTGAAATACTAATATTATAAAATGTAAATGCTAGCATGTTCTGGTAGTGATGCGATATCTACACTATTCACACGGATCCGCACCGTAGGGTTGAAGTTAACGTCATGTATCTGTGTCTTTTTAGCCTACTCATTTACATTACTATGATAATTCAGTAGATGAAATCAGTTCTTTTGCCTTCTATACCTCTAGAGGTCTCCAAACATTGTTCATGTGATGGCTTGCTCAAGGTTTGCTTATCTACGATCAGTATTGTACTGCCTGAAATTAATTTCTGATGAGCAAAAAATGGCTCATCTGCGAGGGATTGCACAGATCTCATGGGGTAATGGGCCATTAGTGAATCCTAGGGCAGGGGTGAGGTCCAGCTTCGCTCCTGGTGGGGCCTGGAATGTGAAGTTCTGTAGAAGGGTCGTGAAGAACAGGAAGAGCTCAATTTTTGCCAAGTTTTCTCCGGCACAACTTCTTTTCCCTAGTTCAGCAAACAAAGTCAATAAAGACAATGTTATTAAAGGGATTGTAGTAGATTAGTGTTGGCTATGTCAGTACGTTCAGATTTTAGATATAAAATATACATGATTCGCGTACATAGTGATTAATGAGATCCCTATTGTGATACATTTAAGGAGTAAACTGTTACCTAGAGAGAAGGGGATGAAGGCTTCATTCTTCTTAAATTTTCCTTCTGAATCCAGAAAGTGTTCGGGATAAAACTCTTCTGGCTTCTCAAAGTAATCTTTATCTTTTAGGACAGAGTGCAGCAATGGGATCACAGTTGTGCCCTAAGGAAATGTAATACAAAATGAAGACAAAATACTGCAGATTCCCTCTATTCCATAGATTTGTGAATATTCAGATTGTAATATGATAATAGAAACGCCCAGTATTCTATATGTATGGAACCATAGGTACACAATGTACCTCCAAGATTTGGTCTCAAATCCAACCATCAAAGTTGTGATGGAGACTGGTGCAGGGGTACAATATGTACTTCACCTGCCCGGCTCCCAGCATTTCTGCATTGTTTAAGTCTTCCTGCCTTTGCCACCGACAGTTTAGCCAGAAGTGCTGGGGGACACATTTTAGCCAATTGGTTGTCCTCCGTGGACTACAAGGCATCACTTCCTCTTGAATCACAAATGGTCAAGGAGGCCATTGTGTATCTGAAGCAGGTCCTGTGACCCCCAGCAATTACCGCCGTTCTATTAATGGCCATGACCAACTAGACACAGGAGCAAAAGCAGTATAGGTGCACCTTTTCACCCCTCTAGGATTTTAGCCTGGTGCTGAGCGAACTCTACAGGCAATGTTTTGGTTCATAAACAGAGGAGCCTTTTCAAGCTGCTACTGAAACAATATTTGAGTCCCCAATGTTTTTGTGGAAATAGCAAATGGGTCTCAGACAACAACAAATTAATTTAGAATTTGGGTCCTTGGCATCACTATTAGAAATTGTGCAATACAAGACTCTACAATGTACAACAAGAGAACATTCATCATAGACAATAAGTAACAGCCAGTCATTAAAATGTAACCACTAATTGGACATCCTAAACAAGGTTCTTAACTAGAGATGAGCGAACACTAAAATGCTCGGGTACTCGTTATTCGAGACGAACTTTTCCCGATGCTCGAGTGCTCGTCTCGAATAACGAACCCCATTGAAGTCAATGGGAGACTCGAGCATTTTTCAAGGGGACCAAGGCTCTGCACAGGGAAGCTTGGCCAAACACCTGGGAACCTCAGAAAAGGATGGAAACACCACGGAAATGGACAGGAAACAGCAGGGGCAGCATGCATGGATGCCTCTGAGGCTGCATAATCGCACCATTATGCCAAAATTATGGGCAACAGCATGGCCATGACAGAGTGACAGAATGAAGCTAGATAGCATCTAAAACATCCAATAATTGACCCTGACACTATAGGGGACGGCATGCAGAGGCAGCGGCAGCAGCGGCAGGCATGGCAACATACCCTAAATGGACTCAGGCTTCAAACCAATGGGTAGCAGAGAGGAACCAAAGGAGGTGAGCAAGAAGCGCTCAAATAATATCGGTACATGATAAAAGTTTGCCAGTATATTTTGTGGATTACACAGCAGGGTGGCGACAAAGTTAACATGGAAGCCATGAAAACAACCCAAAATTCTGCCTGACACAGCTCGTTTGATAAGGGGACCATGTATGGAGGCAGTGAACTAGTAGTAGATTAAAGGTGCTGCAGTTAAAACTATGTTAGTTGGATCTTGGCATGGAGCTGCCAGGCGAGCTTTCGCCAATCCAAGCCCCTGTCTCTAGGCTACTCCCCAAACAGCACTTCTAAGAACCTTTTGTATAAGATCAAGTGTAGTAGCGTTCTTATAAGTTTAGGATATGCCGGGTGAGGGGAATGTAAACAGATGCGCAAGAAGCGCTGAAATAATATCCCTAAATGGTAAAAGTTTGCAAGTATATTTTGGGGATTACACAGCAGGGTGGCGACAAAGTTAACAACTTTGATGTGGAATGCCCTGTAATAGCTCTTGGGCGGTGTGCCTTTTATCGCCTAGGCTCAGCAGTTTCAGCACCGCCTGCTGTCGCTTAGCGACGGCACTGCTGCTGTGCCTAGAGCTACCGACTGATGGCGCCATGCCCACGGATGGTAATTCGGAGGAGGAGGAGGTGGAGGAGGGGTGGGAGGAGGTATAGTAGGCCTTTGAGACCTGGACCGAGGTAGGCCCCGCAATTCTCTGCGTCGGCAGTATATGACCAGCCCCAGGGTCAGACTCGGTCCCAGCCTGCACCAAGTTAAGTGTAGTAGCGTTCTTATAAGTTTGGGATATGGCGGGTGAGGGGAATGTAAACAGATGCGCAAGAAGCGCATGATGCGCATGGAGCTGGCGCTCCGCTGCCAGGCGAGCTTTCGCCAATGCAAGCCCCTGTCTCTAGGCTACTCCCCAAACAGCACTTCTAAGAACCTTTTGTATAAGATCAAGTGTAGTAGCGTTCTTATAAGTTTAGGATATGCCGGGTGAGGGGAATGTAAACAGATGCGCAAGAAGCGCTGAAATAATATCCCTAAATGGTAAAAGTTTGCAAGTATATTTTGGGGATTACACAGCAGGGTGGCGACAAAGTTAACAACTTTGATGTGGAATGCCCTGTAATAGCTCTTGGGCGGTGTGCCTTTTATCGCCTAGGCTCAGCAGTTTCAGCACCGCCTGCTGTCGCTTAGCAACGGCACTGCTGCTGTGCCTAGAGCTACCGACTGATGGCGCCATGCCCACGGATGGTAATTCGGAGGAGGAGGAGGTGGAGGAGGGGTGGGAGGAGGTATAGTAGGCCTTTGAGACCTGGACCGAGGTAGGCCCCGCAATTCTCTGCGTCGGCAGTATATGACCAGCCCCAGGGTCAGACTCGGTCCCAGCCTGCACCAAGTTAAGTGTAGTAGCGTTCTCATAAGTTTGGGATATGGCGGGTGAGGGGAATGTAAACAGATGCGCAAGAAGCGCATGATGCGCATGGAGCTGGCGTTCCGCTGCCAGGCGAGCTTTCGCCAATCCAAGCCCCTGTCTCTAGGCTACTCCCCAAACAGCACTTCTAAGAACCTTTTGTATAAGATCAAGTGTAGTAGCGTTCTTATAAGTTTAGGATATGCCGGGTGAGGGGAATATAAACAGATGCGCAAGAAGCGCTGAAATAATATCCCTAAATGGTAAAAGTTTGCCAGTATATTTTGGGGATTACACAGCAGGGTGGCGACAAAGTTAACAACTTTGATGTGGAATCCATGAAAACAACCCAAATTTCTGCCTGACACACCTCGTTTGATAAAGGGACGATGTATGGAGGCAGCTATATGGACGACTTTTGGAGGTAGCAATGGAGACAACGTGTGGAGGCTGCTATGGAGACAATTTAATTTGGATAGTGCCTGTATGTGGCAGTCCCAAACATTTTTCAAACCAGAGGAGCAGGTAGGTGGCCCTGCAGTAAAATGGAATAGATTGAGTGCCTGTATGTGGCAGTCCCAAAAATTGTTCAAACCAGAGGAGCAGGTAGGTGGCCCTGCAGTAAAATGGAATAGATTGAGTGCCTGTATGTGGCAGTCCCAAAAATTGTTCAAACCAGAGGAGCAGGTAGGTGGCCCTGCAGTAAAATGGAATAGATTGAGTGCCTGTATGTGGCAGTCCCAAAAATGTTTCAAACCAGAGGAGCAGGTAGGTGGCCCTCCAGTAAAATGGAATAGATTGAGTGCCTGTATGTGGCAGTCCCAAAAATGTTTCAAACCAGAGGAGCAGGTAGGTGGCCCTGCAGTAAAATGGAATAGATTGAGTGCCTGTATGTGGCAGTCCCAAAAATGTTTCAAACCAGAGGAGCAGGTAGGTGGCCCTCCAGTAAAATGGAATAGATTGAGTGCCTGTATGTGGCAGTCCCAAAAATTTTTTAAAACAGAGGACCGGGTAGGTGGCCCTCCAGAAAAATGGAATAGATTGAGTGCCTGTATGTGGCACTCACAAAAATTGTTTCAAACAGAGGACCGGGTAGGTGGCCCTCCAGAAAAATTAAATGCATGAAGTACTATAGCAAGAGCCAGTGGGCCCTGTCAAAAAATAGCCATTTTCCTCTGCTTTACTGTACAAAGAGGAGGAGAAGGAGGAAAATGAGGAGGAGGAGGAGGAGTGGATCAATTATTCAGGTTGAGCTTCCTTCACCTGGTGGAGATTGGAAATTCTGAGAAATCCAGCCTTTATTCATTTTAATAAGCGTCAGCCTGTCAGCGCTGTCAGTCGACAGGCGTGTACGCTTATCGGTGATGATGCCACCAGCTGCACTGAAAACCCGCTCGGACAAGACGCTAGCGGCAGGGCAGGCAAGAACCTCCAAGGCGTACAGCGCCAGTTCGTGCCACATGTCCAGCTTTGAAACCCAGTAGTTGTAGGGAGCTGTGTGATCATTTAGGACGATGGTATGGTCAGCTACGTACTCCCTCACCATCTTTCTGTAAAGATCAGCCCTACTCTGCCGAGACTGGGGACAGGTGACAGTGTCTTGCTGGGGTGACATAAAGCTGGCAAAAGCCTTGTAAAGCGTACCCTTGCCAGTGCTGGACAAGCTGCCTGCTCGCCTACTCTCCCTCGCTACTTGTCCCGCAGAACTACGCACTCTGCCGCTAGCGCTGTCAGAAGGGAAATACTGTTTCAGCTTGTGCACCAGGGCCTGCTGGTATTCATGCATTCTCACACTCCTTTCCTCTCCAGGGATGAGAGTGGGAAGATTTTGCTTGTACCGTGGGTCCAGGAGAGTGAACACCCAGTAATCGGTGCTGGAATAAATTCTTTGAACGCGAGGGTCACGGGATAGGCAGCCTAGCATGAAATCTGCCATATGCGCCAGAGTACCAACGCGTAAGAATTCACTCCCCTCACTGGCCTGACTGTCCATTTCCTCCTCCTCCAACTCCTCCAACTCCTCTTCTTCTGCCCATACACGCTGAACAGTGAAGGACTCAACAATGGTCCCCTCTTGTGTCTCGCCAACATTCTCCTCCTCTTCCTCCTCATCCTCCTCCACCTCCACCTCCTCCGATATGCGCTGAGAAACAGACCTCAGGGTGCTTTGGCTATCAACAAGGGAATATTCTTCCCCCGTCTCTTGTGACGAGCGCAAAGCTTCCGACTTCATGCTGACCAGAGAGTTTTTCAACAGGCCAAGCAGCGGGATGGTGAGGCTGATGATGGCGGCATCGCCACTGACCATCTGTGTTGACTCCTCAAAGTTACTCAGCACCTGACAGATATCAGACATCCACGTCCACTCCTCATTGTAGACTTGAGGAAGCTGACTGACCTGACTACCAGTTCTGGTGGAAGTTGACATCTGGCAGTCTACAATCGCTCTGCGCTGCTGGTAAACTCTGGATAACATGGTCAGTGTTGAATTCCACCTCGTGGGCACGTCGCACAACAGTCGGTGAGCGGGCAGTTGGAGGCGGCGCTGCGCTGCCCTGAGAGTGGCAGCATCTGGGCTGGACTTCCTGAAATGCGCACAGATGCGGCGCACCTTCGTGAGCAAATCAGACAGATTGGGGTATGTCTTGAGGAAACGCTGCACTATCAGATTTAACACATGGGCCAGGCATGGCACATGTGTCAGTCTGCCGAGTTGCAGAGCCGCCACCAGGTTACGGCCGTTGTCACACACAACCATTCCCGGCTTGAGGTTCAGCGGTGCCAGCCACAGATCAGTCTGCGCCGTGATGCCCTGTAATAGCTCTTGGGCGGTGTGCCTTTTGTCGCCTAGGCTCAGCAGTTTGAGCACCGCCTGCTGTCGCTTAGCGACGGCACTGCTGCTGTGCCTAGAGCTACCGACTGATGGCGCCGTGCCCACGGATGGTAGTTCGGAGGAGGAGGTGGAGGAGGGGTGGGAGGAGGAGGAGGCATAGTAGGCCTGAAACACCTGGACCGAGGTAGGCCCCGCAATCCTCGGCGTCGGCAGTATATGAGCAGCCCCAGGGTCAGACTCGGTCCCAGCCTCCACCAAGTTAACCCAATGTGCCGTCAGCGATATATAGTGGCCCTGCCCGGCAGCACTCGTCCACGTGTCCGTGGTCAGGTGGACCTTGTCAGAAACGGCGTTGGTCAGGGCACGGATGATGTTGTCTGACACGTGCTGGTGCAGGGCTGGGACGGCACATCGGGAAAAGTAGTGGCGGCTGGGGACCGAATACCGAGGGGCGGCCGCCGCCATGAGGTTGCGAAAGGCCTCGGTCTCTACTAGCCTATAGGGCAGCATCTCCAGGCTAAGCAATCTGGAGATGTGCACATTAAGGGCTTGGGCGTGCGGGTGGGTTGCACTATATTTGCGTTTCCGCTCCAGCGTCTGGGGTATGGAGAGCTGAACGCTGGTGGATGCTGTGGAGG